>NW_019213254.1:218155-582141 GCF_002532875.2 Varroa jacobsoni | reverse complement strand
CCACTACTACTACTACTACTACTACTACTACTACTATTACTACTACTACTACTACTACTACTACTACTACTACTACTACTACTACTACTACTACTACTACTACTACTACTACTACTGCTACTACTACTAGTGTGTTTGACGAAGAACGAACAACGAGCGAGGCTTTTCAGCCACAACAAGAGACAGAACAGAACTAGTGAGGACTACAGGACATATGGCTAAACAAATAAAGCATACTGGAATCCGTCGAAGGGAGATCCTCAACGAAGAAGGTGGTAAGAGGAGATGCGAAATCAGAGACCATCTATCAACGATAACCACGGACGAGGGGCAACGCATTGCCCTCTGGTGGCGTCTACATGATGTGTGTAAACCTCCAGTTCACTCTAGCCCAACAGCAGTAAAAGAGTGAAAGCTGGTGCAAGATTCTGTTTCAATCAACCGCAAAGCTACATCCATATAGTCTCATTAGCCTCCTATTGTTGATATCGTTTAATCAGAGAACTACCACTGCAAAACAAATTAGTAATGCAGAGCAGAAGTGCTAAAAAGATATATGTACAAGCTTGAAGGCCAGACGTATCATCGCATGGTTTGAAACTTCTATTTGACTGACCAACTTATGCGTCATGTTGTTTTACGTATCCGCGTAACATACCAGGTAGAAATAAGCATAGCAAGATTACATGCAGATCGGACTAAACAGCTGTGTGAACGCTTAAAACTCTTACAAACGAAGCCCTCATTAGTATTCAACCGTGCAAATGAACCACACGCTAAACCCTATAATTTAACAACTTATATTGAAAAAAAAAAACAACTTGTCTTATAACTTGCATTTCGAAGATTTGTTGAGGGCCATACGTCAGGATGTTTAGGTATAGACCCAGGATCAAAGTTTGGGTTAGGAAGGTACAATCAACGCGTGAGCTTTGTCTATTTTTCGAGTGGTCATATGATCGTTGTCTGACCATCCAGGGTGAGCAGATGGAGACGGGATGGTGTCTCTTTCTATAAATACTGGCCAAACAGCAGCACATGTGTATGTGCGGTGATACATATGCTGGGCCCTAGCACTTTTGACAGATTTTCTTATCTATTATCCTGAGAAAAAGCTAAAGCGATAACAAGGCAGAGCTAAAAATTCATTCAAATATACATTTTGATACGTGTTTGAAGAGTGTCCAAAGAATTCATAGGAATAAGCTATTGGTGCATCTTAAATGTACGTTTTGCTTAATCTGAAGATAGTTTTCGCAGCAAAAGCTATATTTACTGGTCGCTTTCTACCCCATTCTTTGGCTACTGCCATACGGGATAGATTGAACGTCTGTGGTTTTTCTCGCGTTCGACCCATTAGCATCTCCACCTTTTCATTCAAATGAACGAAAACTTCAGAGAGGCTCGAGTTATTTTTGGGGACGGTCCCGGCATGGCCGGGCTTAACGGTAGGCTGTGCAATAAAAAGGCTGTGGATATAACCACGTTTATCGGGCAGATAGCTCGCATCAATTGAAACGTTATTAGAACCCACTCATGTTAGTTAGGACAAATACATACGTATATATAGATCTATATATATGTGGAAGTGAGAACCATGGGCGAGCCCAAACTTCCTAGGTCTCTCTGGCCCGTTCTGTTTCAGGGTCCGGCCATATTGATGTATGGCCAACGGCCGTGGCAGCGGCGGCAACTTGTTAGGTTGGTAGAGAGTGATTGTAAGTCGCTGCTCGGTGCGGACTCCCTTAGTCTTCTTCATCATTACTAACATCCGAGACTGAGAAGGGACAGAAACACGAGAGAACGACATGGAGGGGTGAAGTATCACTAGGCATAGGCCATTGCCCCAGGCGAAGTTGTGCGAGCCGAATGTCAGCTAGGTCGAATAAAACTAATTATCAATAGCCGGAGCAAGTTTTTAGGCAAGGTTTAATAATAATGACGCTATTGTATTGTATAATTTTAATAATTCTTGTCATCCGGCGGAAACTTACCTCAGATGACCTCCTACACACAGGACGTCGAAAGGGGCCCTGAATGGGCTTACTATAGACTTTGTCCGCTGTTAATAAAAATCAGGCAGAGACGTTCGGTGTCGCTCGCTATGTTACGGAACATTACATAGCCACTATGTATAATATATCTATACAAATGTACTAATTTGATGTGCATCGATGTGTTGTATCAATGCAGATATGTGCATTATTCCTTTTGTTTTTTTTTTCGTTTTCCTTATCTGAACTGAAGGAATAAAGCTATGGTGAGCAATTACTGAAGAAAAACAACAAGCGTTACATATCTTTCTAAAAAAAAGTGTGTTGAAATAAACTGAAATAAATTTATTAGCAGCAGGTGGGAAATTGAAATTTTGTCATAAAATTGAAGTACTGTTATACGCAACAGGAATCGTGTAACCGTCTTAAATCTTGCTGTTCTTGTTGACGCGTCACTAATTAGTAAAGATCTTAGTTTATACAGACTTAGGAAAATTATGCAGATCGATCGGTGTCGATTCGGGATGCCCTAGGCTGAATAAAGTCGGACACCTCCATAATGTAACAATAAATAGCAACAAATGAAAAAGCAATGGCTATTGTTGCCTCGACGACTAGCTTCAGAGTTGAAACGGATGAACTATATATATATATAAAAATTTTAAGGAGAAGGCTAGGGATGAAGCATGGTAAAACGGCGAAGTAAGCTAACGATAATTATAATAACCATAATATCAATGTAATATATTATAATATTAATAATGACAAATGATGTAACCGTGACATAGACGAGTGCGTTACTTTGTCTATTGGCCTCGTGTGTCAAATAGTCGCTAATAGAGATCGGTAGAGGCGGCGACGGCATTCGAGACTGCTGTAGACAAAAAAAATCGAGAAGATCTGACAAATTATACATACGTGTAAGAAAATACTATAATTATATAGAATAACGACACGGTGATGATTATATTATTAATAACTTATTTATTATTATTCTAGTAATAGCGATAATTATCGTAGCAGTAGTACTCTAAAGGCTGATAACCCTCCAGATACAATGCAAATACAGACTATTATAAAAGCAGGAATGGAAATTGCAGAGCAAATATTAATTTGTAATAATTATCATGGTGCCGATATATATTATATTATATTAATAATTTATTACGAACATTTTTTCTTGTCGTCGCGTTCGCCGGCCAGCGAAAGTCCCAATCGGAGCCAGCGAACAGTTGCCAGGAGCGGGTGGCAGCAGCGCAGCGGAACGGAACGACGTGCGCGTGCATCTAATCTCGAGCACTACGGCTGTTATATGACTTCTGCTGTATTATGATTCTGTATAAATAAAACGAAGGATCAGCATCATTCAATCTCGACGATTAGCCACGAACTAATCTATCTGCCTATCTTCAAACGTGTGTACCAGACTTCGAAGTACTTGCGAGGCAATGTCCACTACGGTGATCGTAACGACCGATCGGCTGAACAGCCAAGCGCCCAGCAGTATCTGATTGCGCAACAGTTCCTATGGCAATCTCAGATACAGAGACGAACGGGTCGGTCAGATCGAGCCGCGTTGGCTTCGGGTACACCGTGGGCAAAGGCGCTGGTTGTCTTGACACCGGCGCCTTCGCTCACGCGTACGGGGACAGCGCATAACATACACGCGTAACTTTGACGACATACGTCAATATCTATAAAGTAACTGTCTACGATAATTATTGAGTGCATTTACTCCTGGTAAATTGCGATTGGCGCCTAGTCGTTCGAGCGGACGGATTGCGCACTTACTCGCGTAAAAGTGCAAAAAACTACCACAGGTGAAATGCTTGGAAATGAGCTGCATGTACTGAAATATGTAACAACATGTAAGGTTACACAGGGAGCGAGTCCTCAATCTTTTAGGTAGACATCAATGAAATACTGCAACTAGGCGCTGTACTTGACGTTTGCTGGCGTGGACGAGTTCTTCTAACCAATACTCGTTCTCCCTTCATTCATTCTTCATGATTGATTGATTGATTGATGCAGAAAACAATTACTAAGTGGTGCGCTCCTCGGGATTCAATATACCAGACAGAAAAGCATAAAACTGATTCTGATACAACTGTCAGCGTAAAGAAAGAAAAACGAAAGACGTAATATACGTGTGTTTCGAATGGCTCAAAGCGTGACTCGCTCACGTTAACGCGCTGCACTGAACAGCGAGCCCGTCCGGCCAACATAAATCCATAGTGCCGTGTACATATTAAGCAATCTAATGAGACAGAAATAGATAATTACTATTATAATGATAATGAAAATGATGTTAAGAACTGTCAATGATAATGATCAAGTAATGATATTGGTGTATATTCGCAATTGCTCTTGTGTGAGCGCTTTTTCCTCTGCCCACCCAAAAATCCACTCCTGAAAGATGGAACACAACATGAACATGGCATGAGTGCGTGAATAAATGGGCGTCTGTTGTGTGATCTGTGTATCTGTGTTTGCGTGTGTGTGTGTGTGTGTGTGTGTGTCTGTGTGTGTGTGTGTGTGTCTAGTGTGTGTGTGTGTGTGTGTGTGTGTGTGTGTGTGCGAGTGTCTCTCTAGCCATGTGACGATGGCCCCACCCGATTTTGCCGAGTAAACGCAGAAACAGGAGGAGCAGAAAAACCTATCGATCGGGGCGGCGCCATCTACCGGTGAGCCGTAAAAACATGCCCAAACACAATAGAAAACATTTCGAACACACAAAAATTTACGTACATACATAAATGCAAAGAGAAGGGATTTGCAGATAGAAATACACAACAACAACGTGAAGACAATTGTAGTGGAGAAATAAAAGTGATTATGATAACGCTAATGATGAACTCGATCGAGTTGATAATAAAACAAAAAGAGGAAAAGATTATCACGTATATAAATAATAGTAAAGAAATAGATAATACGAGGATCATACACCAAGCACTACGGCAATGACAGCGGAGGACGTCAGTTACATCTGAGCAAAGCCACATTCTATTTTGCCTGTTGCTGTGTTATGCTAGTGAAGAACAGCGGAGCGAAGACTAAGTGATGATAATAAATAAAAACGGCAACCATGGGACATAGAAGATGAACGGGACCGAGGAGATAAAAATAGACGGTGATGCTGATGGTGATGATGATACGGAGAGAAACAGGAAAAGATTCCTTCCGAGTTTAATGAGAGAGAGAGAGACAGAATCAAATTGTGAGAGAGAGAAAAAAAGGAACCGTTGCAGGCGATTGAAGCTGTAAGAACAGAAGGCAAAGAGAGAGAGAGAGAGAGAGAGAGAGAGAGAGGTATGTGATCGCGCTTAACCTGCGGGAAGAAATATGAAGAGATTTCAATGTAAATAAACCTTTTTGTACAATATCTCTCAACCAAAAAAGTAAAGGTGTACTTATTTGTGAAGAGTGTAGTGTCTCATATATGGCTAGTTATCACTCGATTGACTTGATCATTTTCGCGGCTTGTACGTGTGCGTGTGCACATAGTTATACGTATCTGTAGATTTACGTAAGTATCAAGTTTATGTAAATTCACGTAGGTGCCAGCGCAATCATTCATTATGCACGATGAGAGAATTCAATACCTTCGAAGTGACTACAAAAATGCTCCCGAATTTTTACCCTAGTCCAGCAAAAAAGGTCTAATTTGTACTCCACATTAAAACCATTGTCACCCAAATGTTTTCCCAAAAAATAATTCGATCCTTTGCACGTAATTCTGTCCATAGTTAGGGTCTAAACTTTACCAATCACATCATAAATACTGTGTTTCAGGTCGTCGATTATTTTCAGCATTGTTTTGGTGACTCTGTCCTTTACATACTCCCATAGGGAGAAATCAAGCTCAGCCGAGCTGGAAACATGGTTTTAAGTAAATTGTTTTCCGCGTTCTATGGCAAAATTTTTTTATCTTATTAAAACCAAAAGTTGTCTGTATCCAATGTTCTTCTTTCAGCTCTTGATAAGGTTTGCGGCATGTGACAGTAAAGTTCGATCATCGTCCTCAAAGAAGAAGGCTCCAATGATATGTCTGCCGCACAGCAAAAGCGGCACCGTACAAAGACTTTTTAAGACTGAGGGGATTGCTCGATACCCCCGTTTCGGTTCTCTAACCTGTGAATGTAATGACCTTATGTACTTACGTAGCCATTCGGCAAAAAAATAAGCTTTATCAGAGAAGGCGATGTAATTAAAGAAGACGCTAATACACCTATTGCGCTTAAAAATAAAGGGTCACGGTCTTGAACTAACTAAGCATCATCGATGTCAATTGTATCTTAGAAGAATGGAGATGCAACCCTTGCCTCTTCGTTCTTCTACGGTACCTCTTGGTAGACCAAGTTGATGAACACTACGTCCTGTTGAAGTCATTAGAGTAGCATCCTTAGTGCTCCTCACTGCAGCGATACTATTACTTGGTTTGTGGCCTTTTCGGCTTCATTTTACTGAAAGTGGGCCAGTTCATTCGAATTTCTTCATCAACTGCCTCAATGTTTTTTCCGCATATGATACTTGCCTCCCTTACCTTAAGCGACAATCTCTCTTCATAGAAACCAGCCAGCAGCTTCTTATGCACCTTATATATAGGTAAGGTATGGCCTTCAACAACAGAAGCAGCTAAGTTCCTGTCGAACTGCCAGGTTCTGTTGTTAGCAAATGAACAGTATCTACCAGAGCAGCGGGAATCGAAAAATCGGTTAGCGAAAAGCTGATTTCTTTCGATTCTGCTTTTATTTTTTAATCACAAGAGGAGTTACTGTATTTAGCTGGTAGCCAGAATATCACTGATGGATGGAAGCTAAAGACTCTATATGTCTTCCTGTAACACAAAACGAACGGTAAATATCATTGTTAAACAGACACTATTGCAATACGTAAGGAAATTCTATGGATCTATTTGTTCTTTCAAAATATTGGTGTTTTCCAGTGCATTTAAGTTAATTGATCTCGAAGCTATTTGAGGAGATGCATTGAATTTTGCCTAGTTTCTATATAAAAAGCAGAATTTTAATTTCTTTTCATTACAGTACAGTATATGCATAACCCTAGCTAGCCTACAACTCGGCTATACCATGCTAAAATATAATACTTGTATATCAACAGCTCACTGCTTTAGTAGTCAACCCAGCGATCTCTGGCAGCAGCGACCCAGAAACTCGTTACTGGTAAGAATTGAATGGTTCGTTTGGGCCAGGTGGGATTGAACGACACGAACCTCACAAAGCTGCCGGTTAAACTACATGCAGGCCGCCTCATGCACAGACCCTCTCGTTTTCGTCCCATCACACCACTGCCACCAGCAGCCTCTCCTTCACCCACCGACATGATGCAGTTTTTGATCGGCCCTGTTTCTAAGCCTAAATCTGCGTAGCGCCGAGAGGCCAGTACGTCTCTGTCTGTGGCGGTCCTGCAAACGGTTACGGAAAACGCGCTATTGGGGTAGGGGAAACTTCGGGAGCGTCGTTATTGTTTTACAACCTCTTCGTTCCCTGTCTGCCAGCAGACTTGCCCCCGCTAATGGTCGGCACAAGACGGTGGGTCGCTTTGGCGAGAGCTTCGCAGACGCTCGACACAGACGCTCAGATTGCTCGCTCGCAGGCTGGCTGGCCGGCCGGCTTACTCAATCGCTCGATCCTCGCGGACTGCGAAAGAATGAAAATATTATGAAAGAAGACACTGATGTGGAGCTATGCAAGTACAGCCATCGCGAGCTTGCCATGGACAAGCTAAAATGGCCATTCTCAAGCAGGCGAAACTGCTTGAAGCTTCAATGTAGGGCAGGTAAGTAGGTTGGTAAGCAACGGACGATTATCCGTTGGTTCTTTAAGAGATCTAGCAGCAGGCTGACGAGACGCTGCGGCCGTCTTTGAGAGTATTATAGAAAAACCGCCAAGATTACGTTATTATTCCAGTTGTCTACGTGAGAAATAAATGACTATTTAATACAAGGATCGCTAGCTTGTTTCATATTAATCAATGATATTAAGAGCCTGAGCAAATGGGAGATCGAAACAGAAAACCAATATTTGACCATCAATTAACAAAGTGAAACATTTTGCCTGAATAAGTCCTCTTCAGTCCGCCATTAAATCCGTAATTTTAACTAAGGAAGTATTCGTTAACTAATAAAGATATCAATCCTTATTTGTGCGGCTGGAGTCAATTGTACCCAGATATCTTTGTCCTATAGATAGCATAACGATGGACGAAATTTTTGACAAATAATACAGTTCATACAGGTAAATGTGGCAACCGAATTTTCTAGTTTTTTTTTTTCCATTTGTTTTAGTTTCGTTGAACAACGACGCCAGATGTTATCTTTTCAATCTCATGCAACCCAATGAGTAGGAACAATTGTTATTGAGTCATATGAACGGCGGTCCGTATGAAGAATTCATTGTAGACTTTATGGGCTTCGTTTCTCTTTTTAAACGATTTAGCGAGTTCGAACAAATGGAGCCATCGTATGTCATTGATGGAACATTTATTTAGACTTCCTAACCTATAACTACTATGGTGTTATAAACGAGAGCCTTATATAATTATTATAAGGCTATTATTTAGTACGATTTGTACAAATGGCTTCTCATACAGTTTGCGGTATTCAGTCGAGTGCTCCTATAACATTTTTGGGAACATTTAGATAGACGTGCAGTGATCTGTATTTGAGGCCGAACGTATTAAAAAAAAAAATAAATAAAAGGTTTGTTTCTAGCTGCGAGCGGTCAGGTGTCTGAAGCTGGCTGTATCGACAACGGTAGACATAAAACTCGAACACGACGTGCGGATGCATGAACTCACTCTATCTGAATGTACCTTTACCCATATTTTGGGCTATGCGTGTCAATACACCCTCCAGCCTAGTCATAGTCGCCTGTTTGCAGAGCTAGAAAAAACATAATGATTATTACGAGCACCGGGTCCATTTAAATAGGAAGCCAACAATTCGCACAATAATAACCATTGATTGCATCGGCTAGCATAGGGTATATAGATATAAAACAGAATAAAAAGATACTTGTCAGTCGATGCGGCAGGATGACATAAAGAAAATCAGCAGAGAAGCAATTTAGCTGCTAACGCCCCCTTCCTCCCCCCTCCCCGTATTCCCATGGTAAGCGGTGGTCGTCTAAGACAATCATGATGATCAGTAACAATGTTCCCACTTGTTTTTTCCAACATCGAAACTATGAACCGTAAAGACTCGAAGAAAAAAAAGGCAGGTGTTGCTCAGTTTCAGCCAGTGGATGCCTCTTAATCTAAAAACCAAAAAGACAAAGACACGGCCGAACAAGTACCTACCTACCCCCCCCCCCCCCTTTATCATCATACTATATATTTATCATATAGGGATCATACAGCAACAGGGGGGCGACTGTTCGCAGCGGACGTTCTGTGAACGCGCATAATCCATCTTCGTTGCCGTCGACCTGCTGCCTATGGCTGTTGTTCATCAGCTCGAACGTAAAATATTGTTTACCTGCACCGGTATGACAGTTAGACGTAGCGTGAGCTGCGTCCTGTGGTTGAGTCAGGGGAGCTGGAAGTATGACTATGTTCTTCCCCTCTAGCAAAATCGTTTTGTTAACAGAGAGAGAGAGAGCGAGCGCAGGTCGGGGGGAGCAGCTGGGGTGAGTGGCAGCAAAGGGTAAGAACTATCGGTTAGTGGTCAGTGGTCGGTTATGACGCACTGTCGTTGTTGTTGTTGTCGTCGTCGTTGACATCGCAGGGCTGCGATCGCTGCCATTTCTGCCCAAAGAGTGGGCACAGCGCCCGGCTTTATTGACCATATTGAAAGGATATATGGAAAGAAAAGAGAAAAATGAAAAAGAAAGAAAAGATGACGAAGGTGATGACGATGATGGAAAAAAGAATACCCGGAGATGGTTAGATTATGATGATGTCCGTGCTGCTGGTTGGGCAGTGACTGTCGCCAGAACGACCCAGACCCGTTCCATCGGTCTCAGCCATTCGAAAGGGTACATCGTCTGCCATCGTAGATGTTTGCTCGATGAACGAAGGCAAAGGAAGGTTCAACGACGGCACAGCCAGCGAGTTGGACTGAGTTAGGGTGGCGAGAAGATAATCTTGATGGTAACGCCAGCCGCACCGTCACGGCAACGCCGGCGACGACAACTTGGAATAGACATGTGGCTCCGTGTCTGTCTATGGAGCTAGCTGATGACCTCCAATGTCTTTGTATGTGCCTTTGTAAGAGCTGATGCGCAGATGCTGTTACTGGCGTTGCCGTGGCCACTTTGTCGTTGTTGATTCTGAACCTGATGCTGGTGATTTCTTGATCTTATTGAGAATGCCGCTGATCGTAGTAAAGGTGATGATTCGCGCTGCAGCCGCCTCAGCAGCTTCGATGATGTTGGTTCGTCTCTGGATCGCGGATAATGCGATGCGCTCGAAGTGCAGCACGCTTACGCCGCCGCTACCGGTTCCGGCCGCTGCCATCGAGGCCGCAGTCGCACTTCTCGTTTCTAAACGCTCTCCTGGATGACATGACAACAGGCAGTTACCGCTGCAGCCGATGCTGCTTCTGTCGCGGCCATCTTTGCTTTTGCCTCTAGATAGAAATATTGATGCTCGATGGCCACCATGTCGTTAGTCCACTGCTCAGTGAGTGAACTGTGTTTTTGATTATGTTGCTCGCTGGTTTGGCCTACGCTTGGTACTCACTCACTCCGCGGGCATTAGATGGAAAGTAGCGGAGAAGAATAATAGGGGAAGGAGCTGGTACAGGCACAAATTATAGCAAAATGGTAATAGTAGTAGCAGCAGCAGCTGTAGTGCTGGTTCTGGTTGAGGTGGCTCTGCGTAGCCGCGTAACGAAACTAACTGTCAGTTGGGTTGACTTCAAGTTCCTCGCATTCGGAATGCTGGTAAGCGCAGAGCCATTGTGCCGATACTATGCTGTGCGACAGCTTGCGTCTGTGTAACGCTTACCCCCCGTCTCTCCCCTCTCGTCCCCTGTTTCTGAAGGCCTACGCGTTGCTGCTGCTGCTTCGCATCGTTCACCGGACCGGACACCGTTGCTACTTGGCTTCTGATTCCACTGCGTTCGGTACGACCGCATTGCATCGCCATGAACACGAAAAAGAACGAGGAGAACCATTCGTTGCTTTTTCAAATTCGGCTGCCTCCGACCAGCTACTGACTGACCAATGCGATAAACAACAAATGTCTTCAGAATCGCTCACTCAGCCCGTCCGAGCAGGATCTGTCAGTTCGTTAGTTTCATTCAGCTGTGTCTTGTCCCGACTGGGCATCATCTTCCCGCCGTCGCCGCCTATCTTATCCATTGTCGATGCGTCAGCCCTTCGGTCCGTCCATCATAATGAACATAATGTTACTTATCAAGAAGTACATCTCATTCCGCTCGTTGCTTGCTTCACGCACTCGTCGAGTTCCACGTGCCATCCAGTGTTGTCACTGCCTGCATTAAGCGAGCTTTTCAGTTTTACTTTGCTCAGTTCTTCATAGATATTTTTTTCAGTTTCATTTTGCTTCAGTTTCCGCTTCATTGACGTCGTCGTCGTTGTTTCTATCGTTCTCTTAAAAACGACGTTCAGATAAAGGGAATGAAGGCGGCGCGACAGCGACGCCGTTGCCTCCCTATGGTTTAATCTTTTGGCCGCTATACATCCGTTCATCCGCTCGATGACTTCGAATTCAATCTGTGGCTGACGAGTGATGAACAACGGTTACATCGTTTTATTTGTCGCAAAAACGAATCGCAAACGGGACGCTAGCATCCTACGAAGTTGATGCTAACGTCCCGTTTGCGATTCCCCTATTTCTCTGTCACGTTCGATAGAGTCCGACTGAAATCATGCATGCGTTACTCTGAATAGCATGTTAATTTGTTACCTCGTTTTCATCGTGCTGAAACAGTACTTAAGTGTTCCCGCAAAGATGTCTACAACGCTTTCTTCGCAACATAGCCAAGACCCTGAAACAAACATCCGGTAGCACTTTCGACATTCAATAAGCAGGTCTGGCCATTGAATGTGTGCTTAAGCTTCCTTCGACCCGTGTAGAGTTTACTGTAATTCTTATGTTCATAGCTTAACATAAAAGGAAACAAAAAAAATAAGTATCGGTGAGTCAATCTGATAAAATGAATCGTATCGAAATATGTTAAGGTAGCTTACGTAAAAGTCCAAATCAAATATATATATATATATATAGTAATTAGAGCAATCATTAGTTATGGCAATCACTTCTACGATGAGAAGAACGACATATAGGTATTCATTTAATTACTCTGACTTTATAATAGAAACGGTAAGGAACAGGCGCGACGACCTTCTTTGACATAGCAGCTAGGACCAACATCAGTTAAGTACAAAAATAGATTATCGTATTTAATGCATTCGCTGGAACTTCAGATTATAAAATGTAAAGATCAAGGGAGGATCTCAGGAAGCTGTATAGGTCTAAAGGCGGCATATATTATCATACCATTTGAGGGTAAAACTACGAACGACAACGGAGAACCCCTTTTTTTATTGACGTCGCATGTACCACTCTTCAATGTTAATGCTTTGTTGACCGGCCGTTGGCTAGACTTATCTAGGAGATCTAGGGAACCATTATGAAAAATCAACTAAAATGAATGAGGCTTATATTAACAATACATCCCATAGCCGGAAAAAAGATCTAGAGTTGGGACATTGGATACGCGTAAGGTCGTTCAGTGTCAGACGAACCCCTGCTATTCTGATTTTAATTTTTTGATTTCGTCCTATAAGAATGTAGGGCTGATCAATTTATCTATGAGGAAGTTTTCGAGAGCTAAAAGAATCGTAGCGTCCCGAAACAACTTCCACTGAATACGGTCAGAACATAACAAAAAGTTCTCAACTGTAACCCTTGCTTTTCTGCAACACGTAATTGTTGCAGTATGAGAGTGACTGTTGCCATCCTGTGACTGTGATTGAACGTATGATGTGATCCCGGTCTCTTCTAATTGTCAAGGGTGTACTTCAGCCATAGTCGATGAAGCACGGCCCATGAAACTGTACCGCGGTACATCTCAAGGCTATTAAATATACTCAATAAGCTAGTCCAGCTGTACATTTAGTTTAGGGTGGTAAAGCGTTCTTTTAGTTGCATTCACTCACTGGCGCGGC
Source organism: Varroa jacobsoni (assembly GCF_002532875.2). Lineage (NCBI taxonomy): Eukaryota > Metazoa > Arthropoda > Arachnida > Mesostigmata > Varroidae > Varroa > Varroa jacobsoni. The sequence goes on along the minus strand of NW_019213254.1, from coordinate 568,988 downwards.
CATCTATATCCTTAAGAGACCCATATCCATCACAAGGGGCAATTCAGTGAGCCAATAGGGCATTGGCATTAAGTAGGCGCAAAAAAAAAGCTAAGTTCTCTAGTCTTCGTTTTTATTTTCGTCCAAATCATGAGAACCTATTTATCCAATTTGCTACCTTACTAATTTGATTGAGGTGAACAAGTATGGCGTTTGTGTATGTACCAAACCTAAACGTCCGTGACTGTTGTTTGTTATTCACCTTTGCAAGAAATTTCCCACGAGACTCATTTACAAATTTAAAATTTCCTCTCAGGAATTTTTCAAACCAGGGGCTTACGATGCCGCTACGAGTAGATCCTTCATAGAATATAATGTATGGTAATTTGGATGCGCAGTTGTACTTCCGGACTTCTACGGATTTCATTGAGATGTTGATGACAATTCAGCAATCCTGAACGTTCGCCAGCTAGCTTACTTGCTGGAAAAGGATTAATCCATCCTTTCCGGCAGATATGTAAATCACAAGGAGTTTCACTTAAGGGACGTTACAAGTAAATTGAGTTTTCTAGGCCCTTATCTAGATGTGAGCATCTGTCTATTTGTATTAAACAACCGACGAAGGTACCCATTTAGCACAAAGATATATGAAAACAAACGCGGATGATAAAAGGACGTCGATATTCTCCTAGCTTTTCTTCTGATCTAAATCACTAACTAAAGTAATCACATTAAACACTCTTATCAATCACCAGAGAAAGAACTTTATTTACTACTTGATTTTTGCATATATTCTTGGCGTACCGATAAAGATCCACGATGTGCTTATTCCCTAGGGCCGCGCTCATCCTATTGGACCGTTATCTAACTGTGTTAATCATTCCTCTATGGAATTAGAACGAATTTTTTTCCAGTTTCGTCCAGTTGTTTGTTTATGTCCAGTCGTACTGCCTCATTTCCGTTGTCTAACTTCATTCCGATATCTCATCATAGTAGATTCATAATAGTGCATATACGAACGGTCACCACATCCCTTTCTATTTCCCCACTTGTGCCCCCTGTTTCTCTGCTCAACCTTTCCCTATTCAAAGTTCACTTCATCTGTCCAGTAGATTACTTCTTTGACTAACTTCGTCCGCACTACTCATTCTAATGTCATTAGAAGAAAGTTACGCTGACTGAGTCTGTTCGGTCGCTGCTGGCCATCATTGGTCGCATGTGGCCACTGTTCGTAAGCGACCGGTGAGTGCGAGCAGGGGAGAAAACGGCGGACGGATCGCTAATGACCGCAGAAAAACCGGCACTATTGGAGAACGAAAGCGTCCGTTGGCGGGCCGCTTACGCTAAATATAATGCTACAGGAGCGACGACGGCAACTGTTACTAGGACCTCTACTACTCTCCTAAGTCACCACTCTATTGCGTTGGCATATCTACGTGTACGTGTCCATGATTGCCGTTGAGGAGTCGTAAGAATAGTTATAATCATGATGATAACGATCCATCTGGCAAGCGCGAGTGGCCTGGCCAGGGCGGCGGCTACAGCAGCAGCAAACTAGTAAGAGTCAGCTCTACTTCACACAACGTAGACAGACATACAGATATATAGGGTGTTTGCATGTACGCTGCCAGAATCTAACACGTTAAGGGCAATTGAGGGGAGCACATGCCGGAGGAACGGGGTCGAGACGGCTGTAACAGCACATGCCAGAGGCGAAGGGCTGGATGGCCGAAGCGTTGCCCTTCTAACCCTTCTTACTTAGTCCTTCAATCAGCAAAAAAACATTTCATCGCATTGACGAGCCTGCTTTTGTGAGCAATAAACAACAATTCAGCCAGGAAAAATATCGACATAATAGAGGCACAAGCAGGAGAGACAGACATAATAAGACTAGGACTATGGAGAGTATAAATCAGTGTACCTATGTTTTTGTTTTGAGTATCGAATCTCGTCTTGAAGGGAAGTAGCCATTTGCTTACTCGGTCTTTGTTACTAGGGTTCTAAATAAGAGTTCCATCGCGAGTATTAAGTCCTGAATAGGCTTATTTCACTTCATTAGTCAGCAAAGATCCCGTTTAGTCATTATGCCGACTGCTCAAATGGTTCGTCAAGCTCAATTAAGGAAGACGGATATTATATTCATAAAGCCTTTGCGACCTAATTATTTCAGACATGACTACATCATGATCTTCAATAAAGAATTACATCGGTATTTACAACGACAGTCGCTTTTTTACTGTATTAGTAATATGTTTTTTTTTTTCGATATGTGAAAGAAAAAGGACCGAACACTGACGAATTTTTATCAGTAAATGTGAGCTCGACGCCAAAATCCCCACTGAATTAAATAAGTGACCACGTAAATAGATAAGACATGATAAGTGTATAAGGGACCAGAGTTTCTCATATTTTCAGCTTTAGTGTTTAAACGCTGGCCGAGTGTAGTGAACGACGAACATTGCAAAACAACATGCCATCACAGTCTACTATGTCTAATTATCGCCCTGACGTGTCCAGTTTAAGGTTCAGGAGTTTCTACTATATGCCCCATAATTCGATTCCTCAAACCGTGTCGGTTGGCCAATCCGAACTATACATAAACATTGTTCCCTTATTAGACAGCTCACAGCCTTCCATAGGAATCCCATGTGAGAGTGTTGGATAAGATAATTTCAATGTGGGCACTGAAATGCGAAAATATAGTTAAATATCAGTCGTGTCATTCCTTTGGGCAAACAGACCCTTAGGCCAGGCCTTCCCTTGCGTCCGTGTAAAGCCGTTATACGGAACTAGCCGCTGGACTTATCCGACTCGTCGGCTAGGTACAATGATGTTTGTTTGTTTGTAATCGAGTAAAAAAAATCATAGAAAACGTGCAGAATGTGCACTAATTTGCCGCCCAGGTTTCGTCGTATACGGTTTAACCTTGCTAGATTTATTCAGTGCAAAAAGATGGATAGCTAAAATACAGGGAGAAAATATTTTCAATGAGTCAAAAAAGCGTTTAAGCGGAGTTAATTTTTATCAATGAATAATATATTACAGACTGACTGGTCGATAAGAGGTCAACATTTTTTTTAAATTGCCTTATTTTTATCTAGCACAATACACGGTGACCATCGTGTAAAATCCAACAATTCGTTTTTACGGCCGGTACTACCGCTAAATAGCAGACAGACACGTTGCAGCAGACGGATAACGTGTTAAAGAAAATTAGAGATCTCTATGTACGTGTATGCTCACGCTATAGTAAGGAAAGCTAAAGATCCCAACAATTGCAGTAACTCTCTTTCCTAAAATAAATAATGTATGTGTATGCATATTGTTTCTTTTATCAAGTCATGGTAGCGTTCGTGATACAAGTGATATCGTGTCGTTATGTGCTCTGTTCTGTTTCATGGATCGGGTGTTCCAGCAGCGTGTTGATCATTGGCTCCTGTCGTAAGAACTGCTGTTAGGCCGAGCGTAGGTCCGATAGGGAAAATCGTTTTGTTTTCGTAAGTGCATCATAGGGTGAGTGGTGTACCTTCATAAAAGGGCGTGCTATTTTAAAGCTGCTACATAGGGTTCAAGATCGCAGAGCTGAATCTGGACGTTAGGATTCTCGCGAGTGTCAATGACAAGTAATATTGAACAGCGAGTCCGTATCGTGACAAGGAACGGATTCACGCGGGCCGTGTAGTTCATTGACGTTGAATCGTACGATGATCTATAAAAAAAATTTAGGTAGCAAACATTTCACTAATTTCGGCGTTTCTTTACATTAGCAAATCCTATTTTTCGGTGCGCCATCAAAAATGTTTGCAGAAAGCAAACTTTCTTACGAGCGTACATCTGTAAGTTAAAATAGTCGCTTTTCGAACGTACACTTGAGACGACTTTCCGATGATTAGATCCGTGCTGAAGTGTTAGACAAGCAGTGTTTCGCGTGTCTGTGATACTTATGCAGTATACGTAAAATGTATATTTAGGTAATTGAAAAATTTGAGAATAGGTCAGTATATTTCTAAATACTGTTATGTATTTCCGACAATATGTAGATTGCGTACTCGGCGACGCGTGCCATTGTTTCACTTGGATACGTTGGGCGCAAATCCACGAAGGCAACCGTCTTGACTGGCCGTTAGTCATTCTGGCTCTTTTCGTTCTGCGTGCCCCCACTACCCTTTCATGTCGGATGAGTGTATTATGCATGCTTACGTGCCTGCGTAAGGTTGTAATAATAAGTAGTTCAGTGCGATACCGTGAAAAAACCAGAGTCGCCCGACGGCCGCTTATGGTCATTTTTGCTTTTAAGTACCCACTCCTGCCCTTAGGCCCCTCTCTCCATTTCCATCCTGTTTATTTTGCACTACTTCATAACGATAGCAATGGCACTTCAGCGCACCCCTATACAACTGTTACTGCTAAGAACAGATCCTCGCCTGATTTGTAGAACAAAACTATTGCTAAAGGTTCGCTGACAACTGGTGTTGTTCAGGGAGGGGAGAGCGTACGTGTGATAAACAAGTCGCTGGAAACATGCGCTACCGAAATGCCGTTGAAGTAGATGGTGCGTGGCTAATAAAGCTTGTCGTCGTTGACGCCATTTTGTTCGGTTGTAGCAAAGAATATACCGAACCAAGCGATGATTTCGGAAAAGGTGCGTATGTCCAAATTGGTCAAAAAGCTGAGTGAAACGCGGATCGCTTGAAGTACGATTGAGCTATAACGTCAGAATATAGTAGTAGAACGTAGGAAAAAATAGGACTCGCAAAATAGCAGCGTAAGGGCTGGTCCCACTAGAAAATACAACGTTGTGAAAAGTGCCGAAATTGAATATAACAATCGGAAGCTGAAGAAACATAATCTTCTTTACTAAGCAGCTTTCGATTAACAGGTAGCCCGGCGGTACAGAGAAACACTCGAAAATAATTAGTAAAATGGACTATACAGGCTGATGCCGCAATCAACTCCGCGCAGCTGGTAGTTTTAGCTCCTCTAGCAAATTGTGCGATTTGAATAACAAAAGTGTACTCTTTTTACCGTAGTAACCGTTAAACGCGCATAAAACTGTAGTATGCCCAAGAGGATTTGGCCAGGATGGAAAAAATCGCAGAATATATGCACTCCCTTTACAGCCAGTACGCTTTACCTGTGTGTCTCAGAATTCGAACGCCTAACGAAAATCACTCAATTGCCCCACTGTGGGTAACAAGTCGATGTCGACCGGGGTGAAAGTAGTAAACAATGTTACGGATGGCCTTCTGCTACAACTAACTTCTTGTTGTTCTAACTTGAAGTCGTTCAAATAAATAGTTTTAGCGCCCGTCGCAATCAAAACTGTCCCGTTTCGAAAACGGGAACGAAAATCCTACCTTATAAGGATGAGGCTTTTTTGTCACTCACACTAATCTTCTCAAGTTCCAAGGTTTTGGGTAAAGATGAGAACAACCACCTTAAAACTTTAACGCAAGTTGACAAAAATAAATTACGAACGTTAGGTATATTAGATAGAGGGCCAACATCCTCATTCTTAATTAAGCCTACGTCTCAATTAAGCAGTCTAGGTAAATGACAGGTGAATTAACAGGTGACACGGCGATGACGCTAAAAACGTGATTTTAAAACAGATAATCTTAATCATTTTAACTCCTATATCGATAAAATCTGTACTGTTTGAGGCCATAAATGATCCAGATTGTAGTCAAGCAGACGCTGTATTCAAAGCTAGAGTTTGAGTGCTGGAATCGAAGAGGCACTTGTTTAAAAAGACGCGCCGTGTACACTGTTGTTTACGATACAGTACAAAGGCAGTTTTTGCCAAAGATACCACGTTGGCTTATGCAAAGAAAAGCAAAGGGGTAAAACTAGAATTGATTATGAAAACTTGAATTGAACACTTGGACACTCTGAGCATGAGTACACGCGGGTGTGTCTTTCTACGTAGGATTAAAAAATTTAAATTAGGGAAATGTAATATTAGGCTAAAATTGTATTCTAGTAGTAAAATCCAAGCAGGGACAAGTCCAACTCGCATGAACTGCTATGCAACTTGAATGCGTATCAGAAATGTCAGATGAGGTTTCTGTTTGTGACTTGCGAACTCTGATAACCTCAAGCATCTTTGAAGTGCCTTCACTGCTAGAAGCACCACTCTACTGATGATAGTTTCATTATCTGCTTCGTAATACTCAGAAGACTTTCGCCACCAGTAAGGTGAACCAAACATCACCGTGAGGCACAGCTTACCGGTCATTTTACTAGTTCAATTATTATAGTCAGTTGAAGTTCTGCAAGTTTCTGTTGAAGTTTCTGAATCTCATGGTTAGCTACTTCGATTCTACCTAGTTTTGCTCTCACTGATAGACCCGATCGAACGTGTGCGATCCTTCGCGATCAAATAGCCGACAAAATATTATAAGACCACCAAGATATGGCAATCGCGGACAATGGTCGCCACCAGCTGATTCGATTCAGCCGACCGCTGAAGCTGAAGCCGGCCGGTGCTCAGACCATCGTTTCCATTCTGCTCGACCGTCGTCATCATTGTCACTATCAGTGCAAAAGTAAAATTGCCAAGAAGCGAATCGCATCTGCTGCACAAGTTCAACTCGTCGTTTGACTTCGTTGTTATTCGCTCGTGGAGCGTAGAATCTTCTTGTCCTCTCGGTGCTCCCTGCTATTTAGGACTTATGCTCTTCATCTTCACGTTCGACACTAACCGCAAGACGTCGTTTCTCTTCCTTCGGTTCGGTCGTTCTTCCGTCCTGTCGATTTCTCATCACCGCAATCATCATCATTGCCATCATCTGAATTGCTACTCCTGAAGGGCTACTTCGTCTTATCCTTGGCGGCTGAGGTCTGCCGAAAGTTACCCGTATGCGTCGATTTACATCTCGAACGCCCTATTCCCGTCCCTGTTCTCCTGGAGCTGCGTCCCACAAATGACTGCATCACGAAAGTTACTAACTGACTGAATCGGTGGCTAAGTGACAATCAGTCCACCACTCAGCATTCATAAACACGCAGCGCCTGGCACGGTTAAGCATGTATCATATCACCGCCCTGTCCTGCGATGACCCTGTCTTACGCGTCCTAGCACACAGGGCACATTAGGAACACAGAAGAAAACCAACCGGTGCGAATTAGATGCGCGCTTGTATCAAAGAACATGATTGCCGAACGGAACTCGCTGCGCATGTTTCGTAACGGCGGCTACAAAATATCACCTTGAATTTACGTATACATCAGAGCGGTGAAGAAAATAAAGATGGCGCTTGTGCGCGTCCAGTCTATTCATGTATGCATGCTCAATATTAGGGATGAGCCCGTTGAACTCACTGTTCGGTTGCTTCTAGGAGAAGCCACAAGACCACAACCAGTAAGTCCCACACGTTGTGCCTTCCATCCGCCTGTCGAAGAACTTGTTATTTTTGGGACATACCTATGTATATGTATACATACGTATACATATATAGGCGAATTACGTCGGGTACGGGCTGAGCTCCGGCGGGGAGCATAATCACCCCACGGCATCCTTGGTTCGCGACTGAGCATCTACGGGAACTCGAAGTCTTCATATAAAAAGACACATTCGAAGTAAACAGTAGAAACATGTTTTTTGCCAGTTTTTAGTTTTTGTGGACTGTTAAATAGTTATTTAGGACTTCCATCCATTAATGTATATGTTTTGTACTATGTGATTGTCTTAATAACTGTGTCTTTATCGTGACGCTGTTGGTGAAGAGAAGCTTCTATACGAATCAAGAAAGCTGCCGATACTCATGCCAATGATAATGGCTAGGTGCTTGAGATAGCCACATTCAGAGTAGAATCCATATTATTCGAGAAGATCCATAAATTGTTTCCTAATTGGATATATTTAAACGGCCAATGAATCTATATCAGCCATGATGTGGTAATGGAACACTCTTCAATAGATCTGCGTATGTGACGGAAACGGGTTAGAAGAGAGAAATATGGATCGCGTAGATGAAAGCTTGTATTCTTTAGGTAGAGGTTAAACACCATGGCGTTTGAATATTCACCAAATATACTTCTTTCTATAAAAACCGAAAAAATCGTAGAACTCGTGTATTTATTTCTAGGCTTGAGTACTCTCGATTAGTTAATTCCTATTCATTTTTGGTAGATCGTTGGTTCAAATCGGAGCCGAAGCGTTGATTTTTTGTAATTTAACATTTGACGATCTGCTCGAAAGCGCTCCCATATAAAAAAAGTGATTTTCCACAATTTGTTGAACTTGAAAAAACTCGAGGCGAGGCAACTCATTCGCGCATTACCCCATATACGCTCACCTAATTTTTCCCGTATTCCTATTACGATTTCGATAGCCCCTCAGTTGCCCATATGCGTTCACTGACTGGAGTAATTTTTTGCAGGCTTCTCTCTCGTTCTTTCACTATGCGGTCTTTTCAGGGAGGTATGTGATGAAAAGGGATGTGAGTGTACGCAGTCGGGTCCGCCCTGCCCAGTAAAGTACTGGGCGGCCCCATAACAATCGACCCAAATAAGAATCTAGCGGCTTCGTCAAGGCAAGCAACGCGCATGAGGCTGGTCGAATTTGACTACTGGTGTCTCTTCACTATTGGACCGATGCTATATCTCCTCTTCGTCATCCACCCGTCATCGTGGCTTCGACATGCTCGTTGTTTCACGAGGAGTGATGGACCAACGCTGTTATATGTCTCTCTTGGCCTGTCTGTTGTGTACGATAGATGGAGAAATAATCGACCAAGCTTCAGGCGGGCCAAACAGCCTAGTATGAAGGGGGCAGAGCACGACGGTGCCGCCGATTTTGACGATGAAGAATTGTTGACCCGTACCCACAGCACTAGTAGCTGGCCAGACGCAACGTATCAGCTAGAATAGCTCGAATATAGTATCAGGATGGGACAATTACACAGAAGGGTGAGCCACAAAAGCAAAAGAAACAAAACGTGAGAGTGACTGAAATATAGGGATGTAATATAACATTACATCGACATTATAACGATTCTCCGACGGCAGCGAACGGGACGACGAAGCTGACCATTGGCGAATGAAGCGAGCTGCTGGCGGCGGGCTACTGCACAAGTAATGCATGTAAGTTAGTAAGTGTGCGTGAATAGCACGGGGAGCAAAAGCAGATGAAATAAAGACCAGCAAATTGTAGGTTTCGTTACATACCAGCTTTTGCTAGGGAATAATTCTGCTTGATCTTCTTTAGCTATAGATATAATACATTGATGATGATGGTTCGTTCTAGTTGCTGACGGACATGAGCATAACGATAGCTATAGACGTGTCCGGTCGCTCGCACACAGCCCGCTTGTTACCACGACGGGCTCCATAAACGCAGTGCAGGTTGAGAAGCGCCTTCGGCCATTCGATTGCCCCCGACTGCATAGCTTTTAATAAATAGTTTTTTAGTCGTTTTTTGAAGGGATATTTCATAGGTCTAGTTTATGTACAGTCGATTAAGCAGAACTAATAAGAAGCCTAATCGATCTCTTCGTTTCCAGTAGGAGTTACGTTAGCGTATATAAATAACGTGAATCACTCGTAAGTGAAACGAAAAATACATCTATACTACTTGGTAATAAAATCCGTGCATATAAAAACTATGGTATACGGTCGTCTATCCAAGGAGGCAACAACTAATTGAGTAGGAGTTTTTCTGCAAGGCGCTTCTATAGTAGCGTTCCTCTGAAATTTCAAAGTTCATATTTAAAAGTCTCTGATCCTTTCTGTAGCGCAGAAACTTCGTGAAGCATTAACGATTACGTTTCAGGCGTTCGGGAAGTAACTATTCAGTTAGTCATCTTTCTGTGTTTCTGTCGATCTCTGTACAAGTCCATCGATTGTTTACACGGATAGAATATAACTACGCGATTGTTATTCTAGCCAAATTGAATTAAACTCGTCAATCAGAATGTACGAGTATGTAACCTTGCCTGGTTGACTGTCTTATAATATGACGTACGGCTCTAACGAGAACAAGACTGCCGACTACTTTGGCGGTGTCTCCTACAATTACCTCCTTGTAGAGTTACTGATGGAAGCTAATTCATTCTCAGGCGAATGCGAACACCAATCGAAGCAACGGTCGGTATAACGAAATCTGTCATTCTGTTTACTATTTCCAGAACTGGATACCGTCATTCTGGTAGTATCGCCACGATCCCGTGTTAGAATTTGCAAAGGGGAGTGTTAGTATGAAGACTCATAGATATAAAATTATGAGAGATACAACACCTATATATGCGCGTAACAAAAAGCAAAGATATTTAAACAGTTTAAGCGAAGTGAAACATTACCTATTAAAAGAGTAACTTTCATTTTCGATTTAGAAGAGCAGGGGCATTTCAGCTTCAGTTGAAGTTTCCCCTTTGATCTGGGTTAGTTAGACGGGTTGGAAAAGGTCCAAAAGCTACTCAATTTTTTTGCTGAAAAACTCCATTCTTCTCAAATGGGTATTGCGTATAAATTCAGTCACACTTCAACATGGATAAGCGTATTTATTATGTACTATTTCATACTAAGCTTTGGGTATTCCTTTGGGTTGTGGGCAAAACGCACGTTATGGCCTGATCCATTTTTTCCATAATTGTACGAAACTCCAGCTCATAGCTAATATAAGCTATCAGTCTAGCCCATAAGTAATAAAAATGTAATGTTGATTAACAGAAGCGGCCCCTATGAATGCATTTTGAAAGCAAGAATGAAACTGCGGATTTGACTATGAGGATGGGCATGTATCTACGCTCAAGGTTTGCCCCATTCAGCACAAGCGGTTTCTGTCTCGGCTGAGGAGAATTAAGACAAAAAGACCGATGCGGCATCGACCATAATACTCAGCCAGCCACATTGGCCCAGTAACACAATCGCATATCGATACAACTAAAAGCTATTCAGCTGTAAAATTCAAACTTCAAATTCCCGCTCACTCCGCTGTGAAAAATCCCTCAAACAAATAACATGTTTTAACATGGATGCTAACTTTTTTGATCTAGTCGGTTAAAAATCGCGGTGCCAAATAATGGACTGTTCTCACGTTACATTATTAAGATCCTTGATAATTTATCTGAGGGCACGTCTTCAGACAGGGAGATACACGTTATTGCATCTTGGAGACGAGAGCCCGGTCTGAGCTGTACCAGGGGATTTTAAGAATTTTTTCAGTCTCTTATTCGTTCCAAGCACTATGAGCGGGTTTCGTCCTCCGAAGTTTGCTCGTACGGCTTAGATTCATTAGTCGTTTTACGCAGAATAAAAGGACTAGCCCTGAAATCTAGCCCTTTTATTATTAAGCTTCCATTTTGATTGTTCAAGATCCAATGCCTCGTTCAGTACAATAGTTATAGAGTGAGTTTTTTTATAGTATAGTACAATAATAACGTGCGAGGAAGCACCTGTTGTTTTTCTTCTTGCGTCTACTTGTTAAAACACTAGGGTCGGGGGTTGGCGAATGGATTTGTCACATGTAAATTGTTACTTGAAAAGGGGATGCCACGAAATGTTGATTTCTGCAGCCAATTGAGTACGCTAGAAGAACGGCTAAAGGAACACGTTTTAAATTATTGTTTGAAATCGATCATTATATAGGCTAACTTTTAATTTTGTCTTTGAACCTCACGTTTGAAATTAAAAACAGTGTTGTACTCTAATAATATATACTGTATCATATTTTGTATTCAACTGGGTCAAGTTTTGTGTTAGCGTTTGTCTACTAGAGAGGTTTTTTTTATTTGTTCCGATATACTGATGCCAATAGAATGTGAGACTAGCCTGAAACTTGTGAACGAGTAAGAGACGTTTGAATCCGTATGAAGAGAAGATATTCTCTAGGTAGCCACATATATCCTACCCATGGAGCACCATGAGTATGCCAAGGAACAGCCAACGGACCGAAGCCGTCTTAAAGGAGATCCAATATATTCTAATTTCAGGAACTAGCTTTAAGAAAACATTGATCTTATTATTTATGCAAATAGCGAGTGTTATCGTGGTTTACCGTCAATACAGTACAGAGCCTAATTTGTTGCCATATATTGGTTTTATTTCCAGTTTTTGTAACCAGCTTTACAAGGGGTTAGGGATTGAATATCGATCTATTCATATGTACAGCAACAAGTGAACTCTAAATCTAAAACATGTCGATGTAGCGTAATATTCCATTTTGTCACTTCTGTTTCTAAGAAAAAGTATGCAAATCAGGGAAAATCCAAAGCACGATGCCCGTTTATAATTCCCGTTTATTATTCGCTATAAACACTCGTGTGATTGTATGTACATTTATGGTATTTCCAGATATCTCAGTGTCCGTTAGCAAAACTACCTATACTTTTTTTTTTGGTAGAAACATCTACCTGTTGTCGTCAGATAGACCTTTTTAGCTTTCTGGGGGACAGAGTATCGCGATAATCTTTTCAAGGTTACTAAGTAAATGAACAGTAGACGCCCAATAACGATGTTGTGCATACAATGAATGAAAGCGAAAAACAAGCATAGTACCCCCGTTGACTAGCGTAGTCAAGCTCGAGTGCGATTGCTGAAAATGACGGCAACGCTAACAGTTTTAACAGCACTCTTAGCTTACATAGAGATCTCGAAGTCGAAATTACGGTGTGAGGGTGCGGTGCATATAAGCTCCGACTGGGAGGATAAGACAGATAATCTGCTCCAAGAACTACCCTCATTTGGAACATGTTGGATGGACATTGATAGTCAGGTATATGCTGGTAAACTACAGTGTAGAAACAATGCTGCTTTACCTGCCGTCCTTACTGCTAGAATAGGTTTGTACGTTTGATCTAGGTTGAGAAAAGTTAAAAAATAAATTTTAATGTAAAATAAATTTTTGACGCGTACGTACGTTTTGGCTGATCCTAATTGAGCTTAGATTAGTGAATAAAGACGCCTGGATGTTAATTATTTATTTTATCAGTGTCTAACCTTGGCGTGTGAGTGTACCTAGCATAGAACTTGTTTCTCAAAGGAAACAGCGTCTTGAATTACCTTCTCATTGTACTTTATAAATGTGCCTATGAATAAAACAGGACGTATCTGGCTGTTTAAGTGGCAAGTTTTCTTATGAGGACCGTCTGCGGTGGGCCGAACATTTATCGCGATGCTTTCTGGGCCTTGTAAGACAGAATGTGCCCTGTGCTAAAAATTCTAGATTTTGTGATGTCCAGGCCCTACTTCGACAAGACCCAAAGACGAAAAACGTCTTTACATCGTTCTTTAATGAAACCTATTCGTTTTGCGGATTTATTTCATCGCTGAAACGAACTCGGGCGTCACTTGAAGTAAGTTAAAGCAACTTATTTCGGTAATAAAAATATACAACTTCGCATGGCTTTCTTGCTAAGCACTACATTGTTCGGTTTATAATAATTCAAACCGTTTCATATAACTAATGTAATATACAAGTATCGATGGCCTTGTTGTATCTGTAGACAATTAAGACGGTGGCAGGTGAGGTCCGTGAGGCACTTGTTAACGTTTCAGCATTATTGATACATGAAAGGGTTGTTTTGGGCGAGACAACTTCTAGTCGGAGAAAGGTTTTCGCAGAGTCGCTTGCAGCCCAGAGGGATGCACTCCGTTTGTCGCTCGAGACAAAAGCCGCCACCCTCCAAAAATTCGTAAAATACACGTCCACTGCAACTTTCGATCGAATCGTCGGTTTCGTTCAATTCATAACAGGTAATATACGCTATCTATCTTGAATTTTTTTAAGTGAAAATAATCTAATTTCAATAAACATTTTGGTTTTTTTTTATTTGTTAATGTGAAAGAAAGTAAAAACTGCACGAAGATCTGAAACGCGATTTCGTTTCATGAACAAATGGACATTGCGAAAATTCGCTAAAAAAATTATACAAAAAAATCGGCATTGGACGTCCCTGAATGGTACCAAACCCGTTTTCCTGTAACTCTGTCCAATACAGAACACAGCGACCTGTTTGAATTGCTGTTGAGTTTGACGTTACCATTTGCCATGTGCTGGTCTATAACAATTGGTGAACTCACAGAATCTGCCCGAGTACCGTTAATGTTGCTATGGGCTTGCTCAGCTATCGTCAACCATCTACTTCGGGACAGCGTTGCTACGGGGTACGTCTTTTTCTGACGTTACTTGATAAACTTTTTTTTTTTAAATCAAACAACTGTTGCTTAACATCCTGCTATTTCCAAGCCGTTAGTAGCTAGCAATTCCAAGCTTGTAGTATAAATCGTAATGTAAATTTTTTGCGGAAATACTTGTTTCTTTACATTTTTTACGTTATCACAAAATCAACAACGTTGGCTATACGTGGTGTTGACAAACGCCAATCAGACAAGGATTTGACAGCAGCTTAAATCTATCGTTATCTATATCATAGTCACTTACTCTTCTGGACTATTTTCTCTTGGGTTTCTCAAAGAGTAGGGTTTTTACGAGAATTCTTTTTTATGAAAAATAAGGTGGGGGACAGCACTTAGCAATTCGGCAGTTCGGCAATTTCGTATTAAAGTAGAAGAATCAGATGGTGTGTGGCGTTATGATCCTCTGGTCAAACTGTGGAGTGGTCGTTTGGAGTTGAAAGCTCTATTTACGCATTAAGGATAGATGAAAAGCTGTGCATTTTTTGCCTATTCGAGATGGTAATACCATAATTAGATGATCCTACCTATTTAATTGGTAATATATATATGTGTGTGTGTTATTAATTCGTGAAGATTACTTAGAAACATGTAGCAAAAAATAAATTAGAATAAAGGAATCGAAAACTGGTTATTTTGGGAGGGGTAGAAAGAGAAAACTCCTGTCGAACTTACAACAGCAGTAGATGCCGTACGTTATTGTCCTTCGTATTTTTTGGCTTTTAAGCTCATCATTTGTCCTACTAACGTCTGTCTCTGAATGAAAATCCGCTAATATTCATATGCAGCGTGGTTAAACGCTATGAGTTATGAGTTTACATACGTCAATATCGTTTTCCTTCCGATTACTGCGAAGAAACAAACATTCGTCAATTATGAGGGATGTTTAAAAAGAACTGAAACGGATGGGCAAACACGCAGGCAAAGGATGTTCCCTTGACGCATGCCTCGTTCCATATTTGTCCTCGTTTAAATGCAGCTTATAAATGGACGACATCATTTATTCTAAACACCTACAAATTCATGAACGCTTGGGAGGTCCTCGGCAGTATTACGATTTTCTTTACTTAAACCCAATATGCCTCGCAAAAGTCAGCTTTGAAATATATGGCTTCCATGCAGAAATTTACGGGATTCACTTAAAAACATAGCGTATGTTCAATAACGGTTTTAGCCAAAACAATATTAAGGGGGGGAGGGGGGGGAGGTCGGGGATCTTCTTCACAGCGAACTTTTTCAATTTCAGCTAAGGTATAATTGTAATAATACTATTGATACCCATGTCCTTTTTTGGCCTTTTTACGCTTTTCGGTGAATTCGAGTGTAATTGTGAACTTCAATCTTAAAATAACACTATGATAAAACTAACGAAGAGCTACCTATAAACTATTTGTTATACATTCTGTTTGTCAATTTTTCTGATACAGATTAAAGTCATCGATGCTTTTACTCACTGTTTTACTTTCGTTGGCTATCTACGTTATGCGCGGATATCGGTCGCTTCACAAATACCATGCAGAGATCAGACGATTACAAAGGATTTCGGAGAAGACCAATGTTCTGCTCGCCCAAACTAGAAGACTAGTTTAATAGTTATCCAGAAAATTCCTTTGCAGACGCACTTTCTGCATCTGACGTTGCCCAGCAAGTACTCGAAAATTGTATTTTTCAGCATCATACAAATAAATACTCTAGCAACTCTATGTATATTATTGTTTGTTAGATTCGAAAGTAAACAAATTTTTTCACCTATTAAAGGTGTTTTACACCGTAATTTTCGATTCATTTGTAATTTATTATTATTATCATTATTTTTTTTATTGTATCCAACTTTTTATTGTCCAAACCTGTTATTCAATTGGATCGATAATAAACATTGCATGTCTCCCGGACATTGCAGGTTGTGGCAGCTGCTTTAGGAAATAGTCGCGCGCCGCTTCTATGCTTGCGTTAAGGATATGTAGCTTACAGATAGACTGAGCCTGCCGTCATGGAGATTGTGGTTGACCGTAACGTCAGTTCTAGCCAGGTAAAGTCTCTACTATTACTATGTACTTGCTGATATTTTCTCACTTTTTTCTAATCACTGTAAGCTTGAGTATGTACTCAGAGTAGAAATCCGTTACATTTCCGATATAGGTGTTGCAACCGGCCAATACATACAAATCGCGACAGGCTCATGAACCCTTCAGATGTTTCTTGCTCCTCTACTAATCCGTGTCGTGGTCTCCATTGCAATAAAGGTGAAATGGTATCTGCTATCCGTATTGTGTATTCGCACATTTTCCGTATTCCGCTACCGTTCCTGTAGTAAGGACGTATGCGTGAGCAAGCCAATATCTTCAGGGCAAGAGATACAGCTCCGACTGATCTTATTTCTTTGGTGGGGTGAAATATAATGAAGCGTGTTTTTTTCAAAAATGTAACGACATGAAATCATGAACGTGAAGTAACTAGAACAAGATATAAAACCTCCTAACCCACTACTGTTACTATGCGTATAAAAACTAAGGTAAACAGGAAAATTCGTATGTTAACTTAATCAGTGTGTATGCAAGGCTTTAACAGGAAGCTTTTCTGTTTTGCGGCCACAAATGTATTCCACAGGACGACATCATGCCTCAAATAAGATAAAAGGGAGGTTGAAGCTATATGAAACAAGAACCATACTGCCCGCTTTGCATCTTCGTTCCTACTTTTCGAAAAGAGGAAACTTGGCTTTTAAAATTGATAGCATTATACCCTTCGAAATTTTGAGACGCACACAACAGAGAGAGATTTAATATAATTCACATTATTGGATATTTTTCTTATGCGAAATTTCAGGTGAGAAGGTTATTTGGCAAAGCCAAGTATTTTTCGCGTTTCATTATACTTCTGTAAAACGATAAAACGCAAAATAATCAACTTAGTCTCCTTATCTTAGTCTTAGACAATAGTCTCGAAGCTATCTTTTCTAGGCAGACTGCAGGCAAGTTACTTTTCATTTCATAAAAGTTACTACATAAAGCTAAGTTACATGCCAGCCTCAAGGGCTATGCAAACCAAGCGAGATAGGCCTATATAAGCTAGTACTTTTTCGAGTTTACATGAAATAAATTGACATCAATTTTTAATTGCACAGAACTTAAATGCCCCACAGAATAGCTTATCGTAGCGGGAACATATATGTGGTGCCACATTGACTTAAAATGTCGTATTTTTTTTGCTTATTATTACTATTTACATATGTTTGTTTTATATAATCCTTAAATGTATCATGCCTCTGAATGGCAACACTATTATATGCTGCTGATTGTATCTAGACGCATAGCATCTAGAGAACACTATAAACAACCCACTCGGAACAACCCACCCAGAAGGAAAACATCTTATGCATCATTTTGTTGAAAGTTATGTATTTTTTAGTTGGTAGTAGACTCAAAAGTGATACGTACTAGCTAGTGATAGCTAGTGAGAGAAGACAACGTTGCAATTAAACTTCCAAGGCCGTGGAGCTGCTGGTAATCCAAACGAGCGTGTCTCACAGGTGCAGTGCATCGTGTTTATTGATGCGTGCAGTGCACGTGAAGAAACAACATGAGCGACGTGCCTTCCTAATGCGCAAAGATCACGCAATGTTGCATCACGCTGATGACAAGGTCAACTGCGTAGGGGTTTGCATACGAACCGAAGAAAAAATATCAGACAGTTTGGATCATAACCAGTGTGCAGGGTGATAACGCTTCGAACGCGATGCTGTCAGCTTCTCTTGCGAAAACTTGGAAATTTTACCCTATGGAAGTCTAGAGTTGAATTGTGAACTGTTTAAACCGAGTCGCCTGTCTGTGGTAAAGTAACTCGAAGGTGTTAAAACTTTGATGGGAACTATACAGTTTGATCTTTTTCAAATACCTTCAACCTGGACGAAACGTCCTAATTTATAATCACGGACTTATCAAAAGTGAAGGTTGCCCAACAGAGCTAAACAAGTTAATTAGGTAGCATAGCAAAAATAAAGAATCTTTGTTGCGATGTTCACCTTTCTGTTCGCAATTGGTAATACGGGTTTCACCTGTCTCGTGTCGTCTAGGGCCCACTTTGAGGAACACATTCGCATCCTCTAGGCGCATCCTCTAGCGGCCGAGGTTTCGCAAATCCGTCGGAATAAAATTTTAGTGTTTTAAGCATCTCATCGCGACCATTCGCTGCTTCCAGGAAAAGGCTCACTCGCTAATATATACCAAGAAGATCCATACATGCAGGCCTTAGTGGGATTAAGCTGGGCCTTTAGAAAGATGTCAACCCTGCTACATTTCTTAATACAGTGGTACTTGTGTGTTGAGTGTTGGAGAACAGATGTCTTTCTGTTAGACTAAAAAAAAATGGCAAAAAGCGAGTTCTTTTAAATAGCACAGACCAAAAGCTCAGTCAGGAAAGCTAATCGAACCTCTATGCAGCATCATTCTAAGAAAAGGAAAATTTCCTGTCGTCAAGGTCCTGTCGCGGCCAGCTCTGCTGCCACCTTGCGGAAAGGGGCAAAGCTTGTAGATAGATCATTCGTTATTCTCAAAAAGACAATCTCTGACAAGATAGACTCGTTCATTCCAACTATCCCACAGAATAATTCTCTTTTAGTTATGCTGTCTAAATAAATGCACTATTTATTAACTGTAGATATTTGTTTTTTGCTCTATTTACAATTACAAAGTTTTTAGAGACTTCTTCGCGTAGAATCATCGATGGCTCATACAGATTTCCCCTGGCCTGTATAACTACTCCACCTGGTGAAAGTATACGGGCGGGAACTAAATAAGCGTTTAGCACTTCTTAGCCCCTATGGATCCACTATGCTATTTGCTTTAGGAACACAAAACCGCTGTACTCTACAGTGACCTTCTATAGTTATCTTCTGTGATAAACGAACTCGGCACGTAAATGCTGGAACAAAATCGCCAAACAAAGATCTAAGTAGCCGAAAAAGGTCTTCGGACAGATATGTCCGTGTATTGCCTATTTTCATAGCTGTTTTAATAAGGCATACACATTTGTCTTAAAATGCTTGGTTATGAAAACGTCTGGTCTCAAAATATACGATCTGATTAAGAACATGAAGTTCATGCTTTTAATAAGCGAAACGAAACGTCAGTATCCTTTACGGGATTAGTTGATCGAATATGTCTATTTCATAGTAAGACCTATATATAGTAGTCTAGTCTTTATTTTAGTAAATATATGACAATCGTTATTGAAATCTCGTGATGCAAATATAGGAAAACGATCCTGAGCAAGCTACACTGTTTTTTTTTTACTTTTCACACTTTTTCTTTAAATAACAAAAGACGACTTCTTTGTGTGGTCATATATTAGATTAGACGAAAGTTCGTACGACGTTCAACTTTCGACAAACGTTACTTGTTGTAAATTTGCTACTTGTAAGTGAGAAACACTGTTGCCATATATAAGTAAGAGTAACCATACCTTGTAGAACTTTGACATGGACTACTTAGTAAAACGATTTTCAGATTAATCAAATTACGAACTTGCTATGGGCGTATCGGTGGTATGCCTACGCCAGTTCAACACAAACCTTCACAACGAATGCGCCAACTTCGCGTATAGTAGTACAACTTATATGCATCCAGTATGAGTTATGCTAGAATTTTAGCATGATTTTTATTAAAAGAGGTCACATACAAATCACTTCGAGGTGGTGCTGATTCGCGTGCCCCGACATTGTGTATTTACTACAACCGCTAGAAAATTTCAGGTTGTGACCTGAATACCCGATCCAGCCTAGGTACTAAATTTCCAAATGAAATCAGAAAAGATATTTGTTTTTGTCTCAGCGGCCCAAACTTTAATTAATAAATGTTTGGAGTTTTACCTTTGGTACACAGCCATGGCTTAAAATGGTTAGGTAAATTTTAACCTGGACAACCACATCTCCTTAAGTTTGGTAAGCAAACACCTTACCACGCCAACCCTGACCTCAGTTATCCCCATTGAACCACACCTAGCGCACATTCGCCCCTTTTAATAGATCGTCAAAACAGTTTTAACAGCACTTAATCCTAAGAAGATCTAGCTCTATCCTTGTCTCCCTCAAGTAGCTTCTCTAGAATCTAGAAGTATTTTTGTTTTAGAATTTGTCAGCTTTGCAAGAAGAAAGATCGCAAACATAACATCTGGTATATGCGGGGATTAAGGCAACACATGCACTGAAATTTTGCAAAAAAAACGTTATACAGAACGTAATGACTGAGCCAATGTATTATCATAATGAAAAAGTTCTGCAGAGTTTAGACTTATTTAACGAACTCAAGCGCCGTGAACTTCTTGGCAATACTTCTTCGTGACGGTAAAATTACTCGGCATGAGTTCGTAACGCGGAACAGTGGGAAAGATGATGAGATGAAGCTTGGTGTTTAAACTTGATCTCGACAGCTTTTTCTAACTTAAGCTCGCCTTAGAAGCGATTATTAGACAGCTGCCCTTTGCCTCCGCGTCATACCCATGCGCCCACGTCTTGTCACCTGCAACGAGGCGTCGAACTAGAGTCAGTTCTTTTGAGTGCGTCAAAGTTTACTTGAGACAGTTGTTGATAGTGTTGCAATAGCTGGAAATTCAAATCTTCCAGTAAATCCTTGCTGTAAACCTTTTTTGCCTTCGAATGATTTCACAACGATCCGGGATGATTCGCGTGAGATACCTAATCTCCCTAAAAGCTTTCGGAAAGTGATTCGGCAGTTCCCCAGCGCCAATGGTTTCCTTTTTCCATAGCAAGTCCAAGGGACCTGTCACGGCGAATTATATTCGCCGTGACAAGTCGCTCAGAACGAAAGTTGTGCCTAAGGCCTCCTTGTCAGTCCTAAAACGGTGTTACTACTTCAGTTTCGACTTATAACCTGACGCCTTGCCATGCATTAGCCTTTAGCCGACGGAAGTTGAACGTTTAATCGATACTTTGCAAGCCAGATCGAATCCCCGATATTGGAGATTTATGATACAGGTTTCATTAGAAGCGGTCATACCTTCATTGAATATTTCAATCCTCTAGAGTCGGTAACACAGCGCAATCAGTCATGGTAATACCGCTGTCGTTCAATTTTCATGTGAAGGTTCATCGGTGATGGTTTGAATTTTCAAATATTAATTACGTCAAGGAGAATGTGTGTACACCCGTAAAGGTGGCATATGTGTGTTTTGCTTCGCCGTAATGTTGCTATGGCTTATTCATACATACGCGTACACAACTGGTTACATATAGAAGGAATTTTCTCAGTAGTTGTTTTAGTTTTTTGTCAAAATTAACATGAATTGCACTTACAGAGAAAGAGAGGTCGGAAAAACAGACAAAGGTTCGAAAGTAGTGCCAGAACAAGGTTAGCATTTTTGCGTTTTACATTTCGTTCGTTCCGTTCAACTGGGCACTTTAATTACTCATCATCAGTTTTATACGCGAGAAAAACAACGTTAAATCGTTTTTAAATTAAACCTTTCTCATTTTGCTTACGAACATTGGTAATTCTAAAGTTTCAAACAAAGTATATAATAATAAAGCAACACCGGATCATCTGCGCGTTCCGCGTATGGTGCTACAGGCTTATGCATGTGCCGGCCAGTAAATCGCAACATATTTTGAAGGATGTTAAAACACGGCACGACCCAATTCATTTGTATAATATTGTGTTACAAAAAAATGTAAAGTCGTTTCCTCATTTGAATACATTTTGAAAAACTAGACACCCATATTTGCGACAAAAGTATGGGTTTCTGAAAGAGAGTAATTTGTTTTTAGCGATCTGACGAAAAACGTTTTTTATTGGCGCAGATTATATATATGTGCACCAACAATCAGATCTGAATGCAGTTTCCGTTTCTGTGACTTTAAAGGAATCCATAAATTAGTACTACACTTGCTTCCGTCGGGTGGTTAGATATATATGGGTGCAAGTTTTAATGACCTTTGGTAAAAAAAAAAGTATCTGTTTTTTTTTTTTTTTAATCTTCCATAGGCTTGTATAAAGTTCAGGTTGTTCTGGTGAGAGGTGGGTAGAGTCTGTTTGAGCTAGCTCCTGTAGATTAGGCAAGCCTTTGGTCTTTTGGTCGTCTGGTTTCTCAATGGATCAATAATAATTTGGTCACCATATTGTGATCGGCTCACTCTGACAACCATCCTTCGGTGCTACTCAACACCCAATCACTATTCGCCCCCCTGTTCGTGGTGCCCATTGTGTTGTTATGGAAAACCGGCCACGTCCTCTACTTTTACAGTTTAGGATAAGTTTACATTGCCCGATTAGGGTAAGAGGCGAGTTCACCGCTGGACTGAAGAGATTTCCTGGACAGAGAAGGGTGATGATATAGTCGAGAGCATCAGGATGGAACCGACAAGCTGCTGTCGATGACGGACTCAGTCCGTGTCCGAATATCGGAGAAGCAATCCGTTCCATGCAGAAAAGCTTGAAGCGGAAATGGAAGGAAATTCGAGATAGCTGCGAGCTAGCAAGACGCAAGATTCGTGAGGCCCTATCGGCAGAACAAGGCCGTACGCAAATGCAGGCTTTAAAGGGTCTGAGCTAGCGCGAAAATAGAAAAGAGGATCACAATAAGCGGGACCTCACAGGAAAAAAACTAATAGCTTCCGATTTCAGTAGGATATGCTAGAGTTCAAAAGATGTTAAGGTAAGTGGATCAGTCTGAGCAACAGAAATATAAACAACAAGAATGAGAGAAATAACACGGGATAGCTATGCGAAAGCGAACTACATGAATAGCAGACAGAATTAGAATGATGCCCGCCAATTTTTATTGCAAAAACATTAAGATCACCGCTTACAGCTAGTCGACATTTCGATCTCAGCTTTCACACATAAAGGAGTCAGATATGACTTTTGTGTTTTGAAAACCCTGCAAATAAAGGCATCATAAGATACGTAATATATCCGGTCTGATAACACCACAGGCTTCTGAAATATAGAATTTCACAGACAGCGAGCGTATCACTAACGCGTTGCATAAGGAGTTAGCGAACTAGAAACTACCCGCTTTTATTATGCAGATGTCTACCGTGAAAAACGGTCTTTCTTGTCCAGTGAGCAGTATATTAACTATGACTATACGTATGCACGCTCCCAGCACTAAATATCTTCACATATCATACCTGCTTACTACCCAAGAAACTTTAGGTTGAAATTGTCATTGTTAAGTTCAAATTTTGTTAAGGATCTCATTTGTATAGTGCTTTGTGCATAGTGACTGAAGTTGTCAGATAAAAGTTGTACAATATCACCCATGGCTCAACGAATGCAAACTGAACTTCTGTCATCTTTTCCTATTCATTGCTGAATGGCTATTTAGATAACTAGGTATTCAGCCTGGACTAGTTCTTCCCACGTTTTCTCTCCCATCATATCATTCATTCTTCTTCTTTGTGATTCAATTGCTATTTGAAGCTAGGTTGCCAACGGTAAGGACTCTCCTACTCGAAAATGCTCGTCGTTATTGTACTCTCAAAGCCCAAGGAGGCCGGGCCAACAGCCGTCCTTTCGCTCCTGTGCAAATACCACGACGAGCTGAGGCAATTGTTGACTCCGCTTTCATATAATCGACAAAAATCGCTCTCTTCTCTCTTTTTTTCAATCGGTTTCTAGCACAAGCAAAATGAGGTACATAGGCCGTTGGTGTCTGCAAGCAGTAGAGCGGTATCAGTACAGCGTTCGTCCCGCTTAGACAATGTCCCAAAAGGAAACGACAATGAAATTGTGTGGCTAAGAAGCTAAATATATGAAGGCAGTGGGTCTGTATGTCTGTGTGCGTTCTCCTGTTTGTCTGCCCATTCGTGAGTAGCTGCTAAGAGAGACCAGATGAATGAATGAGAAGCTCCAGAGTCTCGCGCGCGCGAATAAAAACCTTCTTAGCTAATTTTCTACCGCGTCTCTGAACATTTGGACTTACCTCAACTATTCGAAAACAGTCAAACAGCGAAATGAAGCTGAAGTCACGACGCGGCGTTGATGCTACCAGATCAAACAGCAGTCGCAGCGGTAACAATCGTCTGATCGAAGGTAACAGAAAGTTTCGTTTGGTTGATTGTCATTCTGCAGGAATTATTGAAGCAGCACCAGTAATTTCTACCGGCGTGGCTTGATCGTATATCGGCGCCTCTGTTCTTGGACAGATTTCCTCCTACCTGTTTCTGTTGGCGTACCGCGATTCGTCGACGTTAGCTTTATCAAAACACTAATTTTGTTATTTTTGTGAATGACGGCCCTACTGATGGTCCGAGACGCTTTTACATGACTTTTTTATACAGCGAAAGTATACAAAAAAATGTGGCCTTAATTATGTCGTATATTGCACTAATTTTGATTCGAAAGTTTTTGCTTCATATTTTTTTTCAATGCAATGTACAGTTAAACCAGCTGGTTCTGTTTTGAAATGTAATGGAAAAATACTGTTATTTAACTAACACGGGCGTTTTTCACAATTATATACATTGTAGAGAAACAGACGGGTTGTGAGGATGACTTACAGGAAGTAAGTTCAAATACTAAGACTCCCTTGCGTAAATGGGCGTCATATTTGTTTATAGTAGGCCACTGTGACAGGTGAACCAGGCTAGCCACCCGAAGATAAAATCAGTAACCAGGAACTATCATTTTACAAGTAAGATCTTCTTTGTGGTTCGATATTGTTTAACGCTCTGAAAAATGATTGGCCTACGGGACTTTGTCCTGCTCACGACAAAATAATCCGCCGCACCCCTTTCGCTTATCTTTCTCGTCCTTCATTTCTTTTTACAAACACAAAAAACAGACATACATTCCTACCAGCTAATGACTATTCTCTTCTGTCGACCAATGTGTGTGCACAAATAGAAGGAAAAAGATCGAGGACCTGACGAAGAGGAAAATGTCGAAACAAAACAGAACAGATCTCTGTAAAGGTACTTATGTGTGCGAGGACATGGTGAAGCAGACCTCAAACAAGTACAACGTTTGAACCGTATATCCGTTTTTTTTTAAATGAGATTGGCATCACGCATATATTCACAAAAATGAAGAAAGATGTTATTGAAGTTGGACCTCAATCGAGGAAACATAGCTAACCCACGTAATGTAATAACTTTATTGGTAAAACTCCAGCGGTACAGAAATCAGCTGTGGTGCGTAGTTAAGCTCAATATTCTATCCCTGGCAGGCCCTCATGGCTTTGCGGTTTTAGAACACTACTGTGAGAGGCCATAGAATAAGCGCATTCGGTATCACACCCGTCAAATATGTCGCTGCGATGTTGGTAATCTCTGTTCATTCGTCTACCCATCTATCATAATTTCCTTCCGATAAAAGTTTTTCGGAAGTAATGACTGATGCCGAATCCACTTATGGCGGCACCTTCGCTGTCGCCTCCGTCGTGATCGAGGCACACGACTAAGCTGAGCAATCGAAAATTCTACATACTTTAAAATAAGCGTCTATGCAGCCATAACATCTACAAGCCCTGATGTAAAACCTATCATTTAAAATAAATCCGTGTAGTTCCACATAATGCTATCACTGACCGGCTGAGAGAAAACTAGTTAATCTCAATTATACTATGTTTGCCTCCCCCAATTGCAGTGCTTAATTTGCAGACTCGTTGTGTTGCACGTACGAGTCCGGGTGTTTTACGTCTGGTGGTGGGCAGCAGGCGTGTGACGCAGAGCCTAAGAGACGTAAAACTCAAAACATTTAATCTGGTGTCTACAATTCTGGAATCGCGTTAGTACAAACGCGATTCCAGAATTGTAGAAAGGTAATTCCGTTAGCGTGGCGATGCTTATGTAGTCTCGCACATATCCTAGTATTAGACTAATAAATATAATACATACTCGTATCGGCGTATGAAGTGGAACGACTTAAAATCCAGGGTAATACTATATTTCAAACCATACAGACTGCTGCAAGAAAAACCGAAGTATGATACGTCCTTTCGGCTTTCAAAGCCTTTTATATTAAAACCATATCCTTGCTTTACAAGCATGTCGTCGGAGATATGGGGCTGCGTAGATGGCTAGATCATCACAGAGGCGGCTGTGGTAATCATAATATAGCATTTAGTTAGCATCTCCTACAACATTAGCTTTGATTGGTGCTTGTAAAAAGGGGAAGGGGGCGAAAACGCATTTCGGGGGCACGCTTTCGAGCTAGGCTCAACTGACGATAAGCAAAGCCTTTATTTTGGTCTGCAATAGCGTCAACAAATAGTTGTGCGAAGCTGGTCGACAATGCGAGGCTGTGTACACATTGTTAGTTAGTTACATTCCTTCTTTACCCGTGTATCTCTATTCAATACGTTGATTGTCGCACTGTAATAGGTGCCAGCTGCCCCGCTTTGCTGTAACGGGGAAAATTACGTGAACACTGTAACATCGCTCACTCTGTGTTTTTCGCCGTTTTGCCGTCTTCTCACCGAAAGCGACACGAAAGCGATATATCAAACTCGTATCTCAACTCTGTTTCTCAACACAGCGAAACCGCAAGATGGCTTGAACCGTCATAATCGTCGTCGTTATTCTCCCATAGCTGCGGTTTCTCCTTTACAGCGGCCTACCTAACCCTATCCTCTGCGTTGCTGACTGGTGCCCATGGAACAATCGTTCCAAAACCAACGCTTTCCTGACTTTTTCATGAGCCGTGCGCTGTCTTTCAAACGTTCTATCTAGACGGCCATCGCTGTAGACTGAAGGGATCCTATGGTTATCGACCGACTCTGGTGTTGTGCTTGTGCTAGGCGGCGACGCGGGCCCGGCTTGCGGAAGAAAATGAGTCTCGAACCTGAAAACAACCGATTAACTCTGGCGGCCTAGCCGGGCAAGGGGTAGCCTAAAACGGCGGTCGTCAACATCAGAATTGCGACTGCTACTATTTCTATTGTGGCCGATATTCTGAGAGCTGCTGCTGCCGCTGTTGATGTTCGCCCTGGAGAAACATGGCAACAGCAGACTTGCTGATTGGCTGGTCGTTT
Source organism: Varroa jacobsoni (assembly GCF_002532875.2). Taxonomy (NCBI): domain Eukaryota; kingdom Metazoa; phylum Arthropoda; class Arachnida; order Mesostigmata; family Varroidae; genus Varroa; species Varroa jacobsoni. The sequence continues at coordinate 541,883 of NW_019213254.1, read as the reverse complement.
ACGGAATTAAAGCGCCGATAGCTGAAGATTGCGGCCGACATTGCAACGTCATCGACGTTTGAAGAGCTTCAATTAACGTGGGTCGGTATTGTCTTAGCATTTTCAAAATTGGTAACACATAGTAATGAACTGTTCGAATAGCTGAATTCGTTCACGGTTGGTACCATCGCCGTTTTCATGGGCTATGGCTCTTTAACATTTACATCGAGGTAAACTAAAAAGGAATAAACTCGGGCCAATGTGGAATTACACACATGTTCATTTGCCATTTTTAAAAATAAATATGATAAATGTGTAGGAAATAAGGTAGATATTGGACCAGAATGTTACGTTGATCAGCTGTAAATAAAGCCTAAAGTTAGCTTGTTTTTTTTTATGTTCCTTTCTTTCTTGAGGCGTTGATGCTGTTTCTTGACGAATTCCTTATTACCTAGATCTATTAAAGATAAGACGCCCTTCAAAAATTGCGTTAAATACGCGTCAGATCCGTTACCCTCGAAAGAAACGTTTATAGCTGCTGACTAGATGAGGTTGTATAGAAAGAGGGTATATCACGGAAAAAAATTATGACAAGAACAAAAAGAAAGCGTATCAATTTTAAACTTTCATTTAGTAAATATTGTGAATCTGTTTGTTTGCTGCTTGCCTATTTACTTTCGATGATGTATTTCAGAGGCAGCTAAAGTATACGCTGTAACAGTTCGTCTGAACAGAAGGTGTCTAGACAGATTCTGATTAAGAAAATCAGGCGCAGCTTAAAAAAGGCGTACTTGAGCTAATGGCGACAGGGCAGTACTCTAGCAGAAGTTACTTATAAATAACTTTATAAACATATGTTTGAGTTAAATATACTATCAAGACTGTTAATTCTCTAAGTTAGCTTCAGTTACACCACTTCGTACAAAAGGATCAACAATAAGGCGTATATTCTATTAAAATGTGACCAGAGCTAACTGATTATTGGTTGGAACACACATATATTTATTTTCAAATAAAATTTATTTGCAGTGATTGGAAAATGCAAGCAACAGTAAACGATACTCATCACCTTTAGTTAGTCTCTCAGATCAACACCTTTAAAAAACTACGAAAAATACTAGACTTATAATTAATTATATTAGAAAACGGGTAGTGGATAATACTATTGATATATAAACTCCGACATCTCTACATTTTATTGGGTTGTTGAAAAAGCACTGACACTTTTCCTAACTAGATGGCTTTAAATGTATCTACCTAGAATTAGATAGAATCTCAGGTAGTATCGGTTGGTAGTACGTATGTGAAGCCTGTTAGAATGTGTTTATTCAGGCTTAAGATGATAGAGCACCTTAAAAATGAGTGAAACTTCTGTAAACATTTGCTTCATTTACGATCTGTTTACGACGAAGGCATCAACGCTGTCCAGGTCCACAAAAAAGTTTATTATTTATGGACAAGGTAAGTTATCGGGAAAAAACGATGATTTCGTCGATTTATCATTCTAGAGATTTCGATGTGAAATGTGCCCCTCGTAGTTGTCGACCGACTGCGAAGAAGAAAAAGAAAAACAAAGATGAAATGATAGCGAAAGTTAGGCAACGGCAACACGTGAGTGGCCTCGAAATCGCCCAAAAACCAAGCCCCCACCAACAATCAGGTGTAAGCCAGTTGGCTACAACAAGGAGCTCAATGTTTAGATGCCACATGGACTGATGCAAAAGGTTGACTCGATTGTGTTTTCATCTACGTATTTATACAAAAACATGATAAAAGCGAATTACATAGAATAGGGGTACGCAAGAAATAAAAAGAAGTCACGGCTAACAAGATTATAACAGGTCATTGATAAAAATCATTAGTGAACAGGAGGAGCGTCGTTTAAAAAAAGACTTTTTGGGATAGGAAAGTTGAATGCATCCGCCATGTAACTCCGATCTTGCAGCATCAAACCAGCATCCGTTTCGATTTATGCGGAACTTTTTTAATGGTATTAATTGAGTTTCAATGAACTGAGGCAAAGAGCACTTGCCAAAGCGTTTTATATAGAACCCACAGAAGCTCTACAATGATGCTGTTCTGATAATTGGTTAACAAAATGTGCTTTTGATACCGATGCCTTGCGAAAGGTCTTTCTCTAGATCTGACTATTGCGATTACCTATCTCTGCAAAAATGAATTGTGCAGCGTAAATTAGGGAAGCGTTCTTGCTTTTTGCTCCTATCAGCTATTAATAAAAAATCGTACTGGCTTATTCGGATGACGGAAGTCAGACTTAGCATGGTGTGTTGTCTAACATTGGCCTCAGAACAATGCTGTTTACTAAGAGTTACAGGGAGAAATTTAAGGGATTATCAAGCTAGCTTAAAGAACAATATAAGCATTTTTACAACAAGAGTTTGAACTTATTTTCTTTCAATAGGAAAAGCATGGTGTCATCAATGTGTGCGCCTCTTACCAAAAACTAAAATCACTGAAAATGTTTATTGACAACTTTGGGAGTGAAAAAAAAATATACGGAAACTGTGTAGAGAAGCTTTCCTATTAGGAACGCTTGCTGCACATTCCACTGGATTAAGGGTTGAGTATTAAACCTGCGCCTAATTCGGGCTAAAAGAAGTATAAAATGTGTCGACCTGGTAATGTACCTCTCAAGCTAAATGACCGAGATCCAGGCGGTACTCAGTCCTACTCTCTTAAACTACGCCTGTCAACGGGAGCTTTCCCGTTGGTTATAGCAAAGTAGACGTTTTTGCATGCACGACTTTTTCCTCAAAGCTGCTTGCCCTTTATGTAATATACTGCTTAATTATTTTATTAAGGCCTGTTTAGGTAGCTATCCTTTACGTTAGTTAGTTAACCTGTAACTGGAGTGCTTGTTTCTAAATGGTGGCCGACAAAGTTTACGAGTTCAAGGCTGCAATTTATTAGCTGTCCTTTGAGTCCACTAACTTAAAGCCATTTCATTCAGTCGCTCCTGTAGCCCAGTGTAAGATAATATGTTTCGTCCACACTGTGTACGTAGTAAACTCAAACGAACCTATTTAATAAAAGAAAATTGCGCAAAAATATACTAGTGCTAACACTGGTAACATAAACATCAATTTTGTATAACTTGTCACATTAGGTTTAGCATAGATCTTCTGTAGATTGACCATCTGGTGCATCCGCTGCCAAAGTAGAAAAGAGTTCGGCATAGCTGAATGTACCCCACTGTGGCTTTTTTGATCGACTCTTGCTATATGATTTAGATGGGAATAGTTTGCACCTAGAACACACGTCTGAAAATACTACGTTAACAACAAAGCATGCTTTGTTTTGTCACCGCAACTACAATCGGCCCCCTTATTTGTTTATGTACATTTAACTATCTCGTATAGTTTACAATCAGCTTACGTAAAATTTCCACCAAGTTGCGCTTATCTTGTAGTAATTTAACTTAAAAGAAGGTTTTTCAGCTTCGTTTACGTTTGACGTCGAAATAACAGCGAACCTTAGCTCATTCTGAACTCTGGGCATTCTGATTCGACGGCAGCTATGAATGAAACAACTATGAACAACCGTTAAGAGACAGCCATCGAATCAATGAACAATGTTGATCAGACCGTGTAATCTACTGTAGTTCACACCTAATAGTTTTCAGTTTCAGTACGGCCTATTAGAGCTATAGGTACAGGTAAAAAGCTCCGCCTTGGAATAAACGTAACGTTCGGTTTCGTCTTCAAATTTCTGCACAAGTCATTTCCTCTCGATGGCAGTGCCTGATCTGCCTACCATTCATAACTGCCCTAGCCATCCGTATGTTATTCTATATCCTTATGTCTATTGTAGACATAAGGATATAGAAGGACATAAGGACTAAAAGTAGCATAGGATTGTTAGGCTGTGTCGACGTATAGACGACTTGGTGCTATGTTCAGGCACCGTTTTGAGACAAGCCGAACAGAGGCGACACTTCGCTTGCGTCTCTTCAAATCCAATGGACGGCGACTTAAATTCAGATATTGTTTATCGTTTATGAAGTATTATTTTTTAAAAGATAAACGATCTACTTCGGCTGATATCTCAAGGCGACAAACATAGATCTCTTGGGCCAAAAGCGAGCACTGTGTGAGGCAGACGTGTTTCAGATTCACCATAAAATAAATTCATCCAATTTAACTAATAGCCGTAATGGACTGGGTGTGAAAGCTCTAGATATAAGTGGGCAGTGCTACCACTACTCAGAGGTCATCTTCGAGTCCACCGCTCCTCCTTTTGTTGTAACGCTGCGCTATTTTTTATTAGCTATCGAAATTGCTTTCTTATTCTTTCTAATTGTAAGCTATACAGGCAAGACTTGAACTCACTTTCCAAGCTCTCCTTCGGCACAAGCCCACGACAAATGATTTCACCTAGCTTTCGTACTATAAGACCGAATGATTGTACCAAACACGATCTTTCCGTTTCGATTGAATTTCGCGCACCAATCGTTTGCATTGGGGCACACTTTATCGACGACCGGTGTTCACAGCCAAGTGCGTAGCTTTTAACCTAGCGAAATCCTTTGATGATATATAGATAGCAGCGATAGACCTTGCTATATTTCTTCAAAGCCAACAGGGCCTTTGTACGGATAGCCCACGATTTGAGCACAAGCAAGAACGCTATTACCCAAAGTGAAAGGTTATATAACTAATAATTAATGATTTGTTTATAATGCCATGGTCTCTCTTCGAATGAAAATTAACCGAAACAAAATTAGTACTGCGGTGCGTTTCCTAACAGAGTGTAGGACTCTACTCAGGGCAGCATAAACGTATTGTAAGAGGAACAAAGCTAGAATTTATTTTTGAAAAAGGGTAGTCGATAAGCTGCTAACGAAATAAAAAACGAGGTTTTCTAATGTAAAACGGTGCGAGTAAATAGTTAGTCAGGACGTGAACCTTAAATACGGTCTGTGCAAGTATATTCATGTGCTAGTTAACTTTCATGGCTATAACATTCTAGCCTATACTTATAGGCTAGGATGTTAGGGGCAATAGGTCGAAAAGAGACTCAGCGTATCGAAATAATTTCTCTCAAGTACTCCGAACACTGCCATTAATAATTCTGGTCAATTTAGGATACAGTAAAAAAAACGAAGATGGAAAAATGGCTGACAATCTGTCCGGATTTTTCACCACCGTGAGCGACCTTCATCGATTCGTTGTCCTTAAAAGCTATATATATATATATATATATATATATATATATATATATATATTGTTCTCTGGATAATCTATTGCAAAATCTGAATTCGTAGGATCCATCGACAAGTCTGCACTAAGGAAGAGATCGGGACGGTAAAACCGTTTGGAAAACTAACAGTCCCGCAATAGAAGACTATTGAGGAAGGAAAACTTCAACAGTATCTATATATGGTCGTTCTATGCGCAGTATACGAAGTCATTACAGCGCTAACGAATCACGGTTATATAAAACAACTTTATTATTTGACTGCTATATTATTCAACGTTGCATTTAGCACTTTTCATATACAACATATATATATATATATATATATATATATATATATATATATATAGGGACTGCACTAATTTACGAAATGTGGAAATATTTAAAATGAATATTGAAGGCATTTGAGCTGTTATCGGAACGCATGCTAAAAGATTTGCCACCGTGCCATTAGCGACTGTCCTGACATTGTATTCAGCCAACTCTACCCATCAAGCATTATTCACAAATCTATAAGAAAATGCAGCATATGTTATTGGAGCGTTCCTGCGTGGCCTGCCTTTTTCAGAGTTGCTGGCAGCCAGTCAGAAATGACAATCCACGAGACGAGGCCCTCGACAAGCACTCGTTCAGTTTATTGTCATGGACCGATGTGAAGTAAATTCGCCTGGCTGAGCTCAATTCGCGTGCTTGGTTAGGTAGGACTACGCAGACGAGCAAACGAAGTTCGAGAGGTACGTGGCGACAGGTTGACTGTGCCCTTGCTTCCCATACATTGAGATCACATCGCTTCGGTGCGCGCGAGAACGACTCAAGCACCTCTTCAAGTTGTTCTCCGCTTACGCCTTGGTTCGCCCTCTTTCATTCTACCAGAAAAGCACTCACCGAGTATCTAAGTATTCGCAGTAGTCGTGCAGAAGGCATCCGCGCAAACGGCATGTCAACTGAAACGTATTAGAAGCGCACGATGCACGTGTGTATTCTGTAGGTACATCCCAGCCTAGGAGGAAGCCCTATAGAAGGTAACTTAGTTAACGTAATCGTCATATTACTGCAGTGCTTTCAGAGTGCTCGTAATATCTAGAAATGCTGCCATCTTCCGACCTTCGATAACACTGGTATTATTGTGATTGTTTTTTAATTCGTGCTTCGAGTTAGTAGCTGCGGACAAGCACAGGTCCAAGACGATTGCATTGTGGTCGTTGAGACAGTTCTTGAAGCTTGGAAACAGGTCAAGCTTCGGAAAAAATGACGGCGCATTATACAGATTTGTGCAGGTCTTGTTTGGTACTAAATCCCAAATACATCTTTGCAATATTTCGATTGCTTTAGCTTCGCTACTTATCAGAGAAGTTTAATATATCTGTCATGTATGCAATAGCCAAAAATATAGTTTTGTTTTTGTATAACATCGTATAGTAAGTTGTCTTAATGCAGTGTAAAACCTTCGGTTCAGCGGATGTAACTTTAATAAAAGATTCTTATGTGTTTCGTTGTAAGTAATAGGCCAATATTTAGACAGCCTGGTCTTATGGTAGTCCTCTACGGAGCAACGCAAAAGGAGTTCCTGGAGGGCTCGTTGCATGTATGTACACGCATAGCTAGTGCGATAAGATGAGCTAGAGGAGAAGGAGGCACAGAAGAGGGAATAGAATGAGGATACACCACATATAACACTAGTTGGATAGCTGGTCCTTTATCACATTCGGCCAGGGCAGCTGCGATATCTACGTTCGAGGGTTAGGGTAGGTGACGAATCACCGTCAATATGTGGTGGGGTGGGACCCCAAATGGAGACAACTTGCTGACGCGATTTACTACAGCTATTATGGGGGTCCACAGCAGCAACATTACCCGCTGGTCACATTATCATTGGGCACAGCCATCTATACGAGAATATATGGCGGATATTAAGCTTTATTAACCCACTACTCTAAGGCCATTATTTCAAGCTCTATAGGGCTTTTTATTCTAAACTGAGCATTAGATGATTCGAAACTAGAGACAGAACACGATCTTTGCTACGGCATTGCAGGATTCTGACAAAATACGGTTTTTCTCGATTTCACTTTGGAGCAGAATAAGGAACCCATAAAACTATTAAATAACGAGTCACTATCATCGATTGGCACGGAAAATACTGAACTCTTCTACATCTTAAATATTATAGCTATTTTATAGGAGATGGATAATATCTTCTAAAACTTGGCCGCACTTCTCTATTCAAGCTTGAACAGGATAACCAACTACATTTACGGAGTTGATCCAAACTCTCATCCAAAAGTACCTTTACCTCTGATTTGATTTGTTTCCGAGAAAGTTTATCTCAGCACAACATTCGTATGCGACTATCCGTCGCTTTATATTCGATCTAACGTTTGTTTTTCTTCAGTGCCCAGATAGAAATAAAAAGAAAATTCGAGTACGATGAAGTATCTGCTATCTGATAGTTAGATATTATATTCTCAATTCTATTGTTAGCATTTAATCTAAATTTATAAATCTATAGAAATAAGGTAAACTAAATATCGATGCTTACATTATTTCTTCTGTAACCTTGTGGAACATCTCTATAGGCAAAAAGTTACGGTTTAATGCTAGTTCGGAGTGATGACTAACAACGATTAAAACGTTTTGCTGCCAGCTGAATCATACCCAGCCGTCTCCTTAACCCCGCATCAGATGCGAGTACAGCTCCCTCTTTTTCAAAATCATCCAAAATTTTTTGAATGCAATAATCTTTCAGAGATAACGACGTACACTTAAATTCGTTTTACCCAGCACATCTGAAGGTAATGGGAAGATGTCTGTCCACAACTAACATACGTCCATCCATACGGATGTATCTCTATACGCAAATAAACTGTTTGTTAATAACAATAATAATACTGTTCCCAATATAATATATAACACGAGTCATATTCCTCTAATATGTGTTCTTCTACGAGGATGAGTTTCAATGTGTGCATTTGTTTAGCGTGTGGTGACCGTACCTTTCATAAATATTCATTTGGATTTCGTGTGTGAAAAGCAGAGCTCTCGTTCTCCGTCCATTGAAACGTTGATCATCGTATGCTTCAGCCACACGCTCGCGTGCATGGATCCAGCCATGAGTTCACGGAGAACACCGAAGAGCCAGCGAAGAATCGTATCCTATATGCACGCCATCGAGAAAGGCCACGTTTGGCCAGCTTTAGGAAGTTAGGAAGGAAGCCAATCGCTAGCAGCTATTAGTTATAATATGTACGCGCTCTTTGAAACTGATCCATATATATTTATTTGTATGCTTGCAGGTAAAGTAAGGTCAATAGGCGTTCTATGAAAAACAGCCCGTTTTCTGACGGTAAAAATGAAAAGCTAATCAACAGCACAATTCCATGCAAGAGCTCATTTTAACCGAACGTAGAATTTTCCTTAGAATGTTTCAGCCAGTATTATTCTATGGAAAACATAAAATACTTATACCTGCAGCACTTCAATCCAAGTATTTGTATTATAAAATGTAGTATGTTTATTTTATAAGCTTATATCACAAAAACGAAATACTTCAAGTAAAGCTATGGCCGGTGACATGCAATACAAATCCGTGTGATAATAATGACAAGAACATGTAGTGCAAGAACGCTTCGATCGTAAATTACAAATGACCGCAAAGCACAATCGAAACATCGAAGCGCATAACGAACTTCGAAAATTTCTAAATTATTTTGGGTTGAAGTACTCGACATAACTTAGAAATGTTTCAACTCTGGAAGGGAACAAAACGGTCCGGTGCAGGGTATGTCATGTCTACAAGCTACACAAGTGAACACAGACTACATCATGTAGATCTAATCGCTTCTAGATCTAATTTCCCTTGATACTAATTGGATGTCCAATCTTTTTTACAGAAATCCTTGAAAGCAACGTGGCCCCATCCTTTCGTTAATAGTATAACAGTGTCGGTGTTATACGGAATTACGGGTTATGGACACGAAAAGAAATATCGTATAACGGTTATTCAAATTATATACGGCTCGCGCCGAAACTGACTCTTCGGATCTCAATGTGCTCTGTATCTGCTGGGTTTGATAGTCAATTAAAAAAAAACCAATTCGATCTATGGATGGACTAATGCGGGTATTTATATATACGAAAACTGACAACAACACGACCCCAATAAGCGCTTCAATTTTTTTGAAGCAGTATGTGATAAAAACTGCGTCAGTCATCGTACTGATACAATATGCACAAATAATATAACAAAAGAGATATTCTGCATGTGAATTGCCTTATATTAAATTAATTGATTTTTAAACTCAAAATGTCCCATGACATGGCACTTTTGTGTTCTACCTACCATCTCCGCCGGTTCGTACAAGAACCGAACAACAAGGAATCTCAAAATACGACCAAATACGAGATTCTGCTCGACAACTGTCGGGGAAAGTGGGAATCATTTGCTACATCCTCTATATTTAATTTACCTGTTGTTACCTCTGAGAAGCAAAAGTTCTCTGACAGATTAGCTTAAGGACACCTAAAATATAATAATTAGAAAATACGATCGATATTCTTGAGTCCAGTATTTCACACCGCTTCGATAGCTAGCGTTATGGTCGTATAGTTGAGAGCTTCTGTTACAGTTCGATTACGTGAAGCGTTCGACTTCTGAATTTGTGCGGGGCGCTTCGAGCTTGCAGGCCACCCTTTAATAGCTTATGTTATAAAATTTAAAGTTGGCTTATATAACCGCCGTTTAATTATAGAGATAAGCTTCGAAAATGTTCCTCAGCTGTACTATTGAGAGGTCAGCATAGAAGAAAGCCGACCTGTGTGATCCTCAATCATCCGCTTCTAGATTTCTTCTAACGATGGATTAGACATAAGTGTTCTGGACACGTCAATAATTGTCTGGTTAAACATGGTACATAGTTTAAGTTATTTGGAAAAATCTCAACTAACAAAACCGAAATAGGTATACGATAGATATGATGATATTGAAAGGTTATGATTTATGCTTGACGGGGCTTATCGATTGCTTATTATCTATTGGCACCGTAGGCGTTATTTACTTAAAAACGATATTCTGCATTTTCTTTGTAGGAACTTAGTTTAACAGACCTGCTCGATAGAAAGATACTGTATTGTAAGCCAGGTCGAAAATATCGAAGAGACAAAAAAAAACAAATGTTATAAAATAAGCAATACGACATATTTTTATTGCTTTACCTAACACAGAAAATTTCAAAATGTGATCGCAGAGCTGGCCTTCAGATCAAAGTGGGACAGAACAGGGTACCTCTTATTTTAGATAGATCGTTTCTCAATACCGTCCTAATCCCCGTTCTTTTTTTCTTCTTTCTGCAAGTTTCCGAATGTCGGTGGGGCGTCATCCGATAGAAAGCGGGTATGCTTGAAAGTGCCGATCTTCAACGGCCTGCCTGAGACCGATGGACAGATGCCAGCGCAAAGGACAAAACAGGCCAAGGAACCGTTTTTCCTTATGCTTAATTGACATCCCTACACCGTGTGAAAGTTAAGCTTCCGAACTAACGTCCTGCCTAACCGAAGGCTCTCACATAACTCCTGTTTCATATTAGAAAGCGTTTAGAGCTGATCTGTACATTAATCAACTATTACTGCCAAATCAAACAAACCACCAGCTGTTAATGTGTAGCCTATACGCATTTATCCTCTATATCTTAAGCTCTGCCTAATTGCCTATTGTTACAATATGCGGTTAGCTATACGCGTAACCCAGATAACTGGTACTGCCCACTTGGGGTTGGGCGCCAATCAAATAAATGAGGAAGATTCGCTATAGAGCACATTATACATTTACTTGACCGACGTCAAAAATGACAGCGAAAATTTAAATATATAGGCTCAATATAATCTTACCACCTCTGTCTACAATCCATTAGTTGCTTTAAGTGAATGAAAGTGAATGTATTTGCGGAACAGCGTAATAAACCTTTCCATTGTACCCCAGCTCGATTATAACAGTTCTATCGGGGATAGCTTCATTAACTGTCAGACACCCTATATCAGCTGTTTAGTTGAACAGTGGGGTTCTACAACACACGAACATAAATGGCAGCCCTAAAGGCGAAACAAAAAACATACATATATTTTATGCTCTCTCTCCGGCCTTTCTTTTGTCATGTGACGTTCATCTCTTTGTAACGTGTCGTTTATATACAATGCACAGTTGCTTACAGCAGTGTCACACTACAAAGTACTGCGGATTCTACTTCTCAGAAACAAATTTGCACGTTACAAAGAAAACGTTAGACGACACAATCTGCCCGAGTGTATGATATTTCCCCCGCTATGGCTGAAAACAAATTATTACTCGCCGTGTTAATCCTCGTATTTATCGAGGACATATTACAAATTCTAATCCAAAGGGATTCTCGAAAACCTAAGTATAGTTTTACATGAAGCTGGACCTTGAACTGGAACAGCTTATGCCGCTTGGGTTAGAAATAAGCTTATTTGTAAATAATTTTTTTTATTTTTTAATTGCAAACAATTCATATTTGTACAGAAATTTTTTATCTGTATAAAAAATAAGTTCTTGCAATCCGAGCGTCTCGTACTTATGTAGGAGAACAATGGCTTATTGACAAATGCTACGTTTTCTCTCAGTCTAAATGAGTATCTCGTGTGTTACGTTCGGCACCGCCATAGCGAACGCACCCGAAGCTCGCTTTGTGTCAGGAGCCAGCCGTCTGAATATCTGAGCGATATCTGAAGAAGGATTTTCGATTGCGTCTTTTGTTAAATGCCGTTGAAACGTTTCTGCGAGGAAGAACTGAGTTTGCTGTGCGACGAAAGATACGTAGCGTTCCCACATTAATTATCTAAACACAATTTTCTTCTACGTAGTGGAGGCGTGGTACAATTTAAAAAAAAAGCAAATGAACTAAGCGTTTCGTAAATGTATAGTAAACTGTGAACAGATATTGTGTAAACAAAGACGTTCCTTAGTCAACGTCAACACTGACATCGTGGGCTACATCCTGTAACCTTTGTAAATTGTTCGCCTCCGTAATCTCTCGGCTGTCGTAAATTTCAATATGAATGACATATGATTTTTCCCATCTGATATATGGCCAATCACAGGTCGGGGAGAAAGACGATCTTGGCATGATGGTCTATTATCGCCAGTGTGCAATAACTATGGCGAGGCGTCGTGACAATTATTTTTTTACCTATTTTTTTAGTGTGTTGCATCGTGTTCATGTAGATCTGTATGTTTGTTTTCAGTATATGGGCATATTCAAATTCGTGTATAGACACCATGCCTTTTTATGTTATAATTTGATATATATATATATATACTCACTACATCAGCGACCGATGATACTCTAGTGAAAAGGCAATGGGAAAAAGAGGTAATCAATGGCCGTTTTGCCTCCCGAACGAAACGGCCAGTCATTTTCTTTTTCGTTTCCTTTCTTTGAAAAGTAAACTAGACCCAATATATTATTAAAATACGTACGATACGTCAGTGTCCAAACAATGAGCTGCGTTGATTTCAGAACGCCCGTACGTGACCTTTAGAGTATCATACTTCTCCTCGTCGTTTTGACTGAAAATATATCATGTTGCTACGATCGAATAACTCATCTGGCAAAGCACGAGTGACATGCACGAATGCTAAACAAGTATCCTTGCCGCGTACGTGTGGGCACGTAGCTTCCGCAAAGATCTCACATCAGCTTTACGAGCGTGCAATCTATTCGTATTGAAAGTAAAAAATGTACTTCATTAAATCAATGCACGTTTCGCTTGAAAATGATTTAATCTTTATTTGATCCGGTGAAATTAGTTACATCTCGCATCATACCGAGTACTTATAAAAACCTGAGTTTTTTATTACCACCGCCAAAATGGAAGTATTCTCATATATATATATATATATATATATATATATATATATATATGAATGATTGGATGGATGTTTGAGAATCAACAACGCTCTGCGATTGACTTGGACGCTTGTCTCTGTTAAGCTAGGGATGAGCGAACTAGAAGTGAAGTTTTGCTTGTGGTACTACGCTAAATGTGCTACATTTCTTCTGGAAAAGTACACCTGGCATATGTGCTTACTATACTTTAGCTTGGATCGTCTGCTTTAGTCTGTTTCTATCCCCGCCAACTTTGGCGTGCATCAAAGCTAAATGATTCGAAATGTATCATTGAAACGTAACTGTTCGATATGGGAAACCTTTTTCCACACTGCTGACACTATGAGGGGTGAGGGTCGTCACAAGGAAAAACTCGTTTATCTTTCGTTCGGTGGATATACTTCTGTGTCTGAATGGCTGTCTCTGGTTCAGACTGTTGGCCATACCGTTCACGCTGCGGGCGAACGCACGAATCTATATAGGTGAAATGTGCGTAATAAAGTCCGCGTTGTTTTACCAAACGACAGTGCTACTATAGCACCGAACGTCTTACCGACACCCGCCACCTTCTTCCCACCGCTCTTCTCGGCTAACTAACGAAAAACTTTTCGACGACGATCTAATGGGCCGTGTATCTCACGTGTTTGCGCATGGCTAGTTGTTTACACTTCCTCTGCTTTACTCATTTGGCTTGCTTTTCGGATGGGTATTATAACAATGCGCCAGATCGAATCCAATTACTTCTTAGTTAGATAATATAACTTTTTCCCGTTCGTCAAACTGTCTAATTTTCCTATAAAGCCCAGGTTCGAATTTGGCCATAGACACGCTTTGTTTTGTGCTAGGAACCAGTTAGCCGTCCGTTTTATGAAATGCCTAATGGTTGTATCGAACGTACAAAACAACTCGAAACAAAAACTGCGGAAAGCTACAAAGTGGAGACAAAAATCAATGCAACGTTTTTAATTTCTCCCCTATCAGAAGACGGTTTTTAATGAATGGTTGTATGCAGATTTTAGCTATGTACAGCTACACATTTGGCGAAAGTAGTAGTTTATTAGAAAATAATAGAAAAAAATTATCGTTCAGTGCTAAAGATAGGCGTTCAATGATTAACTATTATTTTTCAGAGATTAGATTTCTGACGGAATCAGTCACAAACTAGAAAACAACTGTTTCTACAACAACAAAACAAATGTTCGTCAATGGCACAGTTACTCCAAGTTTTACTGGGAGGTTGAAAGCTGTAGAGAAGGCAACTACTCCTTAAGACCGAAACGATAAAAATAGGGCTTGACATAGTTTTCTGTACATTGAGTGAACGACATTTATTGATTGAACAGTAATTGAAATAAGCTTTGGTCTCGTCAGAAAATACTACATAAGGCATTGTTTCTTTTTAAATTTCAGCTGACTACTACTACTACTACTACTACTAATTCGCTTGATCCTATAGAGTTCTGATGCTGCGGGGAAATGTTTGAATCTCAGAATTAATCTAATCATACAAGGTATAAGACTTATATCTGTAACTATCCCAACGAATTTCTTCTCCTGAACAACGTTATACAGAATGCGCGTTACATTTACAACAATTCAATGCGTTAGCTACGCTAAGCGTAGCATGGACGCAAATGGAGCTAGAGTTGTTGCACTGCAGGCAGCATATACGAACCTACCAACTTACTTTGCTTTGAATCCTTATGCGGCTTCTAAAGAACGTTAGAGACATTTGTATGTACTTTTTCAAATTTTAATTTTTAGACTTGCAGGTTGAGTTTATAGTGGCCGAAGTGACCCGCAAATCTATTAAAATAAAGCAATAAACTTATTTGTAGTGATCTCTTAGTAGTCGCTACCTTACAGTGGCACTTCCACACAGTTCATCGAATCAAGGCGGTCATCTTCTTTGCCCTTCCCTTCACAGTTTTGGGATATTTTTTCATTGCATGCCCTGTTCTTCACCTGCAACTCAATCCAAACTATCATACATAGGTCATCATAATAGTACATCGGCGGCATCATCGTGTTTCGAGTTCGGTATACCGATGAGATCATTAGATCTTTTTGCTTTACAAAAATTATAGAATAATTTGTCTTAATATGGTTGTCGACCTTTTACAGACCATTCCTAGCAATTTACGCTGTAACAAATGAGCGTTAATAAAAAAAAAATCTACGAGTTCTAGTTTTTTTAGGGTAGAATTCCGTTCATTTCTTTTGTCTGTTGGTCACGTCTGTCTTCTTCGAGTATATTTAAGCATATATGCGCGCGTACTGACCGAGCATCACAATGAGATCGATCTCGTTTGACTGCATCCAGTGATCGAGTAAACGACGTCCGACGGCTACCCAAAGCGTGGCCGGTAGAAATAAATTCGGTAGATATAGGTAAACGATTGGTATTGGGGGCGCATTGTGAGGACGGACCCTTTGATGGCTGTAGGTGGGAGTGGTAGTAGCAGCAGTTGTGGTCTTAGCCTTGACATCTGGGGTAACTGCGGAGGCGCTATCGGAACCATCAAGGGTATGGTAGCTAGTAGCTGGCTCCCCAGAGCAAGCTTCTCCCTCTCTTGCATTACCACCCCGCAATGGCTGGTGCCGCCAAAGGGCATCATCAGAACGCAATAAACGTGAACTAACCTATTGGGTGCCCCTGAGAAGCGGCAGCAACACAAACTCTCCAACTCCTTCTACTCGATCCCGTCTTCATAGAGGAGTGGTTTTCATTTCGGTCGTCTTCTTCACTTCACGGTTACAGCAGTCGAAGTTACTGCTCCTTCCAGTAGTGGGGTGTGCCACCTGCAGAAGAAGTAAAGCTTTTTTCAGGTAGCCATGTACCCAAATGAAAAATGAACTTTCACTTATACTTGCACATTGCAGGAAAAATGTGCGACTATCACTAAGGGTCCGACAACACTGTTTTTGTTTGAGAAGAAAGATGTGGTCGAATATTGTTATGTTCAAGCGTATCTTTCTTCGACCCCTATGTATATGTATATATATATGTCAGTTTTTGTTCAGAAAAGAATGGGTCGTCTTAATTTTCGCAGCCCTCGATGATTGCTGAAAATGATCCTTACCGTAAAGGGCCTTTGACAGCGGTCACAAACAAAAGCTTGGAAAGGCCCGACCGCTTAATCACTATAGGAGAGCCAGTGGAAAATAGGGAGATCTCATTTGGCTTATGTCAGGCCATTATGACCGACTGTTTGGGCGTAAGGAGGCTTACGGCAATGTTTTTGCCAAAACAGCTGTATGTCCAGCTGATGAACGGCCATCAAAAGACGCTGTGTAAGGAAAAGCTTTTGGCACTTTTAAAGAGCAAAACTTGCTTGAGCACATCATTACGGGCGACCAAGACGTATGTGTATGGCTACCATGAAAAGGCCAAGACGCAGTCTTTCGAGTATCGGTTCAAAGACAAGGAATGTTGCACGATCCAGGCCCGAAACGAAGGTACTCCTTACGGTATTTTCAACCGTCGGAAATGTTTCCGACCGTTCTTCATGAACTAATGTTATCCTTGCTCCACGGTAATCAAGGAGTACAATCAAAAAGCATAAAGAAGACTCTGCTGATAGTTGAACTGTGGCACAACAAGGCCTGCCTTCTCCGTTACGACGATGTAATGACCACAACGGCACATCCGTGTTTGCGATGTGCGCGTGTGTTGCGAAGGTTCCTTTGAAGGGCAGAACTTAACAATTAAAAATAACTTAATTTTGATTAACTCAATTTGGGACAAATGACGTTTTTGAGCAAAAGCCTATATATGTATCACAAATCAGAGAGTTTGCTTTTTTTTTCTCCCTGAAAATGAATATGTGTAGATTTCTTTTCAAATATACGTAGGGCACTCAAGCAAAAGTTTCAGACATATTCAAATCGATCGTCGCCGGGAAGGTTTTCATGGAAAGCTGAGACCCTTGAGCTTCTCTACTTCGGTTATGTGTATTTATTGCACGAGCTAAACTTATACGACCTGTACACTGTAGTACAGTCAGGGAAATCGAATTTTAATAAATATGATCTGACATCGTCCATAAATTCACGTGTATTATAAATTATGTATGTTGACAAAATTAGTACATTAAACGAAGACAAACATAAAATTCTATAATAGATAGGAAATATCTAGAGTGCTCTTGGTAAACATCACTACTATCCGAGCTAAAACGGTTCGCGGTATATCTTGCGCCGTGACAACTAATTTCTTTTAGCTCGTTTAGGAATTAGTTTGATTACGATTAACCGAAATATATAATAATAGAGAATGTTGACTCGTGTGAAAACTTCTTTTTCTCGTGCTTTCGAGATAAAAATCCAGTTCAAAAGTAGTGACCCCTTGCTTCCATAATGCATCATGACCGGGAACTGGTGTTTGAAGAGTATGAATAAAGACGATGGATCAAGGTACAATTTGAATCACGCTTGAGCACATTATAAATAAACTTCCGGGTCTAGTTGTCTCACATTGCGGTCACACTATAGAATCCACAGTATCATTTTTACCATATTAGAAAACGTCAAAGCATCTACTGTAAAACATATTTTTCGACATTATGCAGTGTTTAGAAAATTTATAATAAGCCAATTTAGCAAATAAGAAGCTATATCAGGCAATTGGCCCGGTTGTATATCACCCAAAAGCAATCTACTAGTCTGTAGGGAAGTTTTCGTTGCATAGAAGTAGTTCGCTTCAGAGCTTACGGCAGGAATAGGTATCAGTACACTCCTGAATAGGGTAAAAAATAAACACAAAGCTTTATGATATGGGGCACTCCGTTATCCCTAAACGTATACGGTCAGATAGGCTAACATTACGAATACAAATCTGAACCACAACTACACGAGATAACTTAGCCAGTTTGAAGCCTAATATAACTATGCTTCAGGTTTTCTGAGCTAAAAACATTTTTGTAATTTATGTAGAAATAATGTTATCATTTTTTATTAAAACAAAAAAAATTAGTTGATTTTCTCTTAATTGACTTCGCTTTTGCATCCGCTTACTATATAACGCTTACTATATATGAGGGCAATAAGACCCGCTCCCGAAAATAATAGTAATTCTTTTTTGCTTTATAGGAGAAGGGCGAGAGATGTCAACTTGAAGTCATTACAGAGCTTCTGAGTGGGTGATGAGACCCAAATCGCAATTTCACTGCCAAAGTGGATTCATTTAATACATATGATCCTTGCTAACAATCTGGATTAGTGGCCAAAATAAAAAGCAGGTATCCCCTTAGCCCAGCGATATCTCTAGGCATGTACATTTTAATTTTTCATTTATAAGCGCACTACTTTAGAAGGCTACGTCATCTAGGATGCATCTGAGAGGTATAGGTTGGTTTATTTGGACATAATTCTGAGAATTTGTATACATATTTGTTGGTTTCTTCGTCGTTCAGAACACAGGCATTTAAAATTTTATACTCATATAGAAAGCCTTTTGGTTTTGTACAGGCATGCTCCTTTGAAGATTGTCCTTGTTGGGGTACGCCTTGCCTAAGTGGCCGTAAATATCGTTCGGGTCCTAGTTGCAGACGGTTTACCCTGTTAATCCGCTTTACGTAGGTTTAGGCACATATTGGCATCATCTTATTTTTCTTATCTTGGCCTTTGGTTTTTCAGCTGTAGCGCAGTGATAGATATGGAAATAAAATAAAACTATTCATATGAGCTATTTAGCTGAAGAGTAATCGCAGCGACCTTCTTCCCACCCCACCTCCTGTTATGTACTATCCCTCGCACCCTCTTCCAGATAGCAATGTCCCTTGGGATCAAACAGGGAGACTGCGGTCCTACCAATTGGCATTAAATTGTTTTCTATTCTATTGTGATCCCTTTACTACGTCCTTCGTACAAAGTGCTATTCCGCAGCCTAATGCGATAGTTTTTTGCATTAATAGCCAGTCGTGAGACATGCAGAATAACACTGCTCCAACTAGGTTTTTTCAGCAGGCGTTTTGGCCTAGTCCCACTAATTCTTTCCACTCAAACTGATAGGCCTTTCTGGCTAGACGGGTAAAAGAACAGGATAGACGATAGGTCAGGTCTTTTCTGCAATTGGAAATTGGAAGATCAGTCAAGTTTTACCGGAGATCTGCTCTTTCGTTTAACCAGCAAATTTAAAGGAAAGACCCATTATTACATTTATCGGAGAGCTAGACCAAAAAAGGACAAACAGCACTTGAACACAGCTTAGTAAAATAGCGTAGCAAGATAAGATCTTTTTCACGTTCCACTTGGTTACAGTTTCGTTTTATATGTATCCGAAGGGACATATATACGAGTTTGATTCATTGGTTAATTCTTCTATTATACAAATATAACACATCGGAAAAGGTATTTCTGCCGTTCACTGCCGAGCCTCGATACCGTTTCAAGGTTCTCGGCCTAAGGTAAAGGCTGTTCCAACGCGATCATTTGGATTGAACTAATCGCCTTTGGGTGAGCCTGGAGATTTCATTTCCGCTGGATCCAAGCAATTATACAATTGATTTGTGGCTTATGACCTCAAATCCGCTAGGAATTTCAAGCAAATCGAAAGTAATTTCATACAAAAAAAAAGTTTTCCCGTCGACGAAATTCACATGTTGATAACCCTTTTACTACGGTAAGATACCGTGTACGACATCGTATGCGGGCGACTCATCTGTATCTAGATAAGCTGCATTTCTGTTCTGCACATAAGTTGATTCCAGGCCATAGAACTTAAGGTCTCTTTCGAAACTTAATGTTAGTCAGGTTTTATAGGAATACGATTTTCCATTAGTGATAATGACTACCGTATTGGAGCAATGAATCCAATCAGCAAAACAAAACCTATTTTGTGGTTCGAAGATTTAGCTAACTAATGAGGATAAAAACCAATTTCCAAT
The DNA here is from genome assembly GCF_002532875.2 of Varroa jacobsoni. Lineage (NCBI taxonomy): Eukaryota > Metazoa > Arthropoda > Arachnida > Mesostigmata > Varroidae > Varroa > Varroa jacobsoni. The sequence goes on along the minus strand of NW_019213254.1, from coordinate 521,902 downwards.
ACAGGCACCTTTAGAGAGATGAGGTTTCTTTATCATGGTACGTTTGGTCAGATGTGGAGAGCCTCTTGCTAGTTCTCTGCCATCTACAGGTACTCATACCCCCTAATACGATCATATTCGAGCGTTCATTAAGAAACCCCGTTGAACAGCTGATTGGAAGTGGCTTTCATGTTACGTAGCTTAAATGTTGCTCGTAGCGATCCTATGATGTTTAGAAACTGTAAATTCGCTTATCGGTTCAGAGATTCTATGAAGCTTTCTCATAATATCCGCGCCAGTCATTTGCATAGATCATTTCAGAACAGCTATGATCTGTTAAAGCTGGTCTGAAACTGAACTAAAGTAACAGTCCTTTCTAGGCAATACCCCGTGTTACGAATTTGGCCCGCACATACTCCCCTGGAAGGTTATTCAAATCGTTAAAAAAAAGATACTTTATTTAAAAATTGTACTACACTTAGTAAGACGGACAGAGTGAATGCGCCGATAGTTCAAGTTATTGCGTATTGGAGGAAGAAACCGTGTACCCTGTTTACTAGCTGCTTGCTAGAACTTACCTGGGTCAAAAATTAGCCCGCGATGGCAGGGTAACAGCCATGTCTAGCACATCGCTTCCTTTTAGAAGATCCAAACAAAAAGAATTAGACTGTGATTGTTAAGTTATTGACTGCCCCTAATGCTTGTACTCTTGTTTTCAATTTAGAAGAAGCACGATCCGAATTTCTCTCAAGGACCAGAGGTGACCTGCAAAAAACAAAGTACGTTTCACATACTATAACTCTCTAATAGTCGGTACTGCTTCATAGTAGAACAATGGCTCTCATAGACAAAGTGGCCTTTGAAGCGAGCTATTTTTGTTGAATTACGTCTAACACTTTGTAAGTAATCGGCATTAATAATTCATCTGCATTTAACTAATGTTAGCTAGCAATGGATCAGTGAAAACTTTTTATGATGCGATCTACGGCTAGAACCACTCTTTATTTCTCAGTGTATAAATCAGCTACTCCAAGTTCTCTTCAAAACCAATTTAACATCTAGTCAACTCCTTCGTTGAAAAAAACTAGAATCGGTGTACGCAGTATAATTGCATCGTCACTAGTGTAGCATTGGTAAATCTATCTATCTCCATTTCTGATTCACTTATTGATATTTAAGAAGTCTTGCGGAAAATGTCAGAACGATTCTATTTTGCCATCGCTTGGAAATATCTGTCGTGTTCCACAGTATTAGAACTTCTCTCAGGCTCTCCGTCAGAAGTTCAATGAGATTCTGATTATTTGGACAGCCACTGTAACGTACCGACGCATCTTCTAATAGACAGACAAAACTGGCAAGATATCTTTGTGTCTTCCGTTGTGTGCGGCAATATCTAAGAAATGCCATAAAGAAAGATCATAGATTATCGCCTGCTTAGAGAGAATCCATGCTTAAATGTTTGAGGGTGCCGATCAAACGTTTTCTGTTTTCAAGTGGTTTTTAACGAGTGCATCTTTGATCTTTTGGTGCCTTCTAATTTTTAATCTAGTCTTCTAAAAAACATGCGCAAAACTAGAGTACGATGCTGTGTTGGTTACGTTAACAATAGACGTGATTTTTGTCAGTGACGGTGATTGCTAAAAGATCACCTAAGTTTTAACTAAAATTGCCAAAGGTCTGCGAGCCTTAGTTTCATTTGGCTAAAAAATAGTGCGGTTCATTATTCTGTTTTCCTTGGTCAAATTGAGAAACGCTACCAAATAGATTGTCGTAGTTTATACGTCCTTACGAGCGCTCGACTGCTTCCCTAGAACTAGATGAGATATGCTTCGCTGCCTGTCTGTAGACGTCTTTCTTGTTTTGTAACGGAAAAATATGACCAGACGGAAATGTAGCGTAGAGGGCGCCACTCGAAAAAAGCGTTCTAAATTTTTTTTACGAACTCATTGTACGTTTGTTCTCTATAAATGGAAGTAGCGTTTGATGAATGCAAAACTGAACTCATAGTAATAGAGGTAATAATAGTAGTGGTATTAGGATCGATGTGCATCTTAGACTAGTCAAAATTGGAGAACAAGAAGGACAACTAAAATGCGCCAAGTTCAAAGCTTGCAGCCTTTTATTCAGAGTCTTCGCAGACCGCTTTAGAGGGCTCATCAATGGTCTTCTTTTGTTGAGAATCTTAGGGAAAAAGTCAAACTTTTTTCTTGAAATGCTCAAAAAAATTAATAATGTTAAGTCTCACTCAGACGGATAATTTCCTAAACACTAACATCAATACTAAAATTCGGCAAGTTCCATAGCGGTTGAAAGAAAGACAAAGGCGTTTCGTGTTTTCGATATGTAAGTTAATCAGCAAACTGAAGTAAAACCTCCGCAAGCAATCGCTCCCTTTGTTCTAAACATTTTCTGTTTATAGAGAAAGAGATACGAGCTCAGACCTTAAGAATGAAGATATCACTGAAACATACGCACAGCTTCCTATGTCTAAGCTTCTTGAAAATCGCTGCTCGCTACCCGGTCGCTAGCTAGCCTTTATACGAATCCCGGCAATAGATAGGGCTAAGGCAGAATTTGCGATGTCTAAACATGGCAATGATAACTGTACGTTTCGCCCCGTCTCCCAACCCGACCTGAAAGAAATTGCTGGCTTTTCACTTCCTCCTGTATTTTCTTTGTGAAAACAGCGCGTATGAACAATGCGTGTGTATGATGGATGTGAAGCTGCGTTTGTGGCCGTTGCCGTTCTAACCCGGTATGTTACGTTTGCGCTACATCAGCCGCTGAGGTTGGCGGCAGCGCCATTTTGAGACTTTTTCAAAAACACTGCCATTAATGGCTTAGATAGAGAAGAGCGGGCAGACTTTGGGAGACCTCAACGCTCTCGTGTTGCAAAAGAAGAGACCTCGACGCAGATACAATTTTCAGGCTAACTATTTGGCTTTATAGTGCGATTTGCACACCTACAGATCTGTTCGAATTGCTTGCCGGCTAATGATTATGCCAAATAGAGTTTTAGTTCGACGGTAGTAGTTACTTCTTGAGGGCCTGATTTTGATGGATGAAAATGAATAATTTTTCTTTGAAGGCTGATATATTAGCGGTCACAAAAATGTATGAACGTGATAAACAATATGACAAAGTAGGCATTGAGAGGAGATCACTACCAATACGTGTATGCTACAAAAGTAATGCAAAGGAGAGAAACTAAGCGATAGGTAATTAGTTGTTTGTTTAATTTTTTACGTTAATCTCAGACAAACAAAGACTACCGTTATTTTGCTGGCTTGTTTATATTATATGTTAGCAATTCGTTTCGAATCAGTTATTATGCTCTCAGCTATCACGATATCAATGAAACCGCCGGAGTCGTCACGAACCTTCGTTCAAACGCCGGGTGTTTCTTCTTAAGAGAGTATTTTTTCCCTTTTCTTTCTTTCTTTCTTCTATTATGTTTTATTCTCTTTTTTTAATATTGTTATCAGGCAGTAGATGTATGGAAGAATGTTACTCGTGTAAGATTTTATTTTTAAAAAAGTGTGCAAGAAAGATAACACACCTGCAAGTATCTTTTGATTTAAACGACAATCGATGAAAAGGGCCAAAATTGCACAAACCAATACACTTGAAGAATCATTTTTGCAAACTAGGGAAAATATAAGCGGTAATGTAAGCCCTACATGTAGCATAGGCTACGAGAATACGTACTGAATGAATTATATAAACCCTATGTGCAAATAACATATACTTTTTTTTTTTTTTTTTTTCCCACATGTCGAAATGAATGATAGATGTAAATCGGCGCGAGGAAATATTGAAGTATTATGACAAAATCATTATGCGGTACAAGCAGCATATATATATATATAACAATGATACCTTATGCAGAGCCGAACAAATGTATAAGATATGAATTTAATGTGTATCAGACAAGGCTGACTGTGTTCAATGTGATAAGAAAATTTACATTTATCCAGACTAATTATGTGTGCCTCCAAAATTCATGGACAGCTATTCGTAAAGCCATGCGGGAGAAAATGACTTCTCTTAAATGAGCACTTTAACCAGTGCCTCATTCGCTATACCGTCAACGGAAGTCTACGTTTACACAGATCGGTCATAGAAGCCAAGCTGTTCACACATCATCTGAGGAAAAGTTAGAGAATTACTTGGTGTTTTCGCAATTCTCAGTATTGGTTGCCCTGGCAGAACATAGCGACTGTGGACCTAGACGCTCGGTTCTGTTCGCTAACTGAAACAACGGTTATTCCATTTGTCGATATCTTTAACGTGTCTTTATACACACTCTTCTAAACTCTGCATTGCTTTTTATGATGAACTTGCCGAAAAAACTTGTGAGATTGTCAGATTATGAAAATAGGGCCATAGTGATAGTTCATTTACGGAGGCCATTTTGCATCCACGAATGAAGGACTACGCACAAAGCCTTTCAACACAAAGCTAAACTGTTGACGGTATCTTAAACTACTTTCACCACGGAATAGTATTCGAGTACGGGATGGATGGCACAACTTTGCTCTCTGCCCTTGAAACTCAATTAGATTAGAAGCTAGTTGGCTCGTCATACAGTTTGATAAAATGCGCTGATTTTTCAATTTCGGAGCTATCATAAACATTGTTTTTCATGACGCCAAACGATACGCTTTTGCACACTTGATATATATATATATCTCGCTGATACGCATCAGTGGAAACTTTAACTTTTCAACTTCGTGTCACGCACTTTACTATATAATCACTTTCATTTCAAAATCGCTATACTAAATAATATTAAAGAATCCAAAATGACGTTTTTTTCTTTTAACCTTTTGTACGACTACACGAAGCTCTACCTTGTAAAGCTCTTTCGACCCAAATAGCCTTGCTTGCATCTTTTCCACCGAGAATTTTTCAAAAAATTTCACCTTTCAGCGCCCATATCCATGAAATAAATATATAGTGCCTGTGGCACGGGAGGACACCAATCTGAATTGATGCATTCAGAGTGAAGCGCATAGTGCCGTTCATACTGATTAAAAGCAGCTCCGGTGAAAAGCAGGACGAAGTCAGCTAAATCAATTGAAGATTAAGTGAGAAGTTTCATGGATATAAATCTGGAGCCTAATTTGGCTATTAAGGTAGTTTGGTTTATTCTAACAGACTTGTTGCGGCACATTTTGTTCTTGACGCTAGGATCATTCGGTGTTTTTGAATACTATACCTATCAGAGAAGGTAAGTTTACGCAAAGCCTATAAATTCAACTTCTATTATCCGAAATTCCGAACTGAGAATCTTCGCTGACTCTACGCACGATGGCCACTATGTATCCCTGAATACGGGCTGAATTAAAGCGGCCTCAGGCATTTAATTCTCAGTCTGCAATATATACATCTATACATATATATATATATATATAGATATATGTATAGAGTACAGCGGCACGATGAAGGTTGTCAGACTGTAAGCTAGATTCTACAGCATATATAAATATAGCCATGCGCCGCTGAGTGCAGGGCTAATCCTGCGGGGAAGATTTAACCTCCGATAGGATTACATGGAATGTGCTTTGAACTTGGTGTGATATATCTTCGGAATTTTCATATTTCGAACAAGCATCTACCAGCGAGAAGCAAAGTAATTAGTAAGTTACTATATTTATTACCTGATTGAGGAAGTCTCCAAGGATAAATCGGATCACAGCGTGTGAATACAATTTAGAGCCCGATAGAACCGCATCTTGAAAAGTTCACAATGTTTTTTAGCCATATCAATTCAGTAGTTCTCAAAAAAAAACCTAAATAAAATATGTCTATTAGTAGTCCGTAAGATACGAGCCAACTACTACTGAACAGATCCGATTTTCGAACCGACATTTAAATAGTCTGCTGTGGGCAGCTGCAACGAAATTAGAAAACTGAAAAAAAAAGCCTTGCATTTTCGATTTTCTCTTGTCCTTATTTTGGCTATATGTATACCAACACAATACGCCAGACGCTATGGACTATACGGCGGCAGCAACACCGACACTCATAAAGAGCCAGCTTCAATACTGATTAGCTAGCTTTCGTCGGGTATCATTGAGCATTTAATGAGAAAAGTTAGCCCCGTGGGGTGTTTGGGTAAAAGTTCAGTGGAACTGGGATGGCGATAGGAGAACGAAACGAGGAACAGCGACCCTACTCCTGACGCTGACTAGGATCACCACTGCGCAGAGTAAAGTAAAGAGGTTCATGGGTCTGCGTCTGTGCGTGCACATAAGTGCACGAGTGTTACGCAGAACTGGGCCTGGCTAGAGGGATTAGAAGGCCAATTAGAGCCAACGGCAATTAGAAGCAAACCACGACCTGCGTTATATGCACTCCGAGGCTTCTGTTTCGCGCGTAGCGTCAGTAGTGGTCGAGAAGAGCCTGCATTTGTTCCTCCCGGCTGCCTTGCGACGCCATTCCTCTGCCGAGCTGATTGGTACTAGCGGACAGAGACAAGCCGGTAGGTGTGCGCCCAGTTAACCCTTGACAAGAGCTCATTGGGGTATCGCAAATGGTGTATTCATAATGCAAAGGTCCCTTCGCAGATGCTTTTTATCTTGTGTAGAATCAAATATTCAGCAGTGATAAGTAATAACTTGTCAAAGCGAGTTCAATAAAAGTTATCTAAAGTGAAAGAACTATTAGTGCCATATTTATCATTTAGGCGCGTTGTTGTTGTTTATTTTTTTTAAAAATGATGTCAATTAATATATTTCAGCCTTTATTAGATACAAACGTGATTTATGTATGGTGACGCATACGGAGAGTATTATGAAGGCATGTGGACATAGACGCCGTGTTAGGGTTACTGTAGATGAAATTGAAGAAATTTTACCCTGTGATGATAAAGCATAACATCCAGTTTTCCATAGTGTTGCATCATACTACGACCTATAACTCTATTCATGTGTAGGGAGCTAGCAAAAATATTAACAGATTCAGCGAGTTTTCTATCGGTATTTTATATATGTGATTCATTCATTGGTGTTGATAGTTCACGCATAATACGCGTTCTGTATGCGCATACCACACAATCAACGTTGAACGTATACGAACGACGCAGCTCCGTAATCGGTTAGTTACTATATCAAGCGTTTTACAAGCGTCTATCCAACAAGAAGGGCACCACGCACGAGCGCCACATTTCTTTTATATCAACATCTGCACAGATCACGGTGTTATAATAATAGCAAAAAAAAAGTGTTGACCGCTGTGTCTTTCTGTGAGTCTCCTCGAATTGTGGACTTCCTGATGGCCTTCTAGAACAGCTTCAGCAGCTCTCTGATACCCTTCGCCTTTCCGCTAATTTCTGTTAGCTGTTCAGAGGTAAACGACGATTTATTGCATTCATCACTCGTCTTTCTTGAACAGGCAGAAAACTCCAAGCTTTTCACGGCCGTTTCCACTTGCTGTGGGCAACCCCAGTCATCCCAGATAGTCCGACTTGGCGGGGTATCCATGCAAAAGTAAGCAAGTGGGTGCCTGTTAAAAAAACGCTCCTATTTCTGTTGCTGAGGTTGAAAGTTTCATAGATATTTGCTTCGGATAGTGGCAGAAATCCGATCCTTTAGCCACTTTTCCATTGACACCATCGTGCGTATTAATAAAAAGAAATAAATAAAAAACGACGAAAACGAGCAAAAAATTGAATCGCCGTAGGCTTAAAGGGGTCACTGATTCGTCGATCCGGACTGCACCGAGTATGCCGGCCATCAGAGCATGCAACAGATTCGAGAGTCAGCGTCATTACGAAAGACACACTCATCTGTACAACCACGCCCGAATAACACCACCATTAATATTAGCAGTACATCGTCAAGTGTATCAATCGCAATAATAGTTACGGTAGCTATCCACGTTTTACATAAAGGGAACAAAGGATCCCATCACAGAGCTTCGCTGGCGGCCGACAGAAGTGGACACATGACTAAAAGACCCTTCGGCGTTTCCATAGATATGTGCCTGCACGTTTGGCGTTTATAACCCGTGCAATATATCTTACATTTTGAACAAAAAGTCTGCGCTATCGTAAAATGCTGCAACGAAGAAAATAGGCTTTCTGTTGTGGGTACCAGCAGGTACGGATTGACGGTCAACTTCGTAGGCTGTCTAGGGAGCAGGTACTTTCGCTGCGAAAAATAAACGAGAAACGTGCAAACGGTTAATGTAAATACGTTGTATCAAGTGAACTGATAAAAGTCCGTAGTCAGAAAAGAAACAAAGCCTGATATTTAGCGATTCTACATGGGCCCGTCCGTTATGAAGCTGTCGACGAATAGTAGGGAACGGGACCTCCTGAGGCATCATAGTAACGTTTTCATTGAAGTAACGAGATATTTTTGCAGCTTCTGCAAAATAATATAACGGTAAAGTAATTTATAGTTCGACTTAAGTATTCCTGTAATGCGTTCAGAGACCGACGAAGTAACTTGAGAATAGTTATTTGTCAACACCGATACGGTGGGTAGACTATATCGGCGAGATATTAAATTAACTTAATCACACTTCTCGTGATTCCACATGGATGAACTCCGGAATACAATATAGACAACAAAACGGGCAGTGGCGCGTCGAGGTTTATTTCTTCTGGTAATAAAAAGTGCTTAATTTTTGTGTGCTATGTCAACAATACCCAATAGGCTTAGATAATTCCGATTGCATTTATTTCCATTGTGGCATCGTGGAACCTTTGACAGTTCATGATGAACATGTACGTATTGAAGCATCTTTGCCCATTATTCCTATCTGTCCAATAGCAGGACAGTCAAAAAAGTAGTACAGAACAGAATATCGGAGAAACAATCTGGCTTGTTCTAGTCAGAAGAGTGAGAACTTCTGCACAAATACGCGTCAATGTACGGACGTATCGGAGGGAACGCCCGATAATTTTGCCATGCGTTCCCGGAATCCTGATATGTTACCTTTTCGTGTTTTAGTCGATCTCCAGTCCAATATGGCAATTACATTCGGATGATTCTTTGGAAAGGTTGATACCTGCTCATTACGGAAAATGCTAGTATTATGAGCATCCAAATGTATGGGAAACTCTTTAGTTACAACATTATTATTCTTCCACTAGCATCATTTTAAGAGAAACAAAGTTCAACGTAGTAAGCAACATCAAGAATACCTTCGCGGAGTACAATGCGACCATAAAAGTATATAATCCTTTACTTCAAATTTTATTACAGCCAGTGTTACAATATTTACATCTTCTATATTCGTTCATATAATGTAACGTTCCACTATAAAAATCAGAGCGGACAAGCAATCCTATTGATGATTCACATACCTGAGATATATTGATACGGAAGAAAACGTCTTCAATAGATTGCATAAGAGTCGATAGCCTCCCTACGCAGCTGCATTCATGCAATGTTGAACTAATAGTTCTTTGATTCTAGAGTATTGGTAGATATTTAAAAACCACAAACTTAAATCAATTGTATAACTTTTTGGCACATTCAGTCAAAGTTATTTAGTTACCGTTCATGTTGGGTAAAGGTCAATGCGACAGAGTTACTATTTAGAGGTTTGTTTTATGCGAACCCTACTTCAGCCATACTCACGTCTTTGTTTTAAAGAAAAATCTAAAAATAGTAAGCGCTAGTTTCTGCAGTAGCTTATTACAGTAGGCTCAATATCTCCACGACGATCTCACGGGCTTGAGGGCGAATTGAAGGGAAGCGTTTTTAAGGACCTTGACGAGATTTGAGGTACAGCTCGACAAGGACATTTAGGTATGAAAGGAGCTGAGTAAAAAATTTGAGACCCGAAATAGGTGCATTTTTAATATTATACCACTAGGGGAAATTAGTAAAGGAACTTGGAGGACACAATTGAATACAAACTTTTACTCAGCCTACGATTTAGTACTTTTATTAAATATACGCAAATTAACAAAAAGCTAAAATTACTTTATCGCATAGTTCAGCTAGCAAATGCATTTCTATTATCTTGAAGTAGTATATATGTGTGTATTTAATACGAAAGTGTGCTAAGGGATTTACCAGCGAGGCTGAATGAAGGTATGGATAATAACTGTGACCGTCCACTCTATCTGACCTGGATCCGCTTTTAGCGGAACCATGCTGTCCTCCTTAAATAAAAAATAGGCTAGTAAACGTGAGAGACAACCATCTCGTAGGGAGTCACCGGAGTTAGGGAGAAGCAAGTGACATTTTGCGGAAGTTATTCTAGCGGAAGTGTTGTGAAGACAAGGATGGAAGCGCATGGAACGGACAATATGACGACGAAGGAGGAGAGCATAACGCGAGGTAGAATAGCTGTGAGAGCCTGGTGCGAACTGTCGAATAGGCTTGTCAATGGTCGGCTGATATCAAACAGAACTGTCGCCTAGATAAGAATACTCGGAGCAGAGACTTGCAAAGGTAGCAGATGCCGGCGGAAGGGTCAGATAAAGGAAAGGCGTGGTAAGGAAGCCGTGTAAGAAATATGGAAAAAAAGCTAGATAGAAAAGAAACGCTGCAAACGAGATGGCGTCACTGCTTCGACCCGGATACGTGCCGCACAGTTTATCTACCGGCAAAAAGTTACAATTCGATGAATCTGTTACGTGTGCCAATATTTTATATGAATGTGAACGTGTGGACGTTGACTAGATAAGTTAAGGATGCGTGCTCGCACAGCCTACAAACGCATAACGCAAGAGTAAGCGATACGCAATCTACTACAGCGTTGAAAATGATCTAGACTCTAGCTGTTAATAGTTAAAGTCTAGATCTACCCTCCGGAGGCTTCACCGTAATAACTTATTACATTAACTTTAGTCAAGTGACCTACGGATTTTATTCCACGCTTGTTTTGTCATTGGTTATTTAATTTCGTCCATTAATGTTACACAAAGCCTGGCATAAACTTCGGTGTACATCACGAGGTTATTCGGATGCATTTACCCTATGCCATGTAGCTCTTGTACATCCGTCAGTGAGCTCGTCACACTGCCGTAGCTTCCCTATTACTTCGTACGCGATTAGTCCCATACAACAAAGTTTACAATTACCCATGGTAGTAATCCCATTAGGCTGTAACAATCTTCTAGCGACTCCCCTCATTTCTTCTATGTCGACTGTCTCGTTCTCCTACCGCTATTCAGTCGTTACTATTAGCACTTTCTAGTTTTGGATTATACCCAATTTTACAGACTATTGCAGACTGACATACTTACGTTCGTCCAGTCGTCCTATAGAATATTTTAATAATCCCGTTGGATTTCATTCGTCAATCTAATCTATGTTCTGGGCTATTTGAATAAATAACTAGGCTAAACGGATTTAATTCACTCATTTCTGGCCGTGCACGCAGTCGTATCCAGCCCAGATACAGTACATGTCTTTAGTAGTACCCATTAAATGTAGTTGTTATCTCTGCCGCAATTGTTTTTGGAAAAAATGTTTATCGAAACGCTAAGATGGATCTTTTCTTCCCACTCATTTCACAGATTAACTAAATTAGCATCCTACAAGAAAAAGAAAAACTACTTTTGGCAAAGTATCCATCTACTCGAATAATTTAAACTGTAGCCCCTGATGGCTCATATTTTATTAATCGCCCAACCACTTCGGTGCACGTCACCGCTGGGCAGCGTACGCATTAAAAATCGAAACTTTTGTAGAGGCTGACGACGACGACTTTTATGTTAGAAAGTTGCTTGACCGAGTTCGTGAGCAACTTGTCCAAATGATAGTAATCATGCGCTTTTGGCCAATCGGCTCCATCTACCTGCAAGGGCTGATACAACTATTCTACAGAAGCGACTCGTATCGGCATGGACTTGGCTCTATTGTGGTAAATAGATCGATCTGCGTCGAGTAAACAATTTCGGCTTTCATTTTTCTCAAATATCCCGAAAAAGGTTAAATTTATAGATATTCCTTTCGGCCAAATCAGCTTGCTACGAAAGAAAATATGCGGGGGGTCACGCCACAGTGGGCATTTAGGTTGTAGGCATTTTATAATTATCATCTCTGTTTATGGTAACCGACTTGAGAATCAGCCGTACTCTGTACTCATGTCGAACTTCCTATCTGATGGAAATTATCAACACATTAAGCCGTCAAACTGATCTGAGACTCCGTATACGGCGAGGAAGTTAAGCATATTGTATTGTCTGCTGTATTATAAAGAAATTAACTTGAACACAAACCGTGTATGATGTATTCTTTACTGTTTGCTCGTGTCTTCCAGCGTGAACCACTCGACCAGCATCGCTGCCAGGAAGGAGCGATTGATTTGATTATGACCTCTTTTTTCAAACGATATGGTGGCACGTTTCGTGCGATGTCCGCACGGTCCATCAAGGATGTTGTAGGACACGTCGAAATTGCATAGGAGGACCTGAAAAATATTCTCCACCGCAAGGAAAACTAATATAAATGTCAGTAGTCATTACAATCAATTCCAGTGAAGACTTAAAAACTAAAATCGAAAAACTGGGCCCCAAATAGGAATCGCCCAGAGGAGATTAGCTATATATTCGTTAATTACACTGTACTCGTTTGAGCTGTAAATGTCTGATAATGAAAAACGCTATTCCGTTCGAACTCGTCGTGTTTAGAAAGTGAGCTACTTTCGTGCTGTGCCACCGACGAATATCTTTGCCTTCCTAGCGGGTCGCTTGCTTTGCCAACTTGGTAGCCATCTAAAAGTACTCCTCATTTCAACAACAGTGTTCATCCTCTCTGAAACTGAGGATATTTTTAAATCTATACGGCTTACACGCATACAGCCACGTTTCACACAACGACACTCTTTCCATGTATATTCAAGACGCACGCCATGTTCATGCATGGCGTATTTAAGTTGTGTGTACCTTTTCCGGTGGATGTTGAAACGCGGACAAGCGTCGAATTGCCAAGTACTTGCAAGTGAATTTGTATTGCGCGCCATTATGCCGAATTTAGTCATCCGATCTCGGTGATACAGGCACTTTTGTACCAGACCCTTGAACTCGCCCATTTATTGTTTGTGTTGCTTGCAAGAAAGCTGCGTGTCTGTGGCGCAGAAACAGTCCTACAGCGTACTGGGGCAAAAGGAAACACCGGCAGGCGTTCGCCGAACCCATCTGCCGCTACCGTGTCGTAAGGTCGACGAACGGCCTGCCCTTCAAACTGATGCGCTTCCTGGCAGTTGGCCGAGTGGTTTAAGATGGAAGACACGAACAAGCAGTAAAGAATCGAAAAGCTTTTCAATGAGAGACAGTTTGTAGCTGCGCTAGTAGAAACAAGCCAAAGCTCTACAGCGCAGACTTCTAGAATGGGAAAGACTCGCAAATGGCAAAATGCAGTCATTCGAAAATGTCCCTACTGAGCAAACGACACTATTTTAGATTTTAATGAATTCATATACTTCTGCGTCCTGTATCCTGCTGTCACGGTTGCTACGCTGTGCATTTGGCAGTTACTACGACTATGGTGCGCTCATTCGAATAATAATAATGCAATCTATCGGGATTTTCGGCACAAGCCTTCGTCGAGCACAGTGCAGAACAGCCCAATTACTTATACTTTATAGGTGAATATTACGTATGCTGGGTTTCGAAACGAACTTCTTTTTCTGCTTTCGAGAAATATTTAGTTCGTCGAATAATACCAGCTCGGCACTGTCGCGCTCTACGCTGCAGCGTAAACTGGCAGAACTAAAATTATTCATTATAACCTCAAGTACTCAAATCTGTCGCCGTCACTGTGATTCAAAAACGCTGGCATGGCTAACGCGCGCTAATTTGAACGATATACAGCGAGTCACAGTACGACCCGCGATTTACAAATGTGCGACTGGATATGAATTAACGTCATCCTCTCTGGCGTTGTCGTGTGGCGAAATAGAAGGGCCTTTCTTATTTTATTTTATCTATATAGTAAATTTCTATTGATGAAAGCACGCAATGGGTGGAATACGACTCAGTTAAGAGTGGCCACCGACTGATTCTGTCACAACTACATATAAGCTAAACATCGATAATAAACAGAAATCGGTCATATTTGTGCATTCCTCTCCCGACCTAATCACAAAATATATATGTACCCTCATATCATTAGCATTAAGTATACGAAACTATGATTCGTCTGCAACGTAAACAACAATCCCCGCTTTACCTCAACGTTTTTTCCGTCGATCGGAAATAATCGTCTCAGATGAGAATAACCACCATGTGTTCACTAGAGTAAGTCAAAATATTTTTATATTTTTTTAATTACCAAGCGTGGTTTCGTGAAACAACCTTCAGCTTTTTCTTTTTAGGACACCTTCTATGAATAGGCTCATCATAGGTTATCCCTTCGCTTGATAAGCGATTCAGTTGTTTGGAGGAAAAAGAATAAACCTAACAGATTTAAGTTTTAGACGAGAACAATTACACCTAATCAAATATTGTATGGGTTGTGGCAAGCTCGTGTCTCCCTTTACAAAGTATTGAATGAAAAATCTGCACAACGGCAGGAATTATCATTTTATCATGTTCTACCGTCTATGTCAATTACTATTATAATTAACTCAATCAGGATGCATTAAAGATGCTTAAAATAACGCGCTTGGATCTACAATCTATATTAATGACGCTTGATACTAATGTGAAACCTATCAGGATGACAAGATTCATTCTTTTTTTTTGACTCCATCTCAATATTACGTATACATTTAAAATTTTCGAACGCGTTACTTTTTGCATACACATAGGTCATAGGTCCGAACATGAGCGCCGACAAATGCAAACGATTGCAGGGCCTAAATACGAGTGTGAACAGGAAACGGAAGCATTGGGTGCGATACGGCAGTCCGTGTTTCGCTTGCTGAAGATCGACCAGATTTCAAATTGGCGGGCCAGCTGGCCTTATTCGTCAATACTATGGGAATAGAAACCGCACTTTAATGCAGCCAGATGTTTAGATGGTGCCACATGCTTTGCAGCCAGAGCAGCCGGTTCACAGAATCCAACTCTATTGTAGTCTCTAGTAGAATTAAGCGATATTCCGATCATCTTTTTCACTTTTAGCTAAAGTTTAAACTCTGTTTAAGATAGAAATGAACGCCAGTCCATGCCGTTGATTACTGCCTAAGTGGCGTAGATTGAAACCTTGTACAGAACAGGCACTCTTATGGATGTGCGGCGGAAAAGAGAGGTATTAGTGGGTAAAAAGTTTTTATTACAGATTGTTTCACAACAGACAGCAGGATACACTCGGAGGTCAGGTGAAGGTCGCGTTTGTTCGTAGAAGGGCGATGCTTCGTCGAGTGATGAGAAAAACAAACGAGTAATAGTATATTTCTATATAAACGTATATAATATATATATTATATATAAACGAATCACAACAGAACTACAGTTTTATATATTACCTTAGCTTCTATGCATTGATGAAAATTTACGTCAGGAGGAAA
This sequence comes from Varroa jacobsoni, assembly GCF_002532875.2. NCBI lineage: Eukaryota > Metazoa > Arthropoda > Arachnida > Mesostigmata > Varroidae > Varroa > Varroa jacobsoni. Next base: position 506,497 of record NW_019213254.1, on the reverse strand, counting down.
GCTAATGCATATCTATCGCTTACAACGCAGCGTGATTTTTAAAAAAAAATCATTATATTCTGGAATGTTACTTGCGTCTATACAAAATACTCAGAAATAGCTTTGCGTTTCTGGATCGGGATGTACAAGTTGTTAACGGACATCATCATACTACGTACACCAAATAACCGTAACGTCTGCCCTTGTCTCATTAAGAACTTACTAAATCGGAAATACAGGTCAGAATACGTACGTATTCTGTCAGGTACGTATTTATACGTACAACTGTACGAAAAAAGTTGCATGGAACATTGTTTTGGCGATAAAAGCAAAAATGAAATTAACCGGATCAAGATCTCTAGATGGTCTTTGGAAGAACATTGATTTTAGATATGAACCAACCGTTGGAATTAATGCCCCGTCTCACGACTACGCGTCCCCTTTCGACAGTGATACACTAAAGACACACCGATACACACGGACAGACACATACAAGTACGTAGTCCTAGTTTACGTAATTTAGTCAACTTTTGATAGGGTCAGTCTTTTATAGATATATGATTGTACCTACCTACGAACGCCTCGTATGCGCCTAAATATGCGTAGATATATACAGATTATGCATATACCCACAGAGATGTGTCTGTGTATACACACAGCATATATATGGGCAGAGAGCCTTATGCCAAGATACACAAATACATCTACACGGGCGTAAAGGGTACTAGCAAGTGTCGTCTCCCATCCCATCGTCTCCATACAGCTTGGAGGTATATTCGAAGGTAGATATGACACTCGGGCAGGAACAGTCTGATGGAAATAGGGCACCACATTAATCTACCACTATACGTATGTTTATTCAGTCAAGTCGCCAGGTTTATTTAGTGACGTGGCCTTGTCTACGAGGCTGAAGTAAGATATGCTTATATCAAATACAAAACACGTGTTAATATCAGACAGTCCCGCTGCCCAACCGTTGTTCGTCTGAACACAAAAAAAATGCATTTTGTTTTCAGTATTAGCAACACGTTTACCTTTGTAAAAGTGTGGACGAGCTCGAGAAAAACCCACGTTCAAAAGGGAGTTAGGCTAGGGTGGAGGGACGGAAGGCTGGGGGGTTGTGGGGGCAATGGCCGTCGCATTGTGCTAGTTCGTAATATTAGCTTATGTAGGTTTCCGCTAGTAATTGCCTGGCCAGGAAAATGTCAACTACATCTTCATTTTGTATATCAGACACATGTAAATTTACATAGTATGACTATCACTATATAAATATCACATAATCATTTACAACAACCTTTAATACGAAAAGTACTATTGTGATTACCGCTGTGAACTAGTTTCGGTTGATGTATATAGTACATGTACACGTAAAACGAAGATCAAAAACAATAGATAAAAACCAATGATTTGTCTAAAATACACAAAATTTCTAAATAAATAGGATGTACCAGTACTATTAAAGCAATTAAAAGAATCAATGCATTTTTTTTACCTAATTAATTATTCTTTAATTAGATCTATTACTGATTCTATTATTTCTCCCTGCCTTAAATAATTTTACTTTACATGTTTTTTCATAAATTATTTTTCTTATGAAATGAGTCCTGTTTAACTTACTTATCCATTTCTGAAATCAAGTTTTCTTCGTGAGCCTAACAGAACGTGCCAGAATATTAGGTGCACCTAGGTTTATATTACAGCTGAGGTGCAGTTTTGCTAAGGATTCATTTTAAACTCTTTAGTTGCGTTAATATGCTTTTCCAGGTATTATCTGATTTTTTTCAATCGCTGGTTAAAAAATCGATGAAAATGACCGCGGGATTTTGGGACTTGTTATCTATTCGTCCATAATCTCTCTAAAACTATCCGCTGTTTACATAGCTGTTCATAAATGGACATTCGCTCCTCTAACAGCTTTTATATTACAGATTGTTGAAACATTTGATTAACGAATGTCACAAGGATAATTCAACATGTCACAAATACGCCTAGTTATTACTAATCTATCGTTTCGATTCCCGCCCTTAGTAGTTTAACGGCATACACACATATCTCATTGTGAAGAGACATGTTTTATGTGTAACATGTTTTATATATATATATATATTGTCCACTGCAGCTGCCTTGCAGTGGAATTATATATCAACTCAGCAGTAGAATAGCGATTTTCCATACGTAATACAAATACCGCTTCCTCTTAAAGCCCCACATGCGGCAAAAATCTGGCGTCTTCACGATGGACGTAGCGCGCTGCCGGTCAAAGTAAACATTACCGTTATGCATGGTAAAAAGAACTCACAATGAAACACACGTCGGTACACTAGCCAGTGTCATTCCGTCACTATGCTCGTAATCCATATTTGACAATAGGAGCTAGCCAATTATCATTACCCAGTTGTTCGCTTCGGATCGCCACTAGATTATCCAACTGATTATTTGCCATCCTCTGACACATTTTCTTGAGCGCCGCGCGCGCAGTCCTTTGAAGAATATGATTGAGGTCCTTGCATACAGCATGACAGCTTGGTCGTTCGGAGGTGGATATTGTGGCGGCGTAGCGTTGTGGATGTTGATACGGCGGCGCACGCTAGCAATCACATTGCATGAAGTGACGCCATCTCGGCCTGAGATGTGCAAGGGCACGTTGCCACTTAGAATCTCCCGCGTATGTGAGTTCCCAGTTTCCCTGGAATACTGATTTGATGGACGGTGAAGCGCTTCGTTTTATAATGCGCTCAATGAGGGTCTGCAAACTGCCGTCTGCGACGGGTACGCCATCAGGCGACGTGCAGCCGCACATGCCAATGTTCATTGCATCAGCCATTGCACCATCCATGATAGCGAGCGTATAGTCTCACCGATGACATTGTAGGTTTAGTAGGACATGACCAATCTAGACTCGAAAACTATATTGACCCCGGCCATGATCGTTGTCGCTGTTATCTTGGTGTCTACGGCTGCGGCTTTTGTCATTGCTATCGACTAACGATACGTCTCAATGTCTCCAGAAAATAGGTTCTAATTTCCTCTTCTTGTCACTGAAACATATCCGAGGTTCGTCATACAGAGCCTCTAAACGAAATCAAGTATTTTCCTTTTATTATATGCTCAGATATATTGTTGTCTACGTAAAACCCATATATTCGGTTTCTTTGTCGATTCGTCCATATTAGTCTTTCCCAACGATTTTCTACTGAATTCAAGCTTCATAATGCACGGATACGCAGTGGCGTGCATCCTGAGAAAGCTATTCCGCTGAGCTACATCGAGCCAGTCCGTTGCGGTATACGCACCCGGTGGACGGTGTTGTTCGGCCTAATCGTTGTGCTGTCGCAACGAGGACTGACAAATGCCGTCGCTTCGTAGACAGCGAATTTAACGTCAAAGGGGTGATCCTCATTTTGTTTGGAGGCTTCACAGGTACTATATTAAGCAGATTCGAAAACAATTTTGTTACAGTTCGGTCAACTTTTTGAGCTGCATTATCGGATTGTTTGTGGAAACGCTCCTACATGGACGACAACAGAGGGAGTTATCAGAGTTCCTAACCTTGTCCTATTTGTGTGCGTGAGCAACTCGTAGGACTGAAGAAAACAGCTAACACTACTTTGATAGATAGTGTTTGGTAGCCGTATAACAGTTATAAAAAAGCAAATGCTACATAGACTAATGAAACCTCGTCAGAAACAAAAATTAAAATAATGTATGGAGGCTGATTTTATCGATCTGACAATAAATTGTCTCATAGTGGAACTTAAGAATAAGATACGCATTTGTTCTAAGTTGCATACGCTTTTTGCATCTCGCACACTATTTTACCAAATAGTTATTATTATTTAACTTTAATCACAGTTTCAAAAACTCTCAAAAACTTTAGATACAGTGTCGTAAGGGCTTCACGCGTTTGGCGTTGTAGGGACGATTCGGTCTCTATTCTGCGACACGAACGGCCCCCACCAAACTTCAACCCGTGATTTAGCTGATATACGATTATTAATAAGGTGGTTCTCAGCATCGTAACTTCAATGAGAAACATTTGAAATTATACTGGAAGTTCTCGCCAGTCTATATTCGAAAGGTCTGTGTGACAGGATGACATGTGTGTGACGTCAAGCATAAGGTGCTCGTTTTCTAGTTCGGCAGCTCTGCGCGACTCTAAGGGACTGTGTTCACTGGTATCACAACGCTTACAGAAAAAAAGATTCACTGAAGCCTGTGATCTAATGAGTCAGCGGGAGCCTCATTGACTTGAGATCCGCCATTGCAGGCGTGTTCAAATAATTGACAGCTGACTGTCAGTGTGACGTAATACGCTCATTCACAAATAATAACCTGATTATTTTTATCGAGTTCAGTGCATTCAGTTTAATATTCATACAGGACATATATGGAGCCAGATTAGCAGGTAAACTTGCTAATCGCTAACCTCTATTACCTTATATCAAGCCCCCCAATCGACCTACAATTCGCATCATTATGGGATGCAATGGAAGTCTATTATCTAATTCCTTTTTAGCAGACCGTCGACGGCCATATTAGATTTGTGCAAAGCTCTAAAAATGTTTATTGATGTTATTTGTTTGCCATTATGCATCCCGTTATTGAACTCGGATTGTAACAATACCAAGATCATAACAGCTGCTGTCGGCCAGAAGGATGTCCATCCAAACGGGAAAGTGGATGCAGGATAGGTACGGAAGGTTGTTAGGACCACGCCGCTTTATCAGCATCTCTACCGTCAGGCGGGCTGAACTGAATTGACCGCCAGACAGGGCCGTCAAGCGGTCCGGATGTTAGCGGCTATTGAGATGGCGTGTAGATGAGACGGAGTGACAAAAGGTCCGCGGAAAGGCCGCTGCTGCGACAGATTCCAAAGACAGCCGACTGATCAGCTAACACGGGTGTCTGTCACGCGAGTTCCGAACGCATAGTGCGGTACGTATCAGGTACGCTTACTGCTACAGCGCCGACTAGACTACGAAAAAGGAGCCTGTCTCCGAGGAACAAAGACTAAAACTAAGTAGGGCACCATGGTCGCTCAGGTTTTAATAAAGCTGTACTAAAAGTTCTCGCAATATGCAATCGTGAATAGCCACAACACCTGTGTAAATTAAAAAAAAAAGTTTGTTTTTTAATAGCGGAAAAACGTAGCTCATATGCTAATGTAATGATCTCGCCAAAATGACAAGCGGACATAATTAGACGCACATTTGTTATGTTTTTTGAGATTTGCCTATTTTCAGCAGTTTTTAGTATGTCTGTTCTATATATGAAATATAGTACGAATGATGCATTGTTACTTAAAGCCATTATCGTGTGGCTCGGCGACTGACAACGACCGAATTCAGTAATTTAATACACAGGAAAATGCTCCGCGCAAAACATAGGGTTCGTGTTGTCAATCCATGGTAACTGAAGGGTCGTTGTTGCGGTGGGATGTTTGCTATGGGAAAGAGAGCGATCGTCGTTATCTTACTGGGCCAGATGAGCGTACTGCTCCATTTAGAACTCGCTCACGTAAGATCTGAATGGTCAGTCGGTCACAGGACCCGTATTCCAATTTTCCCAGCACTGTCTCTAAGATAAACGGTATAACGTGTGTCGTTTCTGATATCTTTCACACTAGTTGTGATGACATAACGAAGTACCAGCATGGGCGACACCTCGAAAATGGCTCGACACATTTATTCTAAACCTTATCTTGGAAAGTACCTTTACTAGGACAGAAGTGGGCTTTTTTGTAGCTAACCCGCGAGTTTTATCATTTTTGCACCAACGAGAATTATCTTTCAGCTATGGATTTCATATAATTTATATCCATAACGTTCGATCGAATGGCACGTTTCCAAAACTCGTAAACAGTATATGCACTATGCAACCCCTTTAAGCGTGTAAATATTAATTCCAACAGAGCACATTCGAGAAAATAAACCCGAGTTTTTTCAGAGGTCGAACTTCTATCGTATCAATATTTCGACCCGTTCCTCTCGATAACTTAAACAGAACCAGTCTTTTTAGGGCTAACTTATTCCCTACCACCGGTAGAGGCACTAACATATGCGTGAAATTATATTCCATCAGACACAGGCAGCGACAGGCCAATGGCGAGTTTAGTTTTATGCGACTACAAAAATATGGTTTCCGTAAACGAACCAACACTTGAGTTGCTACGAAGATGGTCAGCGTAAAGTATTTATTAATAGTCAATTATGTTAAAAAATGGCCCGTGCATGACTGTAATTGGTGCTACAAGGGGGGTTAAACTCAAGGTCATTTCTTTGGATCTGCATAAAGGACCAATTATTATTGAGTATGAAGCCCGACTTCGTCGAAGGGCCGTAAAACTGAAGTGTGGAAACCTACTATATAAAAAATAGACATATCATTAAGGGCGAGTTAAGAACAGCGAGGCAAAATATATTGTAAGCTCACAGTTGGCCTTTGATAAATATAAATCCAAGATTTGCAAAACGCCCCGATCAGGTTGAATCAATTGTCTCATATGTTCTAAGTTAAATGTACGAAACATGGCTTGAGAGATATAACAATTGCATAGTGAAGTATGGTCAATATGTGCACAATAGGGCCAGCAGTGGCTTAGCTGCCGTGTAAAATCACCTTCGACAGCGGCCGTACCACATACTTTGTGGGAATAGCGACTTTCTAATACTGCATATATGATGAGAATGTCTTCATACATATAAGGACTTGGGTGGTTTAAAAGGGAACAAGGACTGATGCCTCAAGTTCCACCAGCCGTGCAGAAATAAATACGACCGATTTTGTGTAAATAGACAAAGTCCGCCTCGCAGTGATCAAATCTATCGTGATTCTAAGATTTAGTATAAGTAGCTTCATATATTCAGTCTGCAAATGTTCAGTCAGTCAGCCGTCGCTTCATCAATCGGATATATGCATACAGACTATTAAAGAAAAATGGTTTTTTTCCGGTTGACGCCGACTGCGAAAAGAGTTGGCACTAATGATAAGACAATTGAAAAGAACGGGAATCGAATACAACACGATCCCAAGATTGTTGCACCCTTATCCAGATAAACATAGTATAGGTGAACCTGGCGTGTCCTACTATTAAACTCTACCTCTTGCGTGGTATACTTCATGTGCGAGGCTTAAGCTAATCAAGGATTTTATCTACATGTAAATACTTTTTACAACTGTAATCTGCGTAGCGTTGCGACATAATTTCAACTGGATCGATACGCCAATATTAGCGAGTGATGACACATGAGCAGTCCCCGTCAAGCTGTTCCTATTCAACCGGGCATCTAGGCGAAGCGTCCTGCAGCGTGCAGAGCTCGATAGTAAGATGGCTGTATACATGACACCTATGCGAAGCCTGCAGCTGATGCTAATACTCGAACTGTTGTCGTTTTATTGGTTTTTAGGTGTCTGATCCTGGGCGGGTAAACATGTGTTTGTTCCACTTTTGTATGTGAGCACGGGGGGTGGGGTGAGACTTCCACACTTATACTGAACCAAGCCAAAGAAAAACAGCCCTCAAAAAAAATAGGGTCTAGTCGGTGAGTTTCATTCGGCCGAGAGGCAGATCGGCCTAACTGTACGCTGAATGGAGCTGTTGCAGCAACTGAGTCGTCTTTTTCTTGAAGTGATAGAGGCGATGGCTGGGTGAAGGACCCAAACGAGCAGAGCCAAGCAGCAAAAGCTTTTTTGAGAGGCAGATCGGCACTACAAATTGCCAGAGAACCATATGATCATTTCAGACTGCACAAGTCTGGCAAGAATGAAGTTAAAGAAATTATTTGCTTTGAAAGATAGGATCATCAAAATGCAATATTTTTGACCTTTTCGGGCAGCCAACGGGAAGTCGTTCATGGATGGGGAAATAATGCCGGTTTTCTCATGGAAAAAGTTGCTTCTTGGTTGTTACTGGGGCGTATTTCAAGAGGGTGCGCGGACCTGTCACGCGCGTAGCGTGATATATCTGCTCTTCAGAACTCATCCAATGTGAACAGCGTGACAGTAACGGTGACTCTGGGCCGGGGGGGCTGTCCGGTCCTAGACAAATAAGGAAGCCCATTTGGAAATGAAGATAGTGCATTGTTCGATACGTAATTCGGGAAGAACGGTTCGCCAAAAATAGATACGTTAGTTTTAATAAACATACAACTATTTGGCTATACAGCGGGCATCCATTAATATTATAACGATGACCCAGCTTGAGCGTACTCATATAGTACACTGGTCTGACTACAGAACGAATCCTGTAGCAGTGTTTTTGCTAGTAACACGCAACATCTAGCCACCTAGCAAATCATTACTATGTAATGTTTAAACTATTCCAACTCGATCGTAACGGCAAACCTACGATGCGGCCATTAAATAATTAGAATTATATTGGTCTTAGAAAGTTTGTACTTTATAACGAAGTTTGTCGTTAATTCTCTTACTATGTCCGTGGAGCCGCGATGAATCCGTGATGTTCATACATAAACATCCGATAGATGTCGTAATTGTGTTGCAAGAACAAGTTTACTTCTGGTAAACACAAACATGACTAAATTTCCCCACTTTATGCCCTGTGCAAATATCTACTTTGCTGTTTAGATGCACCAGGCAGGTGACTCAGGCATGAGCAAATGAAAACAGTATAAGAGACTTAGAAATATGCAAACTTCCCCATAGATCACACTTAGGGAAAGGATTTCAGCGATGGAAACGCTATAGCCATGCTTATCAATAGGTAAACAAGTGGCTTGGAATTGTACATGGAAACTTTAACATAAATCCCTGATTTTCGCATAATATAGCTTGTACGTTTACAGATAATAATTAATGAATATTTGTCCTCGAACCACATTACAAAATAACATCGAAGGTCTAAAAATTCTGTTGGGTGTATGGTTTAATTGTTCTGAGAAGCTTACGGCTCAATGACATACATGATATTGGTCCATTTACTTAATCCAGTGCCTAAGAAATGCAAATTGCTTGTTGCTCTGGTCTAGATCTGTTTCTTCTCTCTCTCTCTCCATACAACTGTGAAAAAAATCCGAGTTTGAGTCGACTATATAAGCTGCCTTCCCTGTGTCATAACACTGTCTTACCTTGTTATCGTCTATGTGCTACAAACCCCTTGAATACACCATGGTATTTAGTGATAATAATAATAGTCATCCTCACTATCAGTTGTAAATCTCGCGGACCTGGCAAGTTCTTTGGCAGATCCAAAATTGAATCTATTTGTAAGAAAAATACGAAAATTAAAACTATATTGGGAACTGGGCGGAATTTAGCAATAGAAATATGTACAATACACACGATATCTAATACCGCTCTCTAGTTCTTAATCATAGGCCCATTTTAAAGGATTCGTGTATCAAAGATTGGCAAAGACTCGAATATCACAGGAAGCAGACGATGATGTGTGGTATACCGATTTTCCCCGGAAGCGGTTTGTTTGTGGCCAGCCGACATTTGGGTCACTCTGTATGGCAGCTCATCGTATGACTTGCCAACCCAGTTGAACACCCAGCCTAGTAAATTGCGTGCTGTAATCCAACCCGTTCCTATTGTTGTTGCCATTTTCGCAGCATGGCTTTCCTTCCTATCGACGTGTATGTATACTCGTCTAGGCATAGCTGAGCTTTCTTGCCCATTAGAAGGTCTTAAGGGACCATCCTGGCCAGGACGAGAATAACATTTGTAGATACTGCTCTATAGGTTCTAACCATTCTGATAGCCACTGCCCGTTGAGCAAATAGAAGTGTAGTCCTGTTACTATTTTCGTCTAAAGCCATGTTTGCCAAGATCGGAAAAGCTACTGAGGCCAGCAGCCATCTAGTGCCTTCGATCCCCCTTTTCCTCTTTCCAGGCTTTGAACATGAATTCTGCCATGTTGTCTGCACATCTTGCTGTCCTATAAGCCGCCCCTATGACATGGGCCGTACCCATTAGTCCTGCATCTAATTACTACTGCCAAATATTTAACGGTACGATTAACCTTGATAAGTGTTTCGCCGAACCTAAAATTGGCCCGTGGACTCACCACCCCTTACCCATCAAAAACTTTCCTCGCTTTTCTCCGGCGCCAGCCTGAGATAACGTTTCTCCTTTCAGGTATTAATCATGTGCAAAGCGACATTCGCCTTGCCGTTCAACCGATTTTTCGTTCCCGTCGTCACTAGCAGCGCCAGGTCGTCTGCATTTGCGACATAGTAGACTCCGCCTATTTGATTGTTAATACGTCGTTGCTACGCGAAATTCCACAACGTTGGACCGATTATTCATTCCTGAAAAACCTTTGAGTTTTTCCTTTGTTCGTAACCGATCTCCAACTTCTTGCCATCCAATAGTATAAAATAGTCCGTATTAGGCAGAGGAAACTCCCCTATTTTTCAATACTATATATATATATATATATATATTTACTGAAAGCTTTTTTAACGTTTAACAGCATCATTAGGACGAAATTTCTTCTCGTGAAGTCCCTTTCCTGCTGAGAGACCTTTGGAAATCTTCTAGGGATAAATCTACCTCTGCGAAACCCGGGTTCAATAGGGTTCCTTTTTCTTTTATTTCTTTCCCTAATATGACAATAATTATATCTTTTGTTATCTTTTCCGTCGTATTCAGCAGGTCGGTGTGCCAATGGGCCAGTTTGGTTCTCCAGTTTGGAAATCGGCCCCAGTTCTGCTTCCTTTTAGATTTTAGGAAATCGTCCTTCTGTGAGAAATTGATGCACCAGTCTTCTAAATAATTTCGGCCATCTTTTGACCAACAGTCTCATTACTTCAGGATGGACTCCGCCCGGAGCCGCTGATTTGTCTGTTTCCGTTTACTACTGTGCGTTTTAAACATCCTCCGCATCGATTCCACCTCAAAAACATCCTACTTGGCAATTGAATTCTGCGTGATTCACCTAACCACGTAACTTTCTGTGCTATACCTTCGCGCATCAAATGAAAAACAAACTGGTCTCTATTTCGTATCACCAGATTAAGTTAAATATATATGATGCCGACCTTTTATTAAATGGCTATGACGAAAGATCTGTTTCTAGCTGCGAACGTTTTAGCCTTGGGTGTCAATACGTTCTATGCAATCTTTCAATAAAAAATCGCATAAGACCAGCTTGGTCCCACTTACTTGGGCAATTGTGATAGTACAGAAATTCGTTCTCCAGCTCATGTGGTTGATAGTTTCGAACTAGGGTTTGTGTCCTATACGTCTAAGCGATAGACGCACCACACTGCCACCGCGTAGAGAAGACGATACAGAAAGACCAAAAGAGTCGTTTAGACTGAGCCAAATGGCTGCATTTAGTGTCAGCGATTAATAGAAGCCCATTGTTAGGCAATGCAAAAACTAGATACCCCATAATTTTTATGAAGCCGATCGAACGCGTACCACCTAATTAGATCAGCAATCTATCGGAAATGTACAGACAGAGCTACAAAGTTAACATAGAGTCGTCCACTACATGTCGTAAAAGGGACATTTAGGAACTATAAAAATGAACGCTCATTCGTTCACACTAATTCATGATTAGCAATGGCTCACTGACGAAACTAATTAAGCTGCACCATATAATAACCAGCACCCACCAAAACAGCCCAGAGCAAACCTCACTCGATTCGAGTCAATCACTTGCTAGGCCTTTTCGTATTTCTCTGTTCCTATATCTTTGCCCTTTAGCCCACGAGGTAGCGGCGATGGCGACGGAGGCAGCGGCCGCGCCATAGCAGCAATGGAAGGTTTAGCCGCTTCCTTCTTCAGCTGCAAGCACCAGCTAGCAAGGCTTGCAGGTGTCAGAATAGTGCAGGTCTCGTGCAGTGTTTGCCGCAAGGCGCCAGAATCTATGCGATCAACAGACTTAGCGTAGGCCTGCCTGTTAAGCTGGCTTGCTAGCATCTAATATATGTATATACGTATGTATATACTATAAATGTATAGCAAATGTTTATTCTGCTGCTGCTACGGCTGCCGCCCCGTCCCGCTACTCCTGGAGCCTACTAAAGAGTAGGTATATTTGTATATTATGCAGACACCCGGAGAACACGGCGTACCATCACTGGTAGAATCGCTTGCTCACTTCCTGTGCCAATGAAAGTGAGGCGCATGTTGAGGCTGTACCTAAGTGACTGACTAACTCAGTCGCTTGCTCTGGGTCAGGAACTATCTAGCAGCGACCTGCTTCTCGTAATGCGTTATAATACAGTTATGCAGATGCTTGCGAAAAACCGTAATATTGTTGCCACTAATGAAACAATAGACTTACTGTATTTATTATGCTGTTTTGCAAACGATAGAAATTAGCAGAAATTTGTCTTTGTTCGATAATTGGTCGTTGAAAAAACACTATGAAAGATATTGTTGGCACCTACATCTTAATATCTAGTAAAATTGTACGAGAAACTCCACTTAATGATACAGTAAGGGTTGTGATACAAATTAACTATCAGCTCATAACAAAAGAAATTGGAACTATTCATCGAACGTTTTTTTCGTATCAAATCACACTGTTGGCTTGTAGCGTGTTTATGAGGTTTGAAGCTAGATAACGCCGAGACTCTCGTTCTTCAAAGGATAGTAAATGCAGGTGTTACTCACAGGACCGGTTTCGAATTATCTTCTAAACACAGCTGACGAATTTTCTAATTATAGCTAATGTGACATTTATTCCCCATGATCACTTTTGTTGCCTTTTTTTATTCTATTATTTATAGTGGATTTTTCAAAATGTCTGCTTTTGGCAAAGTTTCAAATATGATAAAAGGAAATTTAAAACGCATACAGGAGAGGCCTAGTCCACTTAAATTCTTAGTTAATAGTAAACATCTATTATGTGGCATGAACGTTATGAGCGACTACATGCTTCTTGCCACCGGACAAAAAGAAATGCTCGAGAAACATAATGCTTGTCAAAAGTACAACGGACAATCGGCCTGATATTAATACTTTATAAAGGCCTTTTCAGTCGTACCATCTTGTCAGTCTGTTGGTCAACTAATGGATCAATAGTCCTTTCTAGTCGTTCAGTTGATACAGACATAAGAGTAGGACATAGTTTTTCTTTCGAATACATTTTGACTTTCTAAAATAGATGTATGTATTGAAGTATTTTAGGATTCTGTTCTAAAAAAAAAAACACACACTTTGTACGTTTTTATTCTTGAGTCGATCCCTTTAGTGTTTCTTTGCTTTACTTCTAATGTTAGATCTTATCAAACTTATCTCTATTGCTAAAAGTAGATCTCCAACTGCAAGATTAACTGTATGAAGCTGTATGAACGTACTGATAAAATCGCTTGTAAAATACCTTTCTATTCCGTTACCAAATTTGGCGTTCATAGTTTGTTCCGTTCATAACAGCCTCTATATGAATGAGGAAGGTCATTTCATTTTATTTTTATTATTACTTTGCATCGTGTGACAGAGGTACGCGGACGGCAGGGCTCTATGAGGAGCTAGTCTTCTAGCCATGGAAACGTACTGTCTAGGGAATCTTGGAGGAATGAAAAGGATTTAGGGGAAACAGCGTCCAATCAATAACTGACATGCAGTTAACAGATCAGGTAGGCCTCTGATGAGATGCGAACTGTCAGTTACCATGATACTAACTTGCCAAGATTGTTGGCAATGTTTGTCCAACGGTTTTACTTCGTCAGATCTATTTGGATAGGCATGCGTAATGTTTTATCTGTATGGGGACAGCATTTGCTGCCTGTTGCGTAAATTAGTACTGCATTAGTCGCTCATCCGGAGTCGATATGTTCAGTTAAGTAGCGAACAGGTAATAAAATCTTAAGTGCCAGTTTACTTCATTGACCCAGATTAAAGCCCGCTTCGTTCTGAACCCGTTCATTTAGTCGACTGAGCTACGGTGTAAACAAGATCACGATAAAATGTCTCCATTCGGAAACAATACCTCGTGTTACAAGGTAGTAGGCGTTGTCTAATGGTTAGATAATCTGTCAAAACATATAGGGGGGACTTAAGAAGAGTAGCTTACTGGTTAGCTACGAGCTTCAAGAAAAAGGTAAGCGTATATATATTAGGTCTATAGAGAATTAGGTATGGCTAGATGATGCAAAGGATCATCAGACATATTCCTGGCCTGACAGCCATCGACTATATCGTCTTCATGCATTCCCAGAAGGTTGCCTTCGCACACTTCGATGTGGCCTATATCGAGAAGAAGAGGCGTAACCATTCAAAAAGGGAGCAAAATATCGGTCGCCTTTGGCCAGTCTGACTGTGTTATATGCTCATACAGTTCGAAAGTCCATCGATTGATTGTCCGGATTTAGATGTCGGCATTGATCGAGTCATCATAGGTCTGAGCTACTCAGACCTAACGGGCATGCAGCTGCCCGCCTTACGCAAGTGGCTCAGGAGGTGTTCTGTTCCGCTTCGGATGTCTTCGTTCCCGCACCGCGGTTGCGAGTGTCATTATTGTGTGTCGTCTGCCTTCAATGCAGTGCTAAGCTTCATCCAGTAGCCCTATATTGATAGCGCTAATGGTCGTGAACATCCCTTAGATGGAAGGAAATGCTCTTTGATTTCACTATAACGCACCTCACTATTTTCGCAGCTGGTACATTCTGACAGAAAAGCCAGTTCACCGTCAATGTCTAGTCCTGCCGACTACTTGGTCCTTTTTTCTTTTCATCGAAAAGGAGATTTTTACAGATGATTTGCAGCCTTTTCATGCGGGCCATAGACGATATATTCCAGCGGTTATCAGTGCATCGCAGTCAGGTAGCGCGAAGTGGTGTCTATGAGGCAACGCTTACGCACTAATAGCTTTCCCTCATTCCATAATGTTATCACTCACATATATATGTATGACAACGGTGGTATGTTTTGCCGCTGTTTAAACTTTTAGGAAAAAATATTCGTATATGATTTGGGGACGAATGTCACTTCCGCTAAATATAGCTAGGTGATCCTGCATTGGATATTTAGTAAAAATAATTAACTGTCTAGTATGAAATAAAGCTAGTGGTCTGATTATATATGACATGTCACCATCGACTCTACGCAGTCAGAATTTTCTACCTGAGGGTCTTCCTGTTCAAGGTTGCACAAGCAACTGATAGCGAATGTACGGCGTAGGTACCCGAGTGTTGATGCTATTAGCTGACTAGCACGTTAGTAGGTCTATAGAACTTTCCACACCGCAGTATTATTAAGAGAAAGGAAAACTGCGCTCATCACGCTAGTTTAGTGAAAAACTGGCATTTGGTAAAACGTGAAGAGTCCTGGCTTATCGTGGCGATTCTGTTCGGCTCCCGATAAAAAATCGAGTAGTGATCATCACGCGCTATGCACCTTCGCCGTCCGCCCTCTACAACTAGACTCCCCGTTATCCCGTTTGCCTACAGCAATCACCCATTCCTGTTCAACGGCATTACACAGCGCAGCAGCGGCACTTCCTGATTCTCAGCTCAGATTACCTATCTTGCTGGACCTACGTTCGGACATCCACAACACTCGTACATAGGATGAGCAGCCACTGAACCTCGGCTTTTCTACAGGCTACTCCCTACGGTCATGAAGTGGAACACGCCCCATTCTCCCACCCACTCTTTACTTCTCCATCTGAGGGTGCTAGCGAGGTGATCGGACTGAATTGGTGCCGCTATCCCGTCCAGGCGGTTAGCAGGCCACACTCGAGTCCACCCTGCCGGAAACTGCGGTTTCTTGTCGGTCAGCTAACGGACGGACGGACGGACGCACGCACGTCGACTAACTTGCCAGCTGACGCCCCTTGTTCATCTATAGTCTGATGGGAAAAGAAGAGAAGAGCTTCCTTGAGTGAGGCCGTATTGAGCCCCAGTTCGATCGCTTCCGGATGTATGGTATACACGATTCCTTGAAGGAGATCACTTGGTCGTCGCTAAGACAGTAAAAGAGGGCTGTTACAAAAAGATCGTGGCTGGGGTAAATCGAAGCACACGGTGCTACAGACAGGAAGAGAAAGACCGCTTGGTCGAGAAAAGTGACTTTGGAAAAGGAACCATGTTATCGTTAAGCGCGTTAACGGAAGTGCTGTGTAACGGAACTTCAGGCGGACTTAGCGCATTCGAGCGGATACGAAGTTTGCACATGGCAATTTAAGTTAACAGGTATGAATTCATATTAATTCTCAACTGGTTTCAGTCCGGGTAGATCTTCTGTGCATAGTTTGTAAAACGTAGATAGACTACGCAACCCTGCCATTTGTACGATGAAATAAATCAACTTTAGCTTTACATGAAACAAGTTGGTCAGTCATAATTATCTTATTTTAAATAACAGCAATGGCTAGAACGTATTTCTCATCATTTAAAAGTATGTAAGAAACTTCTTTTAAATTGCATGCCATCTACTAGTTTATCTCTGTCCGGCTCTAGGCTTTCACTAGTGGTACAATACCGACTTATCTTTTAGGTGTATCTCCTACAGCTGCTCTAGGTAGTGAATATGGCAGCCAATAAGCTTACGCATAACATGACGACAGATGGACGCAATTGGTTAGTACAGTTAGAGGCAGACATATGATAACTTCATTTCGCACTAATGGTACGTGCAGACGAGAATACAGAAGCGTGAGTACGTACATTCTAAAGCAAAGCCCCTATGAGCTAATCCCATTCGTGGAAGCTCTGCTGGCTACTGATGTCGAGCGACCATTTGTGAACTCGTGCTTGGAAATGAGCGACGAAAAATATTTAATTCGAACCCACTCTACTCATTGGCTACTCTCTTTTAGTAGGTAAACGCGCGAGTCGGCCGTGTATGTTTCACGATGTCCCAAAGGGCTCGTGGAGGTGCGAACCAGTGCACTCATAGCAGGCCTGCTTTATGATGGCTCATGAAGTTAGCAGAACAAGTACCCTGCACGCTCCTCCCTCGTCCCTCTGTTTATCGTTCTTTTGGGCTAGCCCTAGGCGCCCCTTCTAAAGCCCACCTCTCCCGCTTCTTCCCACGTTCCTCTACCTTTTCCTGGCCACAACCTTTACCCCCCAAGTCACTAGTGAGTTCATTTTTCCTCAACGGCGCGAAAAATGGCTCGTTTTCCGCAGACACGGTTGCCTCCCAAGCTTGTTTCTCCAGCCATCCTTTCCGTGCTCTCCTTAACGCACTCACGGTTGCAACGGCCCGCTTCAACTAGAAGACTTCTTGGACAGGCGACCAAACGAGACTACGAAGGCAAAGGGTCTCCGAGGACAAGTTCGGCCTTCGCAGAAGATGCGATATAGACACACGCTCGATTCCTTTAACGAAGTATACTATTAGTGCATTGTTTCAGCGGCAATCTTCCTGCTTACGTGAGATCCTCCTAATTCGCATTTTTGTCTATAGAAGTGGAGGTGACGTCGCGTAACGTCATTCAAGTTCTGCTTAAGGAGCGGTGCTAAACCACTGGGTCAACTTGATTGGATGCAAATTTTAAAAGAAAAATTTCTACTTGAAAGCACCACTTGGTTAATTACACTAACTGATTCTGCGAAATCGATACTTAAAACACAGCTTTCCAAGCTCTCATTCAAATATGGCGCCTCTAACTTCAAAATTCCAATAACGATTTACTACTATGCACAGCGCTATGAGGGTCAATTTACTGGAAAGGTAGCAAAATTCTTGTTTGCGAAACGCAGCTATACAGTTAGCTCTTTCTAATAGCCGAACTAACTTAGGTGACGAAATATATATTGATTAGGCATAGAACTTTGGTTTCAGTCAGTAACTTCGAAAATAATCCGAAACATTACCCCGCATACAACATAGCTTGAATGTCTGTACCTTGATTTTTATTTGATTGATTCCATGAGTTGTTGAAGGTACTTATATTGGCTATAAATAAAGATACTATAAGCCTCACTGGTTCTGCAATTGTAATTATATTAATGACAGGACTTTTAGAGAAATTTCTTAAATTTCAAATTAGAAAGTTCTTAGTAAAAACGTGAGACTACGCAAATGCCTATAAAATCCACCACCTAGATAAGATATTAAACACACACCAAAGTACTATATCATCTTTACACGGTTTGCGCTCAGCAGCGACTCCTTTGAGATTAATTTATGCTCAAGTTAGCGTATTCCAACTTCCAACAGGTCTATGGAACTCTATAAATGAAATCTGAAGTGTAACAATCATAATTTCTCTGTTATATATAAGTAACAACCTAAGACGCAACTATAAACGTTGGTAGGCAACGTCGGTAGGCAACGGTAGGCAATGTCTCCGTTTCAAATACGAGGTCCAGCGTTAATCTGTCAATGACATTTTTCTCAAAGTGAAAAAAATCCTCGCTGAAAAAAACAGGTATGCTCAAATGTCGACTGGCCTGAAAATTCGCGTTACTAGTATGGCCTCAAAAGGCTCGTTGCGTCTTTAAGTGCGTTTCAAACCTGGGGCGAGTTTTTTTGAGGTTTGCACTATTAGAAGCCTTGCTTTTTTTATTTGCAAGCAGCTATTCTCAACTATGAATCCTGACCAGTCGACTGATAACTAAACCTCTATCTTGCTCGCTGTAGGCTTTATTGAATATTTAACATAACAGAATATGTACCAAAATTAGATCTGACCATGCAGAAAAAAAGGGTTGTGGCGTTTTTCGCGAGTGCTCGACGTTATATCTTATCTGATTTAGGATCTTACAAGATGAGTACCGTTGGCAGAAGAAGAGATGCGTAAATTCAAATAGCCAATTAACTGTTAGCTGATGTATTGAAAATAGGTTTGGAACTATCAATACTATAATAAGGCTTTCGTGTACTATCTATTTCTATTATTCTAACATACATTTCAAGATCACTAATCATTTCGCCGTTCTTGTTATTAACACTTTAATAATTTTATTTAGGCCGAATCATATTTATCACTGCCTTTGTCATTTAAACGCAAAACGGCGTAAGGAACATAAACAATGCGTAAAATTCAATTGCACAGAGCACTGACTGATGATGTTTGTAATCCTATATACGAGATCCGAATCCTGTCGGAGTTCTCCGCACCATGAATGTTACTATTGCGCAACTATGGATGGCTTGGTCTCAGTCACACCATCAGGACTATTGCTGGATCGTCTCAGTGGGAAATATGGGGCAGAGAAACATTGGGTAGATTTGTTAGGTAGGTAATTTCATATAGACCGAATATAAGGATCACATGAAAATGTCTCTGTTGTGAAGGATTACTCTGATAGGGGTATTCACCTAGTTGTAAGTATATTCCGGTAAAACCCCAATGGCTCAGACGTCCCCTAAAGTCGCTAGATCATGCCGACTTTTAACCTTATCGGAGCTATATTATGAAATAACGCAAATTTGTGAAGTCCAAATTCTGATTTATTTGAGAAGATGAAGATGTAAAACTATTTTGTTCGTGTTTTTAAACTACAGGGATTATACATTTTACATATTTCGGACTGAAAAATAGTACTGATATTATACGTTGGATTTTCGGGCATTTCTGTAGTATATAGTGCGCCTATAACCAACCACAGAACACAGATGGACTTTTCTGAAAAAGAAAAACTTTGAGCCAAATATGAAACAGAGAAAATAACCGTTGAGTTGTGGTTGAGTATTGAGTTTGTAACATCTTTCATCTCTGAGTTCTACTAAATTAATATTACATAATGCTAAATGAAATAAGCGTTTCAAATTTTACGTCCGATACTGTTGTTCAGTATTGATTCAGACGGCTGAGTTTCGATGTCTGCCTACGCTCGGTTTCAACGTAGAGTATTGTCAAGGGTTGTTGGCAAGCGCGCTATGGCACGGCAGCACCATTATCGGGATAATCAGCCACATCATGGGAAATAAGAGCCATAATATTCAAGTATAAAAGACACCTTGCATGCTGAAAGGAAAATATTTCTATCATATAAGAAAGCTTCATAATAAGTAGACCAACATAAGTGGGCAAATCTTTGTTACCAAAAGACCCAAAGACGCCAGCGTAGCGTGGCTCCGGAAGGTGTCTTTTAGCAAGGGCCGGTTCGTTAATCTGCGCAGCCAACATCGACGGCAACGCTATAAAAATGAATAAAACAGCATGTAGAAAATAAGTTTTCCCGGATACGGATTTATGTACAATTGACATATAATATAGAAAATGTGTGTAATCTTTTTCTATGAGCGGCAGCTTCAATGTCAGGCCAGTGCATATAGCGAGCGTGTGGCAGAATTCGTTATCTATTGCTTTGGCATATGCTTAGGTAATCCTTTAGTTTTTCTGTGTCCAAAAGTACAAGCTTTTTTTTTTTAATCTGATATACATGCACACATTATTTTAGTACAGCATGGATCACATCCCCTTGCTAAAATTAACGACCTCCCAATATGTTCTACAAAAAATGTTTTATGTTTGAGCTTTGGCACAATTTTGACACTGGGAGGTTCAGTTGTCGAAATAAGCTTGCTTTAGTTACATTTTTATAATAAGTTAATAAAGGTGCATGGTATTTAAGTATATTTGAGGAGATCCGGCTGCCCCACTACCAAATACAGTATTTTAAATCTGTTAGTTCCACAGAGGCCGAATAAGCGCTTCTGACAGATCCTTTGAAAAACTACACAGTCGTATATATCTGTAAATTTTGTTAAACGGATTACTTTCTTTCGTGGATAATTTATTAAATCTATTTGGTATAATAATTTTTAGCATTGCAACTCCCTGTATTGTGAGTTCTTTTTAATCTATTTGGAAGCGCTTGTTCAATATCGAACTTTTTATATTTTCAATTTTTGAATTACTAAATATACAGCCATATAAAAAGTCGATTTGTGATACAACGGGAGTGTATCTTGCTTGACTTAAACCGCTGGATTTAATATATGACATCTGGGGGCCTGCGGGTCTTAATTACCTAAAGAAAGATACTTAAAAAATGAAACTATAATTACGCCTCCGTTCTGTAGCTTACTCGTTCAAGTGTATTATTTGTTTGGCTATCGATTTGACCTAAGTTAACTTTAGAGAGGATTCGTGGCATTAATAGCAGTGTGTTTCATAACGGCTGAAATCCCTCAGCGGCAGTGCTCCCATAGAAAGCAGCACTCTTTGTGTCGGTGGAGGAACCATGTTCGAATATATTACAGCTAGCGAGTAGAAGTAAAAATAAAAGATGTTCCTAAGCGCACCCCTTTGCTTCTAACATAGGGTCGTCGACATCGGATACATATCAGTATAATGGCAAGCCTACTCCAAATGCAATCGGTCAAAATTGTTCGTGTAAAAAAAATAAAGATAGTAAAAAAGCTAACAAAGATCGATATCTAGTCCGTATTTTTAGCAGGCTCTCTGCCATCTAATCCATTTACTTGCATAATTAAACTGCCAATATTGGGCTCACTTTTTTGTCATCAAAGCGTTTTGTGATTTTCAGGCCTTCTTACCAAGTACCAAGATCAAAAAAAAAAATGACACACAGGTTTTGACGACTCTTCTGAACGTTAACTGTAGGCAGTCCAACTATGATAAGATGGGAATTACCAGAAAGGATTTCAAGTTACTGACTATGGACTTGCACAGACCTCAGTTTCCTCTTTAAAATGCCTGAACTCTATTGAGACAAGTAGCTCACTTGGTCCCTCGCACCTCGTCATTTGACGAGGATGATGCAGGCTTGCAACAAATAGCAACCTACCTAGTGGCAGCGTCATCCTTCTACAGCAGTACGTTCGCCCAATCTCCAATCAAGTCCATTGAGGTGGAAGACTGGAATAGAAGGAGCCTATTTCGGCACTTCATGCTGTTGCTACTTTAGTTCTCGAACAGCGCCACGAAAATATCGAGCAAAATGCTATGGACAAGGTGTTTCCTGCTCCTCGTTCATTCCACATCAGATTCGTCCTTTGTTCCTTCTCCTCTGACGTTCTCGCCCGGAGATTCGCCGCATCCAGGGTCCAGTCATGACCTCGAACTTCGTCTGCACATCCTATTGCCGCCACCGCCAGTCACTTTTCTTCGGCTTCTATTGCCTGCCATCTCTTTTGTCAGAAGAATATCTCGATTCTAGACACTTCTATTCTGCCTTTACCGTAGCTAAGAAATTCTTTACAGAGGTTTCGGAGAAAAACGTATCTGAAAACGTGCGCATTTGGTCTATATGCATGCATCAGCCAATACCTTAGATTTCTGCGGTAAAGCTATGTATCTGAAATTTCACTACTTTAGAAAATTCAGCAAAAACCGACGTTTTAGTTAACTCTAGGTCAACCACTCCTTGAAGCTAAAAACATACACTTTGCTAACAGCTTGCTTCAAAAACAACTGGTTACACTCAGCATATTGACGCTTAACTAACTCGATTCGTAATGAAGAACAGCAGCATATATATATATAGACATAAAACAAATATATACCTAACTATATTCTCGATGGAACCATATATCTAAAAAGTTTTCAATTTACGTGTTTCTACTGCTATTCTACCTTAGTATCTTAATATGTATCCACTCTCAGAGAAAGCATGTTTGAGGCAATTGCCCGATGCTACAACATCGCTCTCTCTCTAAGTTTTCAGCATTGCCTTCGGAGAAACCAATAGGCTCAGTTGTGCTGGGGCAATATAAAGGTTGCACGAGAATAATTATAATAGGATAAATGAATCCCTGCTGACACCTGGATTCATTGACGCACATAGGGGATCACTGAAAGTGCGCAGTAAGTAAATAAACCAAATCGAAATAAAAGCTCCTTTTCTATCCCTATTATTAATATGGCTGATTACCATTTAGTTTCTTGCTAGGGCTAGCCAGGATACGAGTTATGCTTTCTGGTTATTTACGAAGGCTGCTAGTAGCTGGCAAAGAGCAGTGTTTCTTTGGCTGTTGTTTCATTTTTTGTTTCTGCGAATGCTCGTATTTATCTTCCGCGCACGTTTGTCAACAGTAAATCCGTTTAGTTAAATTATCTGGGAAAAAAAATGACAAATTGTAGTGCTCGAGTATAGCTAGAAGCGTAAGAATAATGAATTACCCGAAATAGTGAGCTAGAAATCAACTTGAACTATTCGGGAAGGACAGGTACGCGTTTATGAGCAACATATTATATGTAATAGTTGATAATCTGTCCCCTCTAGTGTAGATCTGCAAATATATCGGATCTGTTTTTATTCTTGGAGAAGGTCTATGTGACAAATAATACTATCCACAAAATCTTGCGCTATCTAAACAGATGAAAACACAAT
Organism: Varroa jacobsoni; assembly: GCF_002532875.2. NCBI lineage: Eukaryota > Metazoa > Arthropoda > Arachnida > Mesostigmata > Varroidae > Varroa > Varroa jacobsoni. The sequence goes on along the minus strand of NW_019213254.1, from coordinate 483,341 downwards.
ACGCGTTTGGTTGGATTATAATGTGACAACGATTTTTCTGCATACTTTACGGAAGCATGACTTCTACGCTGTCATGCATTGATGTATTAAGACTTCAGAGTACAGTAACTTTTTCAAGGTTAGCTACTTCAAGGTTAGGAAAGATGAAGTCGCGCAATTCAGCCAAAAAAATGAATGCTACGCTAAATTACTATATTTTTATCAAGTTTCATTTGTGATCTACTATCCATAGGCGCCTCTATTTTAAATTTTCATAGTAAATATAGTATGTAGTCTTTCTCTTTTTGAATATAGAATTTATCATGGTAACCTTTTACCGGAAGTGTGTAGAATGTAAACGTACTAACTTCGGTTTGTAAAAGTGTAGCATTCGCCTACATAGTGTTTTGAAAATACATGATAATTGTTAACTTTGAAATCATCTTATATACGGGTACAGAACTCAAATTATAGTTATATCATATAGGATACATGATGAGGCGTTTGTCCGTTCTTGCCGTGCGCAGATAAAAGTAATGGTTATTACAGGTGGCCGTTGGCAGGGTGGTTACGATATTGCAACCATCTTAGATGACCCAGGTATGTTCATTCCTTATCCTCTCGTATATTCTACCATACCTTTTCAACCACGGAGTAGACATCAGAGTAGTTCACGGCAAACCATGATCATTACCGTCAGAATCCATACTTATTCACATTTTTATTTACGTTTGTATTTATTCTAGCTTATTAAATAAATATTCTTTGAACTTTTAATTTATGAAGTGGTCTAATCAGACGTCTCATTATTTGACCCGAACGAAGCTTGATTAATGCAGATCTTCTAAAGCGATCTATCCTCTAAAGGCCAAAAAGCCTTTAAGGCACTTATGTTTTGAGGGTACACATGTTTCAAATACTTTCGACCGGAAGTTCGATACGCGCAGGCCGCAAATACTCGAAATCTGGCATCTTTTTCGCTGGTGCTAGGTTTGTTTTGGTACAATAACCAGACAAGAGATCAACTGGACGAAATGTTCTAATTTGTCTGAATCTTGGGTGGCTGCCGGCAAAAGCTTTTCATCAATTACTGGTTTGACGTCGATAAAGACAGTTGATAATCTACGGAATGATGGTACGTGGGTTCTTAATAATTTATGCAAGAGTTTCTTAACCACGCTTATCGTTCGCTCAAGCGTAAAACACCTATTTATTTATTAACCAGTTCATCTTGTACTTATTTGTTTTTTATATGTTAGCAGTTAGCTTCCTTTTTTTAAATGTCGTGTTGTTATCAAAACATACATTAGATACTGAAGGAAATTTGTTAAGTAATTTTCTTAATGCAAGTGTAGATTCGTAAGCTGAAAAGTGTCAAGCTAATTCTTAGTGAAGGCGCCCTCGTTCATAGAAGAATGAAACTTTTGCATTGAATGTTACTATATTTTTTTTATGTGAGTCAATCCAGTGAAGTTGGCACCGGTATGAGGAAACAGGCCGTTTCGCGCAAGGTTGTTCGAACTTCATGTAATGAAGACATCTGTCAGCATGAATTCAGCTTTTCAGTAAGCAGTTGCCTTCAGAAATAACTAGAGTTTTTCTTTTAACGATTTCATAATTTCGTTTTGCAGCATTTGGCACCTTTGAAGGGTTTATAGACGAATATTTTTCTGCGCTTTGCTATAAGCTCTATATGCTGAAGCGAGTTTGTAGCTTAAATTCGTTTATTCTATTAACACTGTCTTAAACTTGAAAAATTCGAAGTTACTTGAGTGTAGGTGACCCGCGTCAACATTTATTCTGCAATTTTTAGGCAACGTTGCTGGTATAATAGCCAATGTACGAACGACTTCAGTGTCACCAGGAAACCGTAAAGGATTCAGCACTGAATTTTAAAAATGCATACTTTGGTCTCATGTTCAGTTTCTTCTCAAATTAGGCTTCTTGATTACCTATCTACGTCATTTAGTCTACGTTTCAACCGCTCGTCTCCCAGTAAATATGGTCATTGAATTTCGCTAAATTTTGTTTGCAACGAATAGCTTTTGCGATTCTTTACAACCCAAATATGTTGCAATACTATCACACTAGCAGAGCGCGAATAATTTCGAACAGATCTTGAAGGATTAGCTGCGAATTCTGGGAATAGTTGAAGATATTTATTTTCCGAACCTCGCAATAAGATCTTTGCCTAAATCACTATAAGCATCAATACTCTGATAGGGCCGAAAATTTGTACGAAAGCTTTCGGTAGATTTCTCTTCATGAGACATTTCAACGACAAGACGCCAGGATTTATGATAATCCTGGATGATTTCCAGCGTCATTGGGTCGCCGTCCGTATCATCTAGCTTGTGTGTAAGATTGTCTATCGACTTACTAGCTTTGTATAAATTGATTCCATACGTATGGGCACATGAAGCTTGATGCTCTACGTTATTTGCATTATTTACGCACTTTATAAATTAATTCCTTCTTTTCCAGTTCGATTAATGGTGAAAATATTTATTTACTAGGTGGTTCCTCCTCTCAGGCATTTCTGCTGATGCCGCTGATAATGGTTTTTGCATTATACACTGTAATGCTTTTTCTTACGGAAGATGCTCAAATGATTCCCTGATAGAACATTAATTTGTAATGCGTATTAGTTATGCATATTATTAACATTCTTAACCTAAACAGTTATGATTAATTGAAAAATCAACGGTTACTACTATCGGAGGTTCTGATGGTGAAGGATAGTGCTTCATGTGCGATCCATGTTAATTTGTCTATCAGGCCTCATTAGAGCTCCCAGTTCCAGAGGATCGTTGTAGGCATTTGATTGCTTTTTGGCCATGAAATTATGGACAAACCGAGCCTTCATGTCGAACGGGAGGTAAAGTAACGGGTAATGTTCGTGTTGTTATTTTCAATGTTTTTAAGCCTCCGAATCAATGACTAGTTTGATATAATCGATGAAGATCTGTCACCTTGCATACTCTTCAGAGTTAGTTAGAAACTTTAGACCTTGCATTCTCTTAATTTTCCGATTTAGGTCTATATTGTTGTCAGCGATTTCATATTGCCTCTCAGAGAAATCTAAGTGCTGAACTCTATCACTAGCCGCAAAAAGTGGCACCTTTTGTTCTTTTGCTATATTAAAAGCTTACTTTTGTTGTGGATATCAAAAAGTGGATTCTGTTTTTTAAACTAAAACCAGCGAATTTCGGGACTTTGTCTGAACTATAGCTGAGGACCGCTACAACATAGGGTAAAGGTGCTATCCAACACGTGGACTGATCTGCCTTAAATATGCTATTTATCAAACTGTTAATTGACGTTTCTAAGCAGCGTATGATCACTATAGCTTCGTCCTTATGAACTCTACAATCCATGACTCCCTCAAATATTTCTCTCGTTTCTACTTTGAAACTTCAAAACAAGTCTCCAAGAAGCCCCATTTAATTCCTTCAAGATTTTATCTAAACCTGGTAGTTTATGCTAAGATATATCTCTTAGGTACTCGTTTCATTATTTCAGGTGTCATTTGTCATGTGTTCTAAAGACCCATTTTTTCATGTTTGTGAAACAAGCTCCTTCTAATGCCTTTTTTCCCTTAATGGTCGAGGCCTCTGTGTTGTACGACGCTGACCTGATGATTAGTTAAGTCGATATATCAAACGCGTAAAACCAAAAAAGGAAGCTTCTTTCCCGAAAGGCCATAACCAACAGAAATTATAAATCACTTAATTGCCTTTTAGGATACTTGAATTTAATTAAGCCATCTTAGTCCGACTGTATGTCGATTCTCCCTTACTAATGAAGGCTTTGCCGAACGGATAACACACGATGATACTTAATGGAGCATAAACTAATAGAGCTTATCGTTCCTCCAGAGTTAACCTCGAGTTAACTCTAAGCTTTGACTACCGCAGACCCAGGACTTTTTTTGTTCGATTTTCAAAATTCGGTAGTCTACATAATAACCACCAAACACATTAGGCTGGGAATTTCTATACGATTTTTACATTAAATGTAGCCCGCTGCGAGTGTTTGAATGAACGAAGACCCATTATACGTTCGATTGGACTGTATCTTGCCTCTTGAGGGCGAAAGCATGATTTTCGTTCTATTCGACTTTGATTACTAACACTCCAGAGTGGCTGAGCCTCTGGAAAGTAGCTGATGCATCTTCAGATATTAGATAACGCATCTTATCGAGAAGATAATCCGTTTACTAGACTTTTTTTTTAATTTACTATAAACTGTTTTTGGACAAACTTTATTAAGTATTTCTGTAACTCATTGTATATATAATATGCGCTATTTTGTTTTTTTAATACGGAATTAACCATCGTAATTCAAATTTGTGAAGTGCAACGACAGCTCTATTGTATAGGCTTTAGGGCGATCACAAAACACGGAAGAGAAAGTGAAATATCTATGGGTAGATTCCTTAAAAAGTATAGGGAAGACGGTAACGTTCATTGTGGAACACGACTTTTTTCGGCCGGTGTTGCCAATGTCGAATTACGCATTGATATCATTGAAATTCCAAAGCCAAAAATCAGACGTTAGCGTCACGAATTGTTATTCTTATCTATTAGCGCCGCAAAGCTGTAGGATGCAGAGCTGAAGGGTCTGCTTTTAAGTAACGATAAAAAACCCATTAAATATACTCTAAAACAGATCAAACACAAGCAAATCGAGCGTACTTTTAAAATCGTAGGAAAATGAATTCAAACGAGCCACAAAGGCTCGTCATTAATGTGCTAATCTTGTGTATATATTGGGTACAAAGATGAACGAGAGAGAAAGTTTGCAATCATTGAGCCACGCTAAAAAATCAATGCGTGCTCAAAGATATGTAGTTGACGTCACGATTTTTGACTCTGCCATTTGTCAGAGAACGAGCCTTGGCTAGAAAGCAATTTCTTTGTCTACCATATTATACGTTTCTGAAACGATCTAAGGTCTTACCTGCTATCATAAAGGGTATATGCACTCTATGATCGAAAAGATAAGAGACGTAAATAGTTGTTCAACTTACTTTTTCCCTTCAACTTAAAGGCTATAATAAGCAACTTTATTTATGTCCTTTATTTATATTTTATGTATTTAATGTCCGACTATATTCCGTACCACTTCAGTTAAAGGAACGTAAGTTGAACAAATTGCGCATGGACGCCGTGTTTTAGTGAATTTTGTCATCGATCATACAAAGTTTTATAATCGAACGTGTAACTTTTTCTAAAAGTAAACAAACGCGAAGCGTTTCCAGAAGTCCCTATTTACATAATGGCGATAACTATTTCCGTTTTTAAAAACACGTTTGTCTCACAGATAGCCAAGGTGATCCACGATGAACAAAGCAGCACGGCTGCCGTCAATCATGAAGTTTTCATAAGAAAAACTATGTCCTATAGAAGTATGAGCATATAAACTATTGTGGACAAATTATACATTTCCTTTATAGTTTTTGAAAAAAAAAGTGCAATAGAGACTCACATTGCACCACATGAGAGCGCAGTTTGAGCGTTGTATATATGTTTATTTGTTTAAACGCAGTGGATCTTATGGCATAAACTATATCTGTATAGTGAAAAACCTGGATGCACTTGTTCTTTTCAACTTCGAAGAATTACAGTTTAGATTGGTGCGTTGATGACTGTTCAACGACGTTACCTAAGGAAGATCTGATTCTAATTTTAAGTATATTGGAACAGGCATAATCCTTTGCAGTTTGCCGAAAGAGCTGAAACATCTCATCCACTGCTTTGGACAGCGCACGAAGGTACTTAGGTATAATGCAACTGAGATTTAGCGACAGGAGTAAAAGGAAGAAAATTGCATAGAAGAACGCAGCACATCGTTGACATTGTACCGTTACTCCCTGGCTTTCGTTCCACACTCAAAGGCAGTTTGAAAGAAATTTGAGAATTTCAGCGGCTTATAATAGGATTTTCTATGAGGATCAACAGTTGAGCATGAACAAGCTCGTGCCAACTTCTTGAGAGACTAATATTTTAGTGTAGTTGCATTGAATTACCCAGCCGGCCTCGTGGACTCGCTAGACTTTTATTTTATGGGCCTTCATGAACTCTACGCGAAACAACATCATCATCGCAAAACAACCCCCTAGGTTAAAGGGGCCATATTCTTATGCCACTACTGGGTCGTCATAATTCCGTCATCAGCAAGGTTGTAATGTAACCGCTTTATCTTATAGCGTCAGGTGACATCTCTAACGGCGAAACTTTTACGTCCGCAAAAATGTGTAGTATGACGGGTCAACCGTACCACTAAGTTATGCCATTCCCCAAGCAAATTCAACGGTTGGATTTACCGTTTCACTGCGGAATTACAATTATTTTTAGAAATAACTTATTTTAATGAACAGAGCTTGTCATAAAATAAAATCTTCAATGAAGTATATGATGAAATAATTTGGAATCTCTTTTTTGCTTTGGAGCAATTTTTTTTTCGACTGCTACTTGAGAGTGACAGGAGAAAGTCCTTGACTATCGAAGGTCTTCAGATGCCAGATTCGACTTTAAACTTCGAAATAGGCTAGGTGTGCGTGTTTCGCAGGTTGCGGATGGGACACTGGCGACTTATTTTAAAGTCTGATAAATTGAGTGCATTACATAGTAGAGCTAAGATTTTTGATTTCGAAAAGGTGACTGGTTATCATATATAAATATTCAGGAAAATACACAAAGAAACAACGAGGTGGACAAGTTATATATTTTGTGAGCACGAAAATTAAAGTTTGACCATTACATCTTTCGTCTTTACTTGCCGTGCGTCCAAAGCTTATTGTTTACATCGTTAAAGCACACGCAGTTCGGTAAAGCACACAATCCTATATTGTTCTAAAGAAATGTACCATTTCATGTTCATACTTGAATACGTGCCAGCTTGACTGATGAAAAGAGGGGCACTTTTTTGCGTTATAACTCGTGAAGTCCTTTCAGGCTCATCAATATTTTCATAGATGCTGTAATCCAATGTGAATTGCATCACTAAATTCCTAAGGAACCCCCTTCCCGCTCCAGCGTATACCAATTTACGTCATACGTACGATTCGCACCTGCTCGCCTTTGATGTATTTTTTACGCTCAGTGCATATGTTAATCTAGAAGTTTTGTTTATTCCGAGCGTGTCTAATATTCTTTAGCACCTATCTGTGTTAGTATAATGCGGCTACTGCCTAAGGCCCGAATCATGGATCCGCGTTTCTGAAAAAAGAATCCCCTGCTTATAGAGAGATAAGAACCACCAGTCTAGAGCTTTCATTATGTCTCAACGGACAATCGTTCATCTTACGAGGCTACACTGTATTACATTATATATGATCCTTCCAAGAATTGTATTTAAAAAGGTTTTCAGATAATAAAATAGAATCACTGGTGCTAGCCTTTTCTCAACTGTGATTACAGATCTACCGATTGCTTATCAGATATGTATTTGATTGTTTGAACTACACGCGGATCCTCTCAGCCACAGAAACCTTCGTCTTATCAGAAGCAATTCCAAAATAATGCCACTAAAAAACCGGGGGTTTTGGGGTATAAAAAGCCTAGAATAATTTTCTGGTAGCAAGCTGAGTTCACAGTTTCTCGCAGAAAGGGGTCATGCTTCCGATCCATATGCCGCGCCAGACAGCGGTCTTTTCGGAGTGTAACCCGATTTCCGTGCGCAGCTAGTCCTCCACAGGCGATAATTTTATTTGGTCACTCCCTATTTAGGAACGTGCCTCGCCGCTGAACATACTTTCCGTGGTTGTGAAGAAGTGGTCAAACACTAGGGCAAACGAATAACTGCAATGAGGAAAGCCCACGTCACTACTGTAATATTCATGCGAAATCTGAAATCGTTTTTTTTTTGTTTGTTTGTTGTAAAAGATTTATGTAGATATATTCTGTTGTTTTTTGTTGGCGTTATTTTGAAATTAGTTTCGAGTAGATAGCTATCCCTGTATCACGCTTCCGTATATTGCTCCTTTTTGATTTGATTCAAAAGAAAAACCCATCGACGACTTGAGAAAATCGATCCTGAGTAAGTTTACAAGGGGGATTTCGGGTAGGCATGCGGATGGCATAGTGTGACGGAATGATCAGACTTCATTGTTATAGTTAATGTGAGTTATGACTGGTTTACTACCTATATATGTAGTTCTATCTACATAGATTAAGCAACTGTCGACTGACACTAGTATAAAAGGGGAATTCAACTGAGCAAAAAAAAACAAACGGTACTGAATAGAAATTAATCTGAATGAAGAAAAGCCGACACTAAAAATACGAAATCTATAGCTTCGACTTAGGCACAAACATAGAAGCTACCTCTTGGTCTGGGCCAACCGTGTTTTAAATATGTTTCCAATAAAAGAAATTCTAATCTGTACATGAAGCTCTTCCTATGTGTATTTTGGACCAGTCATAACCTACATAGCAGAATTTTGAATTAATCAAAGACACAGATTGGCATACAAATGCTAGTAAAACACACGATACTGAAGTTGTATGACCTTCTATCAGTTATAAGAACGGAGTTGGGGACGTTAATTGAAACCAGAACGAAAACTAAAGAGAATGTTCTGGACCCGAATGAATCCTCTACCCATGGAGGCTGTAGCATATATCCAGCTAATGAAGGCCTGACGTAATTGACCTCTTTAATAAAGAGGCAATATCATTATTATATTATTAAAATAAAATCACTGTATTTGGTATTGTGTTACGAAAAGTTCAGTGGTTAACGTACTCTCTGCCGTTTAACTGGAAGAGATGTCGTTCTCGTCTTGCAGCGGTCCAGAATCCTCTCCGCCTGTTTCTGGCAACGCTTTACTGACACAAGAATTTCACTTAATTCAGTTAAACATTGACACATCGTTAAACGATAGGGACGAGCGTGCCGTAAGTTCTGTAGGGACAATCGACACACCCAATGCGATCCTCAGTCGAAGGATGTCGTCCATGTGTAAGTTGTAACGCGACTATTGTCGAGGTGGAGGCTTTTCTCGCTCTCTGTTTGCCACTTTCTCAGTCGTTTTGCGTAGCTGGTCCGATGGAACCTAGATGCGTTATATGGCCGAGTATTTGTGTGCACCCATGATCGCGAGGCAAAGCGATCTCCAGACAAATCGTTTCCCAATACTCACTCCCCCGGTACGCCCAGTGCCAGCTAGCTAGCTAGCTAGCTACTTCCCCTTCGAACCTCCGCTCTTTTTGCTAGTCCCGCAGTGCCACAAATGCTCCCCAATTCCCGACTCCTCTTTTTTATTTCGACACTTTGATATCCGAGCGTGTATGTTGCCTGACAACGGCGGAATCTCATTTTCTAGTAAATTGCGAACAGCGCCACTGTTGTTATTGTCGTCGTTGCCATTAACAACACTTACATAGCTAAGCCTCTCGCTCGGTCGTTGTTGAGCGACACAGTGAAGACGGATGTCATCTGTCGTGTTATGGGAAAGACAAACATAGGCGCGAGTTAAGACGAATTGTCATAATTCTGCAATTGTTCGGAATAGAGTAATCGTAGAAACAGTCATTCTTACTATAAAGTATTTAGGAAAAAGAAGAAAAATTTATCCAGTTTCACATTTTGACTTAGTGTGAGTATTTGATAAAGGGCTTGCTCTCGTAGACGACAATGTCGCAAAGGTGCAATCAACTTGGCTCTTTTAGGAGATCTTTGCCACTATTCTGATCCTGACTTAAATTGCAACTGACTTTTGCAGTTTTTTCTATTATAGTCAGTTATACTACTACGCTCGGGTTTAGTTATATTTTAATCTCTGTTAAAACTTGACGTGATCTCATGGCGTGATGCTATCGTTTGAGCTTTCGTGCTTTCTAGCAACTTATCAGCTCTGTTTTTTGGGCTATTTAGCGGCAGCCTCGGTGTCTAAAATATTATTTACTTGGAATTTCAATACTCCGAGAATTAAGATTATACCTTTAAATCTAAAAATCGAAAAGAGAAAGCTGTAAATGGCAGCAGGTTTATACGATGTTGGACTATATGTTATTATATACTTTGTTTCCGCAGCATATGACGCCTTATCGATATTTCTGTTACAAATCTCTTTTCTGCGAGGCCTTAAGTTTGAGTTCATCTAATTAGACTTTTTAACTCTACGGCTCATCTAGAAAGGTTTTATATGGTTATATTGACTGCCCAGTTTCCACTAATTTTCGTTGATCTTTTCACTTTTGGATTAGGGAACAAGAACATGAAAAATTCTCCTAGTCTTACGGGTATAGCGACCTACACTGGGTTTGATACACTTAGGGCAGCCTTTCCCGAACCTATTTTGGCGTTTGCGTAATGGACCTAGGTACTCAACGTACGTTGTGGCAGAAATTGACGTATTTACGGATGGGATCGTCTAGTCTACTCTCACCTCTTACTGATTCAGACGTACTACGATAAACAAAAAATTGATGCGCACCTACGCATACATAATCAGAGAAAGCGACTGGATAAAAATAATACACTATTCTCCTATCATGTAGAGTTGGCTAATAGTCACCGACCGCATTATATGGTGTCTTTAATTGATCACCCCTTTGCCGGTTTGTGTGTTCCAAGGTAGCTCAACTGGCATCACTAACAACAGACATTATTGCAAGTTGCTCGCAACGGAACTGGCGATTAACTTATTTGTGAATTATATAAATATTAACCAAGTCTATCTTGTCCGACTGCCTCTGCTACTGATTTATTGTACAAGACGCTTTTATTCATTCTAGAAGCGATAACATCGCAGCCGACTGGATCGGTTTCGATTTCATTGTAAATAGGCTGTTCCGTATGGGACTCTCCAGCGACTGCCTTAACAGTTTTCCTCTGGAACTGTGTTGAAGTTTAACTTTCAGTTCCAGCCTGTGCTCAGATCATTTCCATAAATACAGATAATACGGCAGCTGTGGCGTCTATTAATCGTAAGAGGCCGCTGACACTATTGGCGGAAGGGATATTTGGTCAGGTAGTGCAGACAGTGTTTTTCGACTTAGATAAAACGTTTAAATCGTTACGAAGGTAATATGCTTAAGCTCGGCTAGCTTGTTCAAGTAGCTTTGCTTCTGTTGACACATCATACCTCGAAAAAGAACTAGCTATGCTTAGCAGCCACTGGCTTTTGCCACACCTCTGTGTCACAGCCGCCTATCCCACCAGTGGAGCCATAGATGAACCGGTCTGCCCAACTACCACTCAAAGAAATAGTAACTTATTTGCTGCCGTCACGATAAAGAGGCTTTGTAACCTGATTGTTGGTAAATCTAGCGTTTGAGCCGGCTGACCTCCATCGCTGAAGTTTGTATTGAAAAACATTACTTTCGCTTGTAGTTTAGCGTTCATTGGGGACTTCTTCGACAACAGCAAAAAAGTTCCTCTAATAAGAGACTGGCCACTACTACTGGCCTTTGTGACAAGCTTTATGAGTCTGGTGATCGTGGAGGCACTAAACGTAATCCCGGAGCTCAAACCAAAATACTAAAACATTTCCTCTCAGGGTGTAAACCGTTGAACTTTACTCCATTATCCATAATAATCAGGGCGATAGTTATTACTATTAATGATTAGTAATATATATAGGTACTTGGTCGTGCATGAAATACTGATCCAATGCAAGTAAAATCAAATGATATGTATTGAGCAGAACGACAAGAACCCGCGTTTGTCTGCAGCAGAGTGCACCGCTGCCATTAATTAACGCGGGCGGATTAAGGCTTTGGCGTTACCTGGCAGAAAAAGCACTCCGCGGCAGCTTGTTCCACATTGACACTGCTGTCAATGTATAAAAAGAATTTATATACATGTACATGTATGCATACATGTGCTATTCGGAGCCATATAACGGTTCAAAAGACTTGACAAATTTTTAAACCATATAAAGTAGAACATAGAGCAATATTTCAGCATGCGTTGAATGTATTCCCCTTTATATTCCACAAACGAAAGTTAGCGCTCTGGGGCTTCCCAACAGTTGGCTGCTTGTGATATGCATTTGCGTGCAATCGATAGCCGGTTATCGGTGGCTTGTTTGAAAGGCTTGGCCAAAGAGTGCGCTCCGGCATTTGTCCTTCTTTTAAAGGCGTGGAACTAACCGAAATAGTACAGGCATAGATCTGAGAAATATGGGATGTCAACTGTGTACTGTTCTTTGCTGTGCTACACATTTCATGACGCTATTTGGAAATTTAAAATATCTGACAACATGTATTGCTTTTTTCGGAAAAAAATTTGTAGCAACAAATGCTTCTGATACCCATCGAGAATATAAGCATGAGCTTATATCCCCACGTTTTTCCGGCATCGCCCCGAAAATTGCTTCCCTCCTACTCGATACCACGCATCGGATGCTTCTTTGCTGGATGACATAGACTAACCTATGTCTCGTCTATAGCGGTGCGTTCCAGGCTGTCTTTTTTAGACAATAGTTACGTAAATTATATCTGGAATGCCATACGTGTTTCTATTTATCCCGAACTCATGCTGTGAGGAACCTATCCTTTGCATTTTTTCTTTATACGTAGTGCTTTCGTTTCAATTTTATGATATGTGTTTCGAAGAATTCCATATTGAGACGAGAAGGGAATCCATGCGTACTCGAAAGAGTCTGTGATCGCGGGAACTCGTTTTTTTCGTTTGCCATGCTCTATTATAGTATATTCCTGTGTGACTTTTAAAATCTCAATTTTTACTTTTAAAAGTTGTGTTGCTTCGCTGAAAACTTCAGTGTTTTCAATATTTTTTTAAAATTTTTCTGCCAGTTCCCATCAATGCTCTGATCTTCAAAAAAACTCAAACATAATCACTGAATGTTCATTTTCAGCGCTCAATGATATACTTGCCTCTCAATTTAATATTCTCTAATACTACTCAAGCACCGTGTAGTAATCAACAGGCACGGGTTTGATGTAAATATCTTTCAAATTTTATTCGCTAACAACTCATACTTTAAAATGTATCTGTATTTTTCAGGCAGCTAAATACTCCGGACAACCTAATTTGTATTTATGTCTATTTGTTTTGAGCTTGAAATCAACAGGAAAACCAGCTCTCACGACACCTTTTGCCATACAGGCGCTGTCCCAGAGAGGGTGGAACACTTTGTCCGGGACAATAGGAATACGGAATAGAATATCTGAGCGACGGTAACTAAATTGAAATATGGAAACAGTATAACCGAATGGCTAAAATGGAATTAACAAACAACACACTAAATAACGGACTGACCCAAGTAATGCGGTCAGTTTACTGAAACGTGATGATAAGAGAAATACAGCGAAAAAATTTAATTGGTGATGCGAGTGATCAGACGATGAGTGACGCGAGTCGACAGAGTCAGTGGAACAAGATAATAGAAAAACTGCAATAAATTCCAGTAGAGGCTATCAGATGTGATTGAGAAAAGGAGCAGGATAACACTTGGGGTCTATATGTGTTTAGCAGGAAAAAGGCGTCTATCCAAAAAGTAGTGACATTGTTTCATTTAAACAATTTCCATCCTCGCTTTCGGAACAGAATTTGCTCCTAAGGTTTAAAGGAGGAGGACATAGTTGAAGCTATTCACGAAACGTAACTTTAAGATTAGAAATTTTCTCGGATGGACGTCAGAATTACAGGATACTTACACTTCGTAACTGCAAGTTTATGAACTCGGGTTCGACGTTGCCGCCTGCGCTAACTGGCAAGCAAGTAAATGCGTATTGCCTTGCCGTTGTAGTATAAGTCTCAGTTCGATCTTTTTAGATCGGGGAGGTTTTTCTTAGTGAGAAGGAGTGAGTCTGCAAGCAAAGGAATCAACACTAATGGCCACCGAAATGTCAGACTGTTGTGGTACGTGCAACTATTCTGATTGGATAAAATTGTTTTTTTCTAAAATTTTTAACAAATGCATTTCAACCTTCTGCATCTGTGTGACTTTAGGACGCTTAATTAAAATTGTTTTATTGGAAACTATTTTCGTAGCTCCTTTTGCAGTTGTAAATAGTTTGGTGCTTGATTTCGGTGATGAGCCTGTGCAGGTTTTTGTCTAGGGCCCAAGATGTCAGTTTTCTTGATCATAGTGAGGCAAAATTGGTTTCTCAGAGGTCAATTAACTATACCTAATGCTTATAATGTCACCTGTAGGGTTCGTGGTCAATAATATGTTTGCAGGTCACTATAGTTCCTGCGTTATTAGCGGTGACTGAAGTGACTGCAGTTGGATTTCAATCAATACCCGAATCTACATGTTTTTTTATACGAATTATAATTCAAAAAAGAAGGAGCACCTTTCTACAAAACGTATTCCATATGCGTACGGCGTTTTTGGTGAGCGTCCTCGAGAAACCAAATAGCATCTTTAAAACAATTCCACGGTGTCAAACATTTAATCTTCTAGCCGAATGTGTGACTTTGGTTTCAAACAGATCGCAACGATTTCAGAGTAGTCAGAGCTACTTAAAGTCAAAGTCAACGTCAACGTACGTTTTACGTACGGTACTGTTATCAAGCAACGCTTCTAACAGTCTTCTCCCGGCATGAAACGAGGTAGGTTATGTTTCAACTACCACGTGTTCCTAAATCTTATAGGCAAACACCTTGGCACTGCATCATAAAGAGCTATCGCGTCTCGACGGGCAACTCACTATAGACAACATGTTGGCGGATCAACTTTTAGAGCCAATCCGTATGATCCGTGGTATTGACTTTAATTATGTGAATCGTTCACAAGACATTTTACCGCACAGACAAAGCATCCGTAAGGAGGTTATTTCTTTTGCATACATGCATCGCTTTTTTCATTAGATCTTGTCTCTGGGGGCAGCTATGATGGCTCGTACGTTCGTGTGTCTCACGTTTTCTGAGTAGTCTGGCCAGGCAGAGGCCATCAGTATACGTGAACAAATACAATGCGTATGCTGATGCCGATACTAACTCGTAGGAATCTCGTACGAGCAATGCAAGCTGCAACAGTTGTACAGGCCGTAACGTAAAAGCTCGACCTGTGCGATGGTTTCAGTAATAATACGACGCTTTTTTTAAACGCTACTATTAGATACCAAGGTCACATATCTATGGGCACTGGACAAAAAAAAGGTCCGTACCATACGCCATCAAACGTGACGTGCATGTCTAATTTTATTATTCATTTTAAGATAAAATGCTATTTAATATCGTTCAAATCTCCTGCGCCACACGCGTTTCTACTTAGCCGCACGAAGCCTTGCTGCAAAAAAAAACATTTTATAAAAGCGTTTCGATAACTTAATAAGACTTCGATAACTTAATACGATTTCGCCTCAGTTCATCACGATAAACTTATCTAACATTCGGTCATTTGATTTTCGTCATTTTTTTCCACTTGCTTAATGCTTATCTAAGTAATTAAATGCATTATCATTTTTTAACGATTAATTATCTATCGCTAAAACGTACTACAAAACTATCGTTTTTATCGTTTTTTCGTGCCATCGTAAAATCGGACGATCTACAAGTGGCACAATCTACTTTGTCTACAGACAAAACCTGCTCGTGCTTTCGTCAACAACATTTATGGCATTGAATATCTACAAAAGCATATTGCCTGAAAAGCCGCTGAAGCGCACCCTAACGCTTCCATCACCATAGTAACAACATAGATCTATTGTTTGAAGCATTAACACCTTTGTCTCGTATCGTAGTGGATTTGACTTTTGGGTAATTATAAAACTGTAAAAGAGCAGAACATTTCATATTTCTTGAATACTGTTTTTTAGCGCAGATGCGAACGATTTATTGTTCTATTCTACGAGATTGTTTTATTAAAATTATATTTACGTTTTTAGATGAAGACATTTATGCGTTAATTAAACTTACACCTAAAGTATAAAATCCATTATTTTTTTCATTTCCTGTATAGTTCTTGACAAATTAAGAGGCTTCTACATTATATTGTCTCAGATGTCTTGCGGATGTTAAGTTGCAGCTGTCTCAAATCTATATTTTGTAAAATTAGAATTGCAGTTTGTCGAAAAAAAGTTTAAAATTTAATATTAAAAAATTGTATTTAATTTATCTTAAGGGATTTTACTGCGGCCAGCTTGTTACCAGCACTAACTCAAAAAAAAACAAAAAAAAAGGGCGTTGTCTGGGATGAATACTTAGACGAGGCGGTCTGTTACGACAAATAGAACTCGTAGGATCCCTGTCGCCTCATTAAGATTCCTGTTCCTGTATATCGTACGTTGAATACGCGTTATAATAATTTTCTAACTCATAATTAGACCTATATTTAATGCTATGATAAAGGTCTGGTATGAAGCATATATCCCTGTTAAATGTCATTACCGGCGCAGGTGTCGCTAAGGATTTTTTAAACATATCAGTTAGAACAAGCCATGGTTAACGGGCTTCCGTGCCTATATCGGTTTACATTTGAATATGATCCTTCGGCTAATACGTCTATCATAGTCTGCATTTTAGCACCTATACAGTCGAATCCCTGTTCCCATCGCTGTCTACCCGACTACTCTACAGCACAACTCGCATATATAGCCTATTCTGACCTTCCTCGGGCCGCACTTGTAGTGTACACTGACCTGCTACTTCTTCTGGCCTCCTGACAAGGCAGGATCCCTACGTTTTTCGATATTTTTCTATTCCATTGCTTCGGTAGTGCGTAGTTTCAGAAAGAGCTGCCAGGCGGCGTTGCGGACGTCGACCTGATCGCACGCGGCCCACGAAGGGGCCCTCAGTCGTGCCGGAGTCCCCTTGCAGAACGCTCCGCACACTCTACGCCCTTTGTATTCTTTCGCGTTGCTCGAAAGAACTTGAAGAGCCTGTCGACTCTTGCCTCGTACGTTCTCCGCTAGTATCATCTCCTTCGACCTTCAATGTTCTTTTAACACCTGAGATCAGGTGGCGGCGAATTTTACGTTGCCGTTCACTTCTAACGATTTACGGGCCGTTAGAGAACTTTTTTATTTAGAGTAAGCAGTTACCCACCTGAGTGCACCTGATGCCGTTAAAGATCGTTGTTGCGCTCACACCCTGCTAATCAGCACTGCGTGACGAAGAAATAGACAACGGCACCGATATAAATGTAGATTTAACAAGGAACACGTTTGCGAGGTCAGGAACGAAGGAAGCTAGTGTTTTAGCAAAGGAACAGTCACAATTAGAATTGCTTCGTCCGGCATGAAAGTGCATGATTATCATTTAATAAACGCACGCGTGGTGTATATTCGCCTACCATCATTCATAAGCTACTGCGCGCTACTACAACAGCGTTAACTTGTTTGTAAGCAGGACCTACGAGTGACTTCAAGGATCTAAACCACTGCGATTGCCTCTACGACTATCCTACTGGTAGCCGACAAGAGGATAATCACTGTCTAAACAAAGTTGAACGACGACGAAGTCGTCGATAAGTATAGGTGAGAGGCCCGAAGTCAAAAACGGAAAGCGCTTGTAAACGTCGTTTTGTATTGTACCAGCTGGTCTTAAATGCCGTGGCTAGATAGATTGCCAATAGTGGGTGTCAATGAATTTACAGCTACTTTGTGCAGCTCCATGCTGAAAAACGTGGCCGCGCTCTTGTAGGGAAATTCAGGCTTGCTTTACTAATTCGAAGGCTTCGATAGCTCTAAGCATGAGCAACTCGTTGGTTCGTCGCAATTAATTCTCGCCAGACGATGACCTGAGTGGACGACTACTTTTACGACGAGCCAGGCCGTAACGCTAAAATTTTCCCGAGCCTTTTGTTCTGAGGGCAGTGGGACTGCAGCTACCCCTGATGCAGCAAAAATTTCTGCGGGTATCTATATTTGCGAATGTTACTTTGGTCGTGTGATCGATACCAGTGTATTAAAAACACTGCAATTAGGAATCGACCATAATCGGATACAATGTTGTGAGTTGTACGTGTTTCAATGTATAAGCATCGTGGTGATGCAACAAAGCTTGCAATGCCCCATTACGGCTACTATGAATAGCAGCAATAGCGACAATCATAACCACAGGAAGTTCAGTGGCATTGAACCCGTTCGTTGATGTTGGCTGGTTGTTTCGGTAAAATTTATAGAAAAGATTCAACTGGGCGACAAAATCCAATATCATCATCAATGCACTGTTGTTGACCTGGTATCATCAGGAAGTTGAATATAGTCGAAGTTATTAACGTGTTAGTGCAATCATAGGTGGATACGGACCATCAGCCATACGGATCGCCATGACGAACAGACACGTCGTATTAAGAACAACAGGAAAAATGTGCGCAGTGTTTATTGTACTTCTGACTATCGGCCTTCTACCCGGGAACTCCGTGGACGCCGCCGTCCATACCAAAGGCAAGTTAAAAATAAAAGTTAAAATAATAAAAAAGTTCTGAGAGCAAAAAATAAAAGCTTTTGCCACTGATCATTGTCACACTCGATTACTACCTCTGCTAATCGGCGGATTGAGCAAAGTTTGTAGAAGTCTAGTTTTGCTGTTATCATCCATGTAGCTTTAAAAACAAATAATTCAACCTGCCGATACAGCCTTTCGAAAGTGGATATCATACTATTATATAAACAACGATGCTGTTTAGAGCGAAGTATCGAATAAAATCCAAAAATAGGAATTCGGCCTCAGTCGGCCAGCCTAAAAGTAGGAGAATAATCTTCAGAACAGGAGCATCCAAAATGTACCAGAGCTCAATCGGATCAATAAAACAAATAGATCAATTAAATGATAATTAATCTATACGTTATGAGCTTTAAGACATCGCCCCTGTGCCGTTGCTACTCGGCCTGTTGAACGCCTGTTTTCTCTAACATACCCTAGATAGATAATTAGCTTGCTTCATATGCTATTGTTTATTTTTACAAATTGCTAGACGATGGTGTCCGGCACAAATACTGATTTAAGATTTAAAAAATGGAAATGTTTAGTAGTTTTTATAGTAAACTTGTACAGAAAAGTATGGTGTTGTCTTCCAAATGAAATATTGCTGATCGCTTATCAAACGACGGCCATCGCTAACACTTATTTACTGTGTACGCGAAGGTTCTACAAAGATCCAAGTTTTGCGTATAACGCATGAAGAGCAAAGAAAATGCCATCGTTAATTCAGGCAAGTACGGATCGGGCATAGGTATGCTTATTTTGATCGACCGCAGTTAAACCGAGATACGTACATCAAAGGATTATAATATCAAGCCGGTTGATCACAACGTACACTTATTACAGTCTATTACAAGCTACTGTACTTATCACGTACGATACAGCTTGGTAACAAATAGGCACGCAATTGTATATATGGATGCTTTCCATACAGTTAAAGTGACATCTTCCATATACGCGACCGTGTTGCCCGTCCTTTATTTATTCATATCGGAAATGAAACCTGGTTAGATCTGCTCAATGCACGTGCACGCCCGATCTACCGTGGCCAGACACAGATATGTGCTTGCGTCACTACGAAGTTGCAGATACGACCGAGCGACAGCAACTACCGTCAGGTAATGGATGGAACAAAGAACGATGTAAGGTTCGCTGCATAGATACCGTCGTTAATGTTGATAGCGATGGCGTTATGGTCCCCTTCTATTTTTTTTGCCGCATTTGTCACTGTCGAAATCGTGTTAATTCGACACATTGTAGGCTGTGTCTTCTAACGAATTCAACATGCACAATGACCATTAATGTCTAGTCATTGGAATTAAAGCTATGCTTGGGCTCTGAGACTGGATTGATCAAGAAACGGAAACAACGGGCTTCGCATAAACTAACTAAAGCTTTACACAGGAACACGATATGAGTTGACTTAAAAAAAGATAACGGATATCTTTCTTATATGAATCGTGTTGTTTCGTGCTTACAAACTCATGTAACGTTCCTGACATTCATCACAAATCAGATTAGAATTGTGCAGTGGACAAGATGACAAACGAACGCTTGTTTGAGGCCGCAAATATGATCTTTATGTATCTACTTTAACTAATTCTCTTTCTCATTTACTATCTGTACCCATTGCTATGGTCGAATGGATATTTATTGATGGTCCAGGAACGTGTTAATATTTAACGTTACGTATAGATTATAGAGAACCACGCTATTAAATGAGCATGCGCACCTTTAATAACAATCAAATCAGTCCTGTTTCTGAAGTCTAGACTATTCCGCCCATAGGACATACTTGTCTATATGTGCTCTTCATGTGAGTGATGTTAGGGCCAAAATTCTAACTTAGAAAACGAGTAATGACTCGTTGTCAGACTCGTAAATCGCAATGACGAAGTGCACAAAAAATAATTATTATATATGATTGCATGTAATGCGCAAGGTGCTATCGTTTCTGCTCCCGCCATGTCTAACCCTCTCGCCCTTACACTTCCCGCTCCGCCATTGTAGTACCTGTCAAATTGGAGAATGCCCCCCAACGAATCCAAACATTACATAGAACACCGACAGCAAACATATTAGCCACCACTCAGCCACTGACATCGTACGCGTTCACGCACTTTCCGTATTCCGACCATGCCCCATTACTGTAGAACCATGCAACTATGCGGAGGTAGCCCGAGTGTCTACATTTCTAGGCCCATTCCCGTGGCTAAAGGCTGCGCGTACTACCAAGATGTGAACGGTACTGCGTTTAACTTTACGTCGCTACCCTGGTGGTATTATATGCAAAGAGCAGCTTTTTTTTGCCGTCCTTGAGTTACATCGTTGACACCGGCGCGGCAGATTTTGCAGCTATTATCTTTGCCACCGCAACTAACAGTATTGCCGCTAGCGACACTTGAAACTGTAGTAACTATTGCGGCATCGAAACAGCGATGCTAACGACAACAACAATGACAATAAAATCTTCTTTTCCTTCAACTCTTACACGGCTGTCTTCCTTTATCCCTGAATTTTGTGCCTCTTTCATTTCCTGTTTACCTGTATCCTTCCTACCATAGCCTTCTTGTTCTTCCCCGCGCGTACTCTGTCGTTGTCAGATTTGCTTTCCGGTCCTTCAGGTTTTTCGCCACAAAATTCAGCCTGCGCGTATGAGATGTGTACCACACTTCTACCGTGCCGTTGACAGGCCATTGGCGTGATGCTGGTCCCTTGCAGTGTAACTGGTGATAAGTAGAAGCACTAATTTGCTCAGTTTATTATACTAGTAGTAGCAGTTGTGTTAGAAAATAATAGAAAAAGTTCACAGAATAGTCGGGCAGGAGTGTCCTGCATTCGTCTTCCTGCTGTTCCCTTTCGTGGTGTATTCTTGTCATGATCTCCTATGATGTGTATGCAAGCGCGCTTAAATGCCTGGCCCTTTGTCTTGTTTATGGATGTATAATATGTAGACTCCAATTTATGCACGAGGATGTAATCTCAAGTTGGACTGGCTCTCGCCATACGCCTCTATGTTACGTTCGATGTTGCATAACGACCGTGTGCATGCTTATACGCGCGCCAACATCGACTAGCCACAGAGACACACTTCTACGCGTTTGCCTAATGTATATTTGTGTGCTTGCTGTTCCATAGGAACGTCGACATATTTCTATAATTTTGCTGAACAGGAGAGATCGCTGTTACCGTTTGCGGCCACAGCCTTACACTGAATGGGCAGTTGTACAAGGTAAAAGTATATATATATGTATATATATATATCAATGGTGGAATGCAAAGCGGACAGGCAGTCGCGAGCTTCTAGCTGCAGCAAGTCTTAAGGGTTTTCTATCCCAGTTCCCTGCCGTAGATGGCAGTCGCCTATTTTTCTAGATGCTGCTACCGCCGAACTCAGCCATCGTTGCCACGCCGTCTTGGTCTTTCAGCTATGCACCCTCATTGCCCCTGCTATGGCGCGAACACCCAAAATCTCTCAGTTTCATCCCTGTTCTCTCTGATCAAACATACACACATCCTTTCTGCCCCACTTTCCTCTATCGCTCTCGGACTCTTTAATTGAGATAAACTCTTGAGATGCCGGAGATACCGTCATACGGCGAGTGTTTCTCCAGGAAAGCAGCAGGACGGTATAAAGGAACGTCATGTAGAGAGCACTAGGGGTTGGTACTGTGATGACAGGCAGGCCCACCAGAGGCGTCGGCCTTACCAATGCAGTGATGTTGAAGCTGGCTGTGACCCACAATTAAAAGAAGACCGTATAGGGAACACATCGAAAACACTCTTGCATTTTCTGTGCATTTCCTCTGCAAAAACGAAGTGCCGATGAAGTGCAATACTGCGCAGTCAGGCTGAGGAAGATAGAATAGTCAGAAAGACGAGGGAACGCGACATCCGGGACATGACGACACTGTGACAGTGATAGCGATGGTAGCTTATGAAATATATTCTGAAACGCTCTGTCAGTTATGAGGTGTTCTTTGAATACGATACGAATAAAACTACTACACATTTTTAACTAACTGGTTTGCATATAGCTTAGCTCGCCAACGGCTTAAGTGATCTTCGTCTTCAACTATTTACTGAAATTTCACTAATAGTCTGAAATCGGTCTGACAAGGTCTGTCACACTATTGGGAGACTGCGAACGAGAAACATGCTTTTCTTGATCTTGCTATGAAATGTTTTTTTGCAGGGCCGACACGCGAGCTACGGGCGAGACGAGGGTCAGCCTCTATGCACAACCGGGCTGATTTTTAAAAACAGAAATAAATACATTGCAATATGAGTAGTCAGCAGTTGCAGAACCTAGATAGAGCACGTTACACTTTGCTAGTGGTTAGGATTACGCGGACTGCTTTTGTATCTGTAGCTGATGGTACTTAGCAATACTCAAACCAGCGCTAGTTTGGTATAGAACCGTAAAACGCACCTAACTGTTATCAAAATTGTCAAGCCATTTACTAATAAAAAAATAAAAATTGAATTAAAAAATTGTTCCAAATAGATTGCCATACACCGTACTGTATAGTCTAATTTAACCACGTTTCCTTACCTATTATCGAAAAGGCTATGAGAATTTGGCCTTGCGCCAGTTGCACGAACCTTAACTGTCCTAGTGTCTGCGCACGTACACGACAGTTTTTTTCCCGATTTCTAGAACAATAAATCGATCGAAGAAACTAACTTTAGCTTTGCTCTTTTTCTTGGATTTCCTCCATTTGCTCGCAGCGATTTCCCTTTTGGTGGAGAGAAAGTCATATAAGGCTAGAACGGAGAAATACAAATCTTAAGATAAAATAGGCATTTGGTAAAAAAAAGCACGATACAAATAACGACGTATGAGGTGGCAGGTTATTGCCGTAAAAAATCAACCATTTATTTTTAAACCTCAGGTCTGTGTATACCACCGGGAACATTGTAAAATCTTTTTAAAACTTCTTGATAATGCTCCATGTTGACAGAAAAATTACCCGGCGCAGATTCATAATACACAACTGCTCGACAATCAAAAAGTATGTAGAGCAAGAGTTCACCTTTGGACCTGTATCTTGCAGCTCACTTGAGTTTGGGCTCGCCTTTGAGGTGATACTTGAACAAATGTATTTTTCTCATTTACTCGGCTCGCTTTTGGATATGTTAAAATTTCCTAGGGAGAGTTGCGGACTGGTTTACATTTTCTAGACATGCACAGCCTTCTATACAAACTTTGCTGTAGGCCGTTTTGTCTGCAAACGTTTTTTTCAAAATAATCTAATTTGACTTACGTTAGCAGACTAATTCTGCTGTCAGCTCCCTGGAGCTGAAGGCGATCCTTTAGCAAGAACTGTTTTACTTTTCCCATATTGTCTGAGGTAGATCGCTCAGGACGACGGTTGTCTTGCAAATTCTCTCTTTCTTAGCGAACCCGTTAGTACCACTTGTGTACCTGTTACGATCTTATAGGCTAGCTTACAAGACCTACTTTAAGGTAGCTCAAAGCCATCCACTTTGATGGTTTCAATTATTAAAAGGCAAGTATTTTAATCGACATTTTCAACGCAGCAGTACATAAGGGACTCGTAACCAATGCCTGATTAAAAAAAATATGAATGATATCACAAACAGAACCAAAAGTCACTCCTCATGTATATGTATACAAGCAATCCACAGTCGATTACAGTCTTTTGAACAGCAGAGTGCGACAAGCAAATGAATTGGACCAGTTTCTTAAAGCAGTATCAAAGTCGTGTGGGTTGCTAAATCAATCGAGCCCAGCAGATATAACCACAGCTGATCTTAAATTAATCGAATTGTTGCAGACGACATTTGTCTGATATAGAGTTTAATATATTTGTTCGTAATATCTTCACTTCTGCTATATTGGTTTGCGTTTGATTAATTTCGATAATTTTTAGTGCATGCATCTAAGGGGGCCTGTGTGGGGCAAAGGGCAAAGGCACCCTGCTTTAGCATAAAGACTTAATAGTTTTTAGTCAGTGGTATGTCCTCGCTCATGCACACCCAAAGCATGTGTTATCGTGTGTATGAGATTCGCCAGATAGTGCAATGGGTTTCGACCGATAGCATAATATTCAGACAAGCGAAAGCTATTTTCTTCTATTGAATGTTTAAGCACATACTTGTAAGGAACGTATTGTGCACAATCGTTATTTTAGCTCAACTCCATACGAGTGTACGGCGCTGTATAAGTCGTTAGCTAAATAGATGCAGGAGTAACTCAAGTATCGCGAGCTACACACGGCGCAATGCCGGAAGCAATGGTAATAGCAGTAGCAATGGTTGTTGATGATCACCTTTCGCTTGGCCTTGCGGAAATAGTTTTCGTTCCCCTTCTATTAAAAAGCCAAACAAGGAGAGAGAGCGTGCAGTTGGTGTGCTTTTGTGTGTGCCAGACAAGGAGTCGGGTTGCAGAGTCAGTGTGTGATGTACCAAATATTACTCTACCTACCACGCATGGCCACTTGAATCGGCAGGTCGATTACCATAGGATGCTTCAGGCAAGCAGATATGCAAAGGACTAAACGGGGAAGGAGGCAAGGAGCCTGCATGATCTTGGACTGCCCCGTACCTCTAAGACTGGGGAAAATACGAAACTCGACATCGGCAGAGCACCGACGAATCCAAGCAATGGAGATTAGGCAAATATTCGTTGGCAGATCCTAGTACCTACTAGGCCAAGATGTCGGAATGCCTAGGACGAGCCTGGATGAAAGCAAGGTAAAGCCATTTAAAGAAGATAGCCAGACATGCAAATCTTCCGGATACCGCCCGTGATGCTACCCTCTATGAGGCTATCGACTGGTAATCAACAGGTCTAAACCAGTTTTGTTCCTGTTCCTTGTTAGCTCCGCACGCACACATTCATGGGACCAATAACAACTAGATGTGAAAATCAAAGGTGTAGCTCTGTATACTTTTGCCGGCGGAAAAGAATCTAATCGAGTGTTGGAGTCAGATATTATACTTCAGTACAATACCATAGTTGTTTGTTTGTGGATATGAGAAGAAGTCGTATGTACGAATATTTGAAAAATATACAGTGATTTTTAGATAGATAATAAAATACGGAAAACAACCAGTAAATTTTCGTTGAAAGCGTTTACGTCATCCCAATATCTTTTGCACATGGAGATTTTTATCTCTAGTTTTTCGCTTGCTATCGGTCCTTTGTTGCACCTGTTTCTACCTCTTCGCCCTACTCTTCCGCAGTATATTCGCTTAAAGCATGGTCTACTAAGGATGCATTAAACCTGTGGAGGCACAATATATCAACGTTGTCTGCGCGCAATATACACGAGCGGCGTACCATGCTTTGTTAAGCCTCATCGCCTGGACCAAAATAATGAGAGACATATAGGAAACGCAGCCTCGTGTAGTTGGCAAGCAAATGGCCGGGAGCTGTTGTAGTGATGCGAATGCATCGACCTACAAGGCAACGAGAAGCGATGAAATTCAAACCTAATGGAGGAATGGTCACATGTAATGACGAGGATCGGGACAGAGCAGAATGGGAAGAGATGGGGAAATAGGGAACATAGCAGTAGCGCTGCACCATGACCATAATAGCCGTCAGGGGATGCCGGGAACGATGCCTTTCGGCCGTGCGTCCGGGTCCCGCTCGATGCCATTTTACGCCGAAAGAGCTGTAGAAATGACGAAGCCAGGGGATCACAAGCAAGGATTCGAAAGGCTATAGGGCGGTGACAAGAATTATTTTAGCATTTTGATGGAACCGCTGGATTTGACCTTCAACAGTCGTACTGCTGTTGCTGCTCTAGCTGTCGGTCGTTCAATGATAGCATAAAATGGTGAGCTGAGAGCGTAATGGCCGTGCTCTTCTTAGACGACTACCATATGCGATACTGCAACTAGAACGCCACAGCGGACACTTGACAAACAACACCGGGCCATGCCTTGCAACGCGAGGATGAGGGCGTGTAGGTTTAAACGGGAGTGAATCCAGCGACGGCCTTAACTCCAAAAAGGAAGCAGAAGTATTGGTTTGAAGGATGAGAAAAACATCTGGAGCCCGCGAAAGCGTCGCATACGTATGGTTAAGAAAGGGCATAACTAACTCAACGGTTGGGGCTGTCACAGCCAGCCGGCGTCTTCCCGTCTAATGCCTGTGTATACCGTTTCACTATCAGACGATACTAAAAAAGGAGTGAGAGTTGAGTAGCGACTACGAACGTCTCTATATCGGGTTTAACACAGCGGGAAAGGATCCGTTAGGAGGAACCCATACTTGAACGGAGATAGAAGTAAATGCTGGCGAGAGCCAGACGACAGCAGAACAGGAGTGACTCAAAAAGAGGTGCCCGCTGAGCTCCTGTAACAACGCTCGTAATACATGCTGTGCGACTCTAATTCAAACAATCATATTAACAATAGATCCAAAGATTATGTCAAGCATACATCGTTTCCAGGAAGTGACGATTGGACGATTATTTAGTGCGTAGAAGGCGTAAACGGTGATCTCCTAAGAATTTTGTGGAAACGAAAATCAATGAATTGCATGAAAAGTATCCATTATTAATGCAACAAGATAGAGAAATAATTTAGAAAATAATTTAGAGAAATAATAAATGGATATATCTCGAATCTCTTTATTGACCCGGTTACGGCGTTAGCTCATGTTTAAGCTATGAACTGCTCACTACAAAAGTTTGCTGTATCATAGTCTAACTTTAAGTTAAATATATATTTAGGGAAGCTGCCACAAATAGTACGAACAAAAAACGGCAATAATAAATGAACCTGATGTTAATTTGCAACAAGAGGTGGCTTTATTTTTCCTTTGTCTTTGTTGCAATAACGACGAGCACGATTTAGTCACAATAGTATTCTCACGTCAATATGACATTTATTATTATTTTTTCTTTTTTTTTCCCCTAGGAAAGTTGATTACGTGCCATGCGCACAAAAACAGCGCTATTTGTTTTTTTGACAACATAAAAGTAGAAAAATCATCGATTTCCATAAACCACCGGTATTTGTAAGCGTCCTTATGCCTAATTTGTATTTAACATTCGGTTTGCGTAGTCGTACATACAATAGCTCCTGTTCTATAAAAAGGTGGCGAAAAACAATGAGACGGTGATTTACTTTGCATAACTAGATAGTATGAGATTCATCTATTGTTCAGCTCGCTTTTCGGTTCCTCCCGTTTAGGCTTGGTTGGAATGGTAAAATTATCGAGACCATTCTACTGGTTGGCCTACTTCAATTCTTTTCATAAGACGGCTGGAATGAATAGAGCTCCGTTACGATCCATTACCATTTGTGGTAGCTAGGTCTTGCAAGACGCAATGTCTGCGAATGGACCTCGGGCTCGCTAACAGTTTAGCTTTTTTATGCTGTTGAAACACTCTGTTCCCTCCCGCGATACCCGGCCATGCAAGAATGCATTGTTGGTGCATTAAATGCTGAAAAGGACGAATCATTGCTGGCCTGCTATAAATGCGCAAATTATCGTATCAATGTATAATATGAATAAGTTGTCCAAGGTTACCCAAAATTCTTCGAATGTCCAATCTATTCCTAAAATAACCCTTTAATTTAACTAAAACATATACTTTTTCATCCTGAAATATCACTACTAACGTGAACTTTAATATGCTGATTAACTAGATTACTCATCAAGTATGCATTCAGATGCAGGCTTCAATAGGGACTGTATTATGTCATATTGTTCATCTAACCATTTGCTTGAACTATTGTTATAAAAAAAAAAGGCCAAAAGCAAGAAAGGCCCATGGACGTATACAAAGGATCCGTTCGGCTATGCCCATTTCAAAAGATCCGAGCCCACACGTACTTTCAGGTATTAGTCCCACTTGCTGTTTTGACAGACCCGATGCATTTGGCACCAGATGTTTGACTCGTTTGGTTTCAGAAGAAACAAAGCTACTCCAGTCTGCATTAGTATCATGCCCAACAAAAGTTACCTATTCCTACTAAAATTCAGGAACAGTGTTTGCCTTACGTACCAGAATTAGACGGGATTACAGTGAAAAGCTAGCGTCGCTCTTTTTTAATTCACGTAACGGCTTTGCTAGTTTTTTTTTATGTTACTATTTTGCTATTATTTATTATGTCTAGGTACTTTTTACAGCATGAGATATCATTAGCGTACATCGATCCTCAGATAGTCGTGCAGCCGAGAACAAACAAACTCCATGAGAACGTGCAACCCACAGCGGGCATTCTTTTCCTGTCTTTCCCTTTCTAAGCATACGCTACCATACAAATCACTTAGCCTACGTCGATAATATCACGTCATCAACCGCACCTTCGTAGGCGCAATAATTAAAGGAGTGACATGTCGCGATTCCAGCCTTATCGGATTTCCACGTCGCTGCCCATTTTGCTCCCTTCTGCAACCCAAATGCTGTCGAATCTTTTCTAACATGTATCTATTTCTCTGTAATGTGGTAGACTATGTGTCACTCATTCTAGCAGGCACAACAAGCGCAAACCCGCATTGTTTTTTTATTTTCTACACTCTATTCTGACATAGCTGGAACATTATCGATGATAGTAAACTCGATATATTTGATGTGTGTACTTAAAATTTCGTAAAAGAGGATCAAACTAAGGACAATTGAAGGTCGGAGTGTAAACTGTAAATCACAGAACTTAAACTGACATTGATTATACACGTTATATGAAGAAACAAATAGCTTTAATGATGTTTTTTTTAGTGAAGCTAGTAAGAGTGCTTCTTTTTATGTGCCGCTTAGTGCTTTGTCAGAATTAGTAATATTGTTTTCGCTTCAGACGGGCAAGCGGAACGTCATAGCCGCTTTATGCAGGTGCATGCGATTTCATCGTTTTCCTTCACCGATTGCGGTGCGTGCTTTTAGAAGGAATTGAAGCAAGCCTTTATCAATACAGATATCAAATTCACCTGTTGTCGACATCAAATAATAGTTCGGTCATGGTTAAGTAGATATTACTGTTACAGCCTGTCTGCATGTATGCTACTAGCACTCCCTCTTTCGTTACGATATTCTTCGTTGTTAACAGAAGCTGAGAATTCTAACAATAACCCCGCAGAACTCTTCACCTTCCTATAGAGGATAAGATATCTAGTATCTGTCATGTGTTCCCTTGCGTTCGATCGTGCACCATAACAACTATTCAGTCTTCGCTTTCCACCTAATAGGTCAATGCCATTACCAACTAATTCATAAAATGATGAAAAAAACGGTGAATAGATGAATAGAAGGTGAGTATAAATAGCAGGAATATAGCTAGCCCGCAAGTGAGCTGCGATCCGAATAAGCGGGAAGGCAAATGCGTTACTGCAGCTATATTGCTAATTATGATATGGATTCTCTCGTGGTATTCAACAGTTGCAGGCTGAAGTAGACTTGGCATAAACTCGATTCTAGAAACAGCCTGAATTCAAGAAACAGCAGAAAGATTAAGTCATTGCATGGGTGTGGTCTCATCCAAAAGCGTGACATATATGAATGAAGCTAAGTTAATTATACTTACATGATATAATAATTTGTGTGTATAGATAACTACGGATTAAGCGTACGAAACTGTATGCACACATCAAAATATATATCGTTCAGGTATGATACTCAACGAGCTGCACAACAGGTGTTTACCGAACGACGAGTGTTCAGCTCACGCGAAACGGGGAATTTCGCTTTACCAGCTGTCGAGCCGACGGACTGGGGCGGTTCACTGTTGCTCAACGGGAAGACAGAGGGACAGCCGTCTTTGTATTTACATATATCTGCTACCAAAAAAAGAGGCAAAATGACGCTAAGCTGATCACTTAACTAATCTGGCTGGATGCACAACTCCTCAAAGTCTTCGTCATCCATAGTTCATAGCAATAATGCGCTCGACAGTGGCCCATCAGATCAAGAACCATCGGGAACTCTAAGTGCACTGGCTTTGAGCTACTCGAAATACCTGCCTGGAAGGCAGACCTTTTGAAGCAGCACTCTTTCCTGATCTAATTTACTCTCCTCGTCCAGTGTTCAGTAAACCTATAGCTAGAGATCAGACACGTCAACACAACACCGTGGGTCCTTCCTATTTAGAGGGGGTTCCTATAGTCTTCATCCTCATGAAAAAAGAAAACAAAAAAAACCTTGGGCGAACTATTACACAAGCGTTACAATACAAGATCGGTACAAAAAAACATTGTCAGAATCGAAAACAGAAAATAAAGTATTTTTATATATTCTTTAATTCTCCTTCAATTGCATTAACTTACGCATTATACTCAAAGATATCATTATGATGTCAGAAAAGACCGTTATAAATGTAGAGAGAGAGCAAAACCAGATTTCTATATCGCTCACCTACATTTTATATCGTGATTGCAAAGGACGAACATGTCATTAAAAGTTTATGCTGTTGTTTCGAGTTCCCAAGCAATTAATTTTGCTGTACGAACACACTACACATTGTAGGCCGAAAACGGAGACGAACGGACGGCGTATGTGAGGGATTTATTAGATTGTTGCCAGCGAAAGCTTTTAAACTAGTTTGGCTAGAATCATGGTTTTTTAATATGTGTTAGAGGTACTCTCGTTTATCTTTCAGAGGATTGATCTAGCGCTCTGACAACCTCTGGGTAGTTATATACCATGTAATCGTAATCCCACAAGTAATTTCTTGATCTATGGGTTATAGACGCAAACCGACAGTGGGATACCTTTACCTATCAGTTGCCTCTTTTAAGGCATAAGAAGTTCTGTAATCACGTATATTTACACCGGAAGAATAAGCAGATTGGAGCCAACGTTAGACATTTCTCTGCTCAGTCCAGGAAGCAGGTGAGGCATAGCGATGGGATCTGACGTTGTCATCAAGTAACCAGGCTGCGTGTTTTCAGTTGCCATGACAACGGTCGATGGGTCTCTTAAGAAACTCGAGACAGCGAGTTATACTCATTCTTTCATTCCCGGCAAGTATCTTATAATAATGGACGCCCTGATGTTCATTGCAGGTACTA
Organism: Varroa jacobsoni; assembly: GCF_002532875.2. Lineage (NCBI taxonomy): Eukaryota > Metazoa > Arthropoda > Arachnida > Mesostigmata > Varroidae > Varroa > Varroa jacobsoni. The sequence continues at coordinate 452,023 of NW_019213254.1, read as the reverse complement.
TTATCACTTTTTATCCGAACCTACTCCACACTGCCACCGAGCTCCATTTTTCTTCAGGACGGTGCCATTCACTCGCCTAATCCTTTTCCGAATGGCGGTAGAAACTGAACCATGTCTTATCCATAGTGACCGTTTACTAGCGTCAAATTTTTTGTTGATTTAAATTCCAAAAATTGCACGTGGAATACACTACACGCATCTTTAACTAGCCTGGAATAATTTAATGGGGTATCTACATATGCATATATTTTTTCAGTATTTCGATTTTAATTCTGTAACATGTCACATGTAAAATGCCAGTTTCGACCGATAGGGCCCTTAGACTACAGGCTTGTTCGTTCGTGAAAACCCTCCTTAATAGTTGCAATGCATTTTTGTCGTTCGGTCTCTGACACCTGGTTACTTTCTAGCTAGTCTTCAACGCTCCAGTCTCTGTTCTTGAACCCTTTACATCATTTATGTTACTATGCTCTCACACTGACCTTCAATAAATTTTCACAGCGCTGTACTCTTGGAGGAACCAAAACTTGACCGCTAAGTCTTGAGACTAAAAGATGTTTTTCCTTGTGAACTCGTTTATAAGTACCAGAAGTAAACCCAAACAGCTTTCACTCGCACGTTTTTCGAAAACTGTTTCCACCAAATTTCGTCTGCTAATGGCGCGTAGTTCAAAAGTCACTCAAATTCGGAGTTCGTCAGATTCGTTTGTAACAGCCTAGTATTTGATGAAGTGTTTATATGATATCTTAAAAACTTACTCTAGACTAGAATATGGATGTCCAAGCGCAAAATATATAGTCCGAATCTAAAAGTCTAATGGTCTTATAAACATCCGTACGCAGTTACTAGCCACTGGCCACACTCGCCCTTGGATCGTCTTGGATAAACGCCGTTGTTAATATATTCTTGGGCAAAGTTACACTATCGAACTTCCGTTTGGTCACAGTATCCTTAGATACTTGTTCTAACTTCGATCGTTTTAATCCGTCCAATAGATAATCTCATACTGATACTTGCTAATTCATTTTTACTTATTTTCATGTAGTCCTTTTCTCCGACTAAAGCTCATTTTGGTGATGGGACGAAATCCAGAAAGCGCTATATATGGGTTTAGCGTTACCATCTAATATTTAAGCCAATTTTCTAATCTATGAAATTTTGACATGCTTAGTTGCAGAGGTTATTCTAGTTGGTTGCACCTTCGTTTTCTGCAACTAAACCATGAAACTCTGCGGTATAATTAAGACCCAGCACACCATACGTTGGGGCATTGAAGCGTTGTAGCTTTCCAGCTTGCTGCACTTATATTGTCGGTGAAAAAGTTGTGTGTTCGACTATGAACGTAACTACCAGGAGACTCTCCGTCGCCGTCCCGCCGAAGGGGTTAACAGAGGGTCGACGCTTTCATACTTACCAATGGTATACGATGTGTACGAGAAGCTTACCAAGACCGTTTTTAATGCAGGCACTACGACCAAACTGCCACACTGTTCTTTCTTCACCGTTGTGGATACTGAAATGACTGAATAGCTCAGTACCCGTACGCCTCGTCGCATAGAAGTGACGCTGTGTGCCAGCCAGGATATCCTTCTACTGCTGCTAAGCTGATCCACTTTTTGACGGCCGTCAGTGGGCCTTGTGTGAAGATTATACTGTTTAATCTCCGAGAAAGCAGTTCGTATGTAGTCATCGCTTCGTTGGCTTCTTCAGTTTCGGGTAGCTAACGGTAGCACTAAGCTTCCATCGCGAGCAATGACGGGGTTACTCTCATAGGTGGCAAACCCCGAAGAGCCCATCAGAGCGCCAACTGACTCACATCTTCAGCCCACTACCGGCCTTCTTTTTTTACCTCCCGGAGTTTCTTTCCCGATTTTTACATCGACACTGGACTAGGATCGCAACCGCGTTATGGTGCGGTAGTTTACTGTTTCGGTGTATACCAGTGCGCTCTTTTTGTCTGTAAATTTTTTCACGGTCAAGGGAACAGCGCCTCATCCCCGCGAAAACCCAATTGCCAGACTGAGATCCGCTTCTTTACTCGATGTTCCTATACAATTGAAATAATATCTGACCGCGCTGTGAAACTTGTTTGTAAGGTATCATATAGTAGCTAGATATAAAGCATATGTGCATATTTTCTGTATGTGAATCTACAGACAAATTATATTGATAGTTTCTTTCTTGTTTATACACTGGATTATAAACAAATCGTCCGAAGCGACCTTGCGTTTAATGGTATCTAAATGTGTGATATCATATGGGGCTACGTACTAATTACGAATTGTGTAAAAAGTTAATTTTCTCAAACGATGCCCTATTGTATATTCTATGGTGTATGTACGTCGTGGGAACACTTCCAGTAAACGTTCACGCTTCCCGTCTCTTGCCCACGACTAGCCACTATCAGTGACGTCGTGATCGACTAATAATTACGTCAGCTGTCAGCGAATAAGTGCATAACCACACTGGGTCTTTATGTACATTTCGTAATCGGGTTTTATCTAAATGTTGTATAGCCACTTGCCTGAGAGTGTTTCTTGCCATTCTAATATATTCCTCATCCCCAGTTCCCATGTGCAGGTTTTGTTAAACGCTGCAAACAAAGCCCAAGGCATTATATGTATGAATTTGCGAGAGAAACGAAGTGGGGAATGAATTAATCAAATCAATACGAAAACGATGATTTGCTCATGAAATCCCAGCTGATCAGTTAGAAAAATGAAAAGCACAGGCGATAATGTAATATCGCGTCGTAAGTACGGATGGAGGACGGAACGATGCTTGTTCTTCTAGGCGAAATCCCTCTGGATACACATGGTTTGATATTATTGAGTTTTGCTTAACTAGAGGCGACTAAGCTTAATGCTCACCGTTTGTTCCAGCCTATCTGCTTTTTACCTAGTGTAGCACCGAATGACAAACAGTATTCCTGCCTATGAACGCAGCCCACGGAACGTCGTTCTACCATAGGATGCCCGTCAATGAACGCCTATATCTTTTAGTGTCTAAGCTATCTTCTCCAGCTGTAAAAGGAAGCATGCTCTTAAATATGAACCATTTTCTCCAGATATGGTGCCTGCTCTGTGTTCGCATAACCGTAGACAGAAATGCTCGGTTTTCTTTTGTTCTCAAACTGAGCATCATTTTAACTTGTCAACAACAGGGCATTCGGAAGTCCACCTTCTAGTTTTGAATGGCTTCATCGTGGCTTACGATGAATATATATCTTCCAATCGTTAATAAAATATGGCGCTAAAAGATTACATGCTAATATACCTTGGTTTTTGCACTCATTACATTTACGTCGCCTTAGTATGAACGGTACGGCACTAGTATGAAGTCATATATGTTCATATTTCTGTTTCATCTCACACTGTTTCTCCGTATTTTCTTTTCACCAGGGTGAGGTTTTCATTTTTCAATAGTGCAATGATAGCATGGACGTGCATAGGGCTTACACGTATTTCTCTTTTTTGAGAGTCTAAATGCATTCGGCCTTCGAAGAGTTTCAATACACGTTAAGCGTTAGGAGAGCGTTAGTGTCATTACATGATTCTTAGTTCCTAATCGACTTGCTTTCTGTTCGTGTGGTTGGTGCTGCTGTCCGTGACGACTATAGACATGGCGTGACAGGCACCACGATTGTTGTTATACCAGCGTGCGTACCCTGCTGCCATTATCCCCTACCACGCGCGAGAGATGCTTCAAGAAAAAGTGTCGACGTTGCCATCATTCTTCGGAAACCCTGTCATTTTGAATGGCAGATAAGCGGCAGGCGGCCGAGTGGTTCTGTTGACGACGGCGGCCGCTACTCCGAAACTTGGCTGTTGGTCGCAACGTGTCCCAATTTTTCACATCGCGGCAACTCGATCGTTTTAAGCTTTATCGCCAAATGAAGCAAACGAGCGCCCCGATATAGAAACGAGCCAAGGGCTTCAAAGCAGAAACTGATGCGAACGCGGATAAGGGGGTCGTAGCGGAGAAAAGAGTGCGCATTGAAGAACGACCGATGGGGGATATATGCACAGGCAAGCCAGACGTCTAGGGTGCTGTCCGTTTTTCTAAAAGATGGGAACTGCACAGATCGCCGAAGAAGGGCAGGAGCAACTATATTACGACTATTTGTACCACGCTTGTGTCTATGCATATGCGTGTGTGGCCGCTACTGTAGTGGTACGTCAGTCAACTGGAAACGTGCTGCGGGTGTTTAGTGTATGGAAGGAAGGGGATGTATCGACTGGCTAAATGGAGTAGAGAAGCAGCAAAAAAAGACAGAACCTTGAGAGAAATTGGAAAGGCGTAAGAGCTTCTTTGACAGTTTTATGTGTTTGGCGATGGCGAACGGCAAAGGAGGTTGCTCTGCCGGAATCGCAAGAAAGCTTACGCAGTCAAACTTATGGAGATGGCAACAGTGGTTCGGCTTCAGCAGCAGCAGTAGCAGCAATGGAAGCAAATGCAAGCCTTAGCTATCGTTACTGCCTCTACCCTTTTACGATGTCCTAATGTATGTGTTTGTCCTATCCAGGCTAGTCAGCGAGATTCCACACAGAGCGACGAGCTCGTCCTGCCGACAAGTCGAGACGGATCCGCTTTACCTATCTAGTCCTGCAGCTGTCCGAGGCAAACAAGAGCACAGCAAAAAAGCGAGTCACTATTGGAAACACGCTTGTATACGTCAAGGTGTGCACCAGAAATGGTGCTAACGATAGCGCAGTGCTGAGCTCACCCGGACGACGAGAGTACTTTAAATCGCCTGCCATCGTTGCGTAGGTGTTTCGAAAATTGCAACAAATACGTGGCCGCCCGCAGTAATTGACCTCTTTAAATAGCTTCCGTCGGGCCACAAGCAAAATCTTTCGTTGAGCGACGTTGCTGTCCTGCTGCCTTTCGAAAGAAATAGCAAAGCCCCTGGTGGCTGCTCTAAGTGTATTTTGAGCTCGTCAGTAACGCCTCGGCCAACGCCTCGGTAGAAAATGTTTTTAGCTAGAAAAATTTTCTCGTTAGTACATCCATCGATCGACCGAACGAACGACTGTCAGAATGTCTATCAGCCGCCTGCCGTCACTTTACTGTTCTGCGGAACTGAATTGATTCCACATGGCGATGGAAGAATAGCTCACACGGAAAGAAGAATAGGATACTCAAACTACAGAGAAATCAAGCAAGATTCTGTAAACAAAGGATGGAGTTTCTTTTACGAACGCGGGATGTTCATTTTATTGTTAGCAGTTTATTTTCGTTTTGTTATTTTGTGTAATCTGACTTTTTAATTTCATTATTCGCTCAAAAGATAATATAGGGTATTAAACATGCATGTATTTAATACTTGCTTCTGGTCCTGTAACGCGGACCAGATAGGAAACAGATATTCAATGTATACAAACTTTGATCGGATGTGTAACTTCGACTTCCGCAAACCGTCATACCCTTAAGTAGACAACACTATGAAAACTTGATTATAGTGGAGTATTGAACATTCACTAGTTTATTCAGACATGAATGAAATTTCTAGTTCGGCAAACTTGAAGCAATGGGTCTGAAATATCATTTGTCTAAATGGCACTGTTTTAAGGTGGTACGACATTTCGCGACGTGTTTTATTTTCTTTCGAGACGCACTTGTACTGTTTGGAGGCTGCTTCCTCAAAACACAATGGCTGGACCTTTTAGAAGTTGCAATGAATCATGATAAAATCACGAAGAATCTTCGAACTACAGCTTGCCCAAGTTTTGTATATCGGTGGAGGATCTGTTATAAAACGCGGCATGATTAAAAAAATCGCGAACTTGGAAAACAGTCCCTTGAAAATTCTAAGAAGATAATAATGTTGACGAATGTTATGAGCTGTAGTAGAAACCGACCCATCATGACGCTCTTATTACATCACAGTTATTACGGCGGCCAGAATATACGAGTTACAGCTGGAGCCTCTGTTAAACCGTTCACAGCGGACATAGCTCTTACAGATTGCAAGTTCCTTCAAAATCTCGACAACATTCAATACGAAAATTGTTCGTATTTCAACATGATATTAAAATTAGCACTGAAGATTTCTGTCGTAACAGAGCAAACAAGCTACGGAGCAAACAGTGAAAGTCGTATATAAAAATTATGCAGTTTTTTTTGCAAACAAAAAAATGTGCCTGTGAAAGAGCTTCGAAAAGTTAAATATTCTTATCTTTGACTTCATACCGAATTATCCTATATACATGCCCGCTTAACACAGCGCTTCGGCTTAAGAAATCTATCACTGGCGCTCAAAACACCTGTTAAGCACTGAAAATAATACTCATTTTCCCAGACTTCCTAATGAAGATAGTCATCGTCGCCGTGACTAGTTCTGCTTATATTAAACACAACAAAAGAAGGTATTTATTAGTAGATTTTAATGGGCTTATTCCAATGGAAAATTGCTATTTTTCTCTTCGACCTTTTCCAATCAAGAAAAAAAACTGTACCGTATGCATAAGCTTCCATTTGCTTATTTTTCTACAAAACCCTGCGATGTGTCCTGCTATGGTGGGCTGCCTATTTTTTGATTGATCTAAAGAAACCTATATGTGCGATTTACGAGCCCTCGCCGCACATACTACTCCCTGTGAATTTTATCTGCCTCTTCTTGCCGTTATTATAACGGTCCGTTTAATACTCACTCCCATCACTCCATTCATCCTCCGGCAAACAGTGATCTGTTGGAGATTGTTTAATTTTTATCTATTTCTTGTCATTACAAGCTGCTGTCGTCCAGGAATTCACGCCTGTTTCTGTTCAGGTTTCCAACTTTGGCGCCGGCTTCAGCTCAACTCGCTCAAGGCTCTCAGTTTCATGTTGCTAACCGACTGAGTGAAGCGAGAAATAGCGCTGCTGCGTTGGCAGTGGTACGTTTCCGCAGCTCGGCAGTAGCGGACGAAAGATATTTGAAACTTCCCGCGTCGCTGGTTCTTCATTCCGGGAGTGGTTCGCTACGCCCCCCAGCCACTGGAGGCGGGAGGGGCGGTGAACGAGCTGATTTACAGTAAAGCGCCAGAAAAGAGCGTCCACGCAAGGTAAAGAAGCGAAAATGGACCAACACGAACGACCTGAGCATCTAACCTGGCACACCGGCCGAACTGTGCCCGTCCCCGTCGGACATACTTTCCCTCATCGCATCTTTCCCCTGTTCTACCACGACTAATATTGGTCTTGCAAAACAATATAATCTCAACCTTAATCATTACAAGCTTCGTAGGCGTCCAAACGCGTAAATAGCCAGCATACACATTTATGCACATTTTGCCAAGTTCTGAATGGTTTTCAAAATACAAACCCTCACGAGATTGTTAAGACCTTAGCAAAATTGACTTGGTTACATACGGAATGGCGACACTGATACGTAACCGCATGATCTTTTCGTTATTTAGGTCGGTATGCATATAGTATAGACCTACCCTCGAAAGGCTTGTATAATGCGCTGGCCGAGTTACGAGCTTTTGTCGGACCTGTGACGATTTCGCTCGGCGGCGTTCGAAGTCGCTGTGAGATAGAGAGAAGGAAAAAGAACCTGGGGGCCGGAACTGTTCGTTAAAGATAGCGACATATAGCAAATGCAATGAAAGCTGTGTAGACGAACTGGCGAGAACATGTTTGCTGTGGGAGGAACCCCTCGGGGACCGTGTCAGTCAGTCAGGGCAACACCGAGGCCGCGCCTGTAACATAACAGCGGCCAATGGGCAGGCAAGCCTATTCGTGTACCTACGTTCGAAACAGCTTACAAAGTTAGGTAAACATGCTGCTGACGCCGCCTGCGGGAGCGTGTACTGGAGTGAACTCAAGCACAAATGTTGCCCACATAGGGAGCGCGTATCCTTGTCTCATTTATATTTTGTATTGTGCCCTCTGCTTGATCTGGGTTAATGGTACCCATACTTTCGTGAGCTAGAAAGATTTTTCTTCAACCCCTTTAACTGCTAGTTCTGTAGATCCTCAAGACGAACGGCAATAGCTCAACAGGTGCCGTTAGCGTAACTGTTTGCCGTACAACGGATCCTTTTTGTAAACTACTTTTTAGATAAAAGTGGCGGGTAGTAGTCTATTTCATTCAGACATCTTGGTCCTTGATTTGCTGAAGGCATTGAAGGACGTGCTCCTAGATGGCAAATGTAGCTCTCGCGCTTATTTCTTTAGCATGCTTATGTTGGTTCTGGCTTCTTAAGGACTTCTTGAGAAAGGATTGAGGATCGGACGAGAAAAAAATTATCGATGAATGCTTTGCTCCGCGTGTGCGAATTTCTATCACATCCATGATACATAGCTAAACGACGTTTTCAGTTCCATCTGTGAGACGCTTTATTGTTATCGGTAAAAAAATACACTCGTTCCATTAAAATTCAAAGTATAGCAGAAGTCTCGATGCAATGGTATTTTGAAGGCTTGATTTAAAGTCCCAAACGCAAAAATAATCAATGTGCTCTTTGGTCGTTGCAAGGCAATTGGTATAAAGGATTCATTTACTGAAACTCAGCCGTACATTAAGGCGTATTGAAATTACTAATCAGATACAATGCATACAATGTGTCCCGATACGATGTACCTGATTTGATAATAAGAGGTTTCTTTCAATGGAATGGCCCATTGCGGCGGCCATGGTGGCGAAGTCTGAGCTGTTACCGAAACCAAAGATGTGGCAAACTGTAGATGCTATCTAACCGTCATTATTTAAATATCGATACTTGTAAATAACTAGATTAGCATATAAGATATCACAGTGCAGAGGATACGCGTAGAAAAGATGATACATATATTGAAAGAAAGTATGCGCAAAAAATTTAGCTGTCTTTCGACAAATCGGGGAAATCAAAAGTAGAACAGTTTTCTGTTTCTCCTTCCCACATCACCGACGACGTACTCATTTCAGTTTTTCCGCACTTATCCGTAAGCTCCTTAACTTTTCATTGCGTCAATCGCCCAAAACTACAACCAGGAGTCTCTATTATGGCGACCGTCACTATGGCACCACAGCTATCAGTTTGCTCTCGAGCAAGCCTTTTTGAGCAGATCCTAGCCTTTTCTATTTATATATATTTCTATATTTCGAGATTCGGAGATGGACTTGCGCACAATGATGCTATCCTTGTGTAGCAAAATGTGGTAGAAACAAAGGGCTGCTTCCTCGGTGTTCCCTCGGATACTCACCATACAGCGTTCTATATATATAGTTATATGCAATTCAAACCCGCATAGTGCGTCAATGAGCGGTCCTAAGGTGGACGCGATGACAGTTTAGGCCGAGTGTGGTGCTCCATCTGTTGAAGCAGATACTCTCTGTACAGCATGATAAAATGCATTTGTCTCTAGTTCCAATCAGAGATTCCGCCAGCAGCTCATTTGGGCTCCTGGTGACTTGCGTCATAACTTAGCAGACCTAAAAAGATCTAGCGCGCACTCTAACCCAGATTGAGAGAACCCATCCAGAACTTTCGCAGTGGTGCACAACTCGATAATGACGACTTGCTTGTGCTCTTTAACGTAAAAATTTTTCTGCCTCGTAACCCTTAACTAACAATTAGCCCAAATGAGCTATATAAGCTCTTCGTTGGTTAGAAACTTTTTATGGTCTCTACGAATGATACTTTTTCAACAAGACCTCTCTCAAACATGTATCTCTGATTTACTCCTATTGCAACAACCTTATATGGAACGAAATCCCTGCCATACATCAACACTCCCAATTAGCGAGACATACCGCCAGTCAAATATATGCAAATTTAAAAGTTCGCATTGTACTGCCTCTATTCTAAAATTGCTCTAATGGTGACCAAACTGCAGAACTGAAATTAGCCAGTAACGATTTACAGTTCGCTTCTCTGCTACTACACTGTCAGCGTCTCTCGTGCAGCAGCTTGCTCAAAGGACATATGATCCGGAAAGTCATGATGATTTGCCTGGATGATCAGTAGAAAATATTGAGTGCTTGCAAAAATTACCCTTCTCTGTTAGACTGAGGCGGTAGGGCGCCGAAACTCGGCGAAACTGAATTTGTTTGCAACTGATCCTTCTTTCCACTACATTCTATCGCCTATTTAACTTTTAACCCTACAAATTTCTTGCTATATACTGAAGAATCATAGGCCAGCTTGCAAAAGCATGTATTTCAAATGTAAAAATGATATAGCAGAATCGTTCAAAATCCAAATGTCGTCTGTGTCACACATTTAAGTTAGCGAAAAGAGCGCAGGTACGATTTCTTATATGATATATTATGAATTCTTAGATATATTATGAAAAAACAACAGCACTGTAAGACGGTTCTTCATTAGAGTAGCATGGTACTGTAACGTATTCAAACCACGACTGACGGTACGTAGCTCATGGCGTACACGTTCATTTAGCAGCCGTCGTCCTTATTAATCTCCAACCTAGGCCTATTTTAGTTAACGGAGTCAATTCTAGTCAATTGCGATACCACGGCGGCCTCTTTCGAGCCCTTTTTGATGTGTCACTTTTCTGGTCAAGGTATCGTCAGGCTGCTGCCTGACGTTACTCTGACGCGGATAATACATACGTGCACTGCGCCAAGCTATTATGCCGCGAGGCAGTAGCTGATAGGTCACTTACAGTATAGTTCGTCATTTTAAGCGAACATTCACCAGCGAAACTGCAGTTGCGACAATGGCCAAGCTGCAATCAATTTCAACATTGTCATGCAGATCGTCCCAACGAGCGCTCAATGTCTGTTGAGGTTAATTTGGCTCTTGTAGCCTACACTTCTATTAGGACATATTAACTAATCCATTTCACTGGCCTGGGAAGCCAGCGAGGACATGCGCAGGAATTCGACTCCTGTGTTAAAACAGCAGCCATTTCGTTTAGTAGCCACTCCACTTGGTCTTCTGCAGGATCTAAACCTGGGAGGAAATTGAATCATGGACTACGTTCAAGGTTTCTATTTAGTTATACAAGCACAAACGTTTCATCCTGTGTGGCCCGCACCTAGCCAATGGGCAATTCAGTTTTGTCTATTTTGGCTAATATTACAGCAGCCGTTAAAACTTAAAATCATCCTTTCAACTTACACTAGTCTTACATTATCACTAATAGCTAGACACATCGTGGTATTATATGGCTGCCTGCAAGCCTTAAAGAGCTTCGTTCGTCACCTTCTTTTAGCCCCTGGAACCGCGCATTAGGGAAACAAAGTACTTCTATCGAATACCAAAACATTTAAATTCGGAGCATGAAAACTTCTAGCAACGTCATTGACTAATGGCTACAAGCTAGGTCGTGTAACGAAAAACTATACATTGCAGAGTCTTCTACGCGCCATCTATGTTTCGTTGAAATGCTTGTTCGAGATACTAAAAGCTTACTCTTTAGTTAAACTTTTTTCGCTGTGCAATTAATATTTCCAGGACTAACTCAGGCAGATGTACAGTACGCCAAACAGCCGTCGCATGCCTATCATTGATAAGATGCTCTTGGGAAGTCGCTACCGTATGCGAGAGAAAACCTAATACCAACTTCGAGCAATAGGCTATAAACATAAAGGATATAACCTTGAATTCTTTTGTTCTTTCTGGCCTGACAAATACTTCTCTGGCGTGAACGAGAAATCAATTGCTGATGTGGATAATGCGGAGTGAAACTTGCAACTTTCTGATGGCAGCTAGGCCGAGCAAACAATAAGAAAACAATACGGACAAAAAAGTAAGGTAGTCATGAAAGCTAAAATCGTGTGTGAACAGAAGCGGGACTAGACTGGCAGACTAGTCGCACTGACGTCCTCTAGCGACCCAAGTGGTTCAGCAATGTCAAAGGATTACCTTCTTTTTTCGCGGGACAGCAGTCTTTCTACGTTTTAGAGGAACATATGCGAATAATTGAGTGAAAAAAAAGCCTACCTTTTATAAATGACAACGATTGCTTAAGTTTTGGATGACTTTTCGAGCTCGTGGCACTACAGGTAGAAAATGGTTAACTTTCGAATAAGCGCTGAACAGCAGTACAAGGGCAAAGTGGGGCTTAAATGCGTTCGACTTATTAGTGAGTACGGCATTTAAGACCCAGATGGGAATCAAACCAGATCAGTGGGATAGTGGTCCTTCCTACGTGTCCTTTACTACATTAGTTTGCTTCTTTATCTACTTGACACACAGCCACAGTTGGATAGGTGGGAAAATGGCGAACGAGGTCAAGCAAGGCAACAGCAGATCTACCATCTGGAGGGTAGCATCTGCGTGATCGTAATACCTCTACTATAAACAACAGGCCGACTGCATTTCCTGACCCTTGCGGCAATGAATAAGGTAAAATAAACTTGGACGTTAATAATAAATCATATTTTATGTTATCTTCGTACGCATGCATAATATGTTAATTCTAAGATGAAGCTATGCTGCCATTGCCACAGCTGTCTTTTTTGTACCTATGCCGCTCTTTTCAAATGGAGTTAAATATAAACCTTTTTCCTACAGTGGTGTTAGTGTTCACCCGGACCGTATTTCTAAAAGGTTGTTGAGTAGGAATCAATATATATTTCTAGACAAACCTAGCTTGTTTAGCAAACGATACCAATATCAGATTTATGTATATGTATTAGGCGTGTAACAGGTTTCACAAAAACTAGATTAGGAATTAATCTTATCTACGGTAAGCCAAAACAGTACATATTAAAATTCAAAGTGCCTAGGTTACCTTTTCTGATTCGCTGTTCAACAAAAGATCGGTTTTATTGGGGAATAAATCTGTAGCTGTGTCCTGGACAACACCAAAGATACAGCAGCAGAATCAGAGTTGATTTCAAATCGATGCATCCGAAAAGGGTATAGTACCCGTGAATAAAGCCTGAATCCGGAAGCTACGCATCAAATCTTGCTAAATTTTTAGGATGATCCGAAGACATCTATAGCTATTACTTACTCGAGTTGTTCGATAGGATGTTAAAAACGTTTCAAACACCCCGAGGATATGAAGTTCATTTTGTGTTAATCAATAATAGTTACTGTGAGGTAGGAAAGCCTATATTTTTATTAATCCGTAAATTGAAACTTTGCAATTGTGGTCAAGAAATGTGCTATTTACAAAATGGCTCTGTCCTATCAATATTACATTCTGTGCTATAACTGAGATCGCCCAAACCAGCGATAGGGCTGGGCTGTATTCTCTATCTCTCTCAAAAAAAGTACATCACGATTTTTTTAACCTTTTTTGCAGTTTACTGCTGCTACTGTAGCTGTAACGAGCCTTGAAAGTGCAGATTTTATTAGAAAACCAAGTGCTATCCCTCACGATCTGTCAGCGTTGTATTTCCTATTCGTTATTATGATTCTTGAGAAAAACGGCGGGTGATGTAGAGAAATGCTCCACGGAATGAGGCTTTGTGAGAAGATCGCACCGTATCTTATTCTCTCTCCCCCCTTTCAGTTTTTACATTTGCTCCTGGAAATACCATGCTTTCAGTCCAATGTCTTCGAATGAGTTTCCTCATGAATGAATCAATTTCCTTTCCTTCGGAGCCGAGACTGCTGCAGGTGGATGAGGTACGTCCAGGGTACAAACAGCGACTTGTGTACTTGATGCTTATGTAGCCAATCGTTTGGTTTTACTACGTGGTATATATATATATATATATATATATATATATATAAGACTTCATTGGGGACGCCTAAGACTTCGTGGGTATAGACCTTCGTCAGTAACTCACGCCTGACGCATAGCCATCTGACAGCGTCCTCCGCTCCGAAATTCTTTTCCGGTGTGATTTGGAAACTGACTTGGAAAAATATTGACGGAATATATATTTCGTCTTTATTTGAAGAGAAAATTCGTTTTCTTTCTTCGTTTGACTTTCGCTGGTGTCTTTTAGAAGCAGCAGAAAATTATCCCAACAAAAGCTGACGTTTGCAACTTTCTTGATCCAGATAATGCACGGAAGTCCAGATTTAACACCGCTGTTCATGAGTGAATATTATATATAATCTCTGCGTTTGCCGCCCCACTGCAACACCGTGTTATCTTCACAGTAATTTTGTCTCATTTTCTGTCGCTCTATGACAGGCTTACGCAGGAACCCAACTGGATTTCGAGAACCAACAACTTTAAGCTAATTTCTCCATATGTATAACATAAACATTATCTAGGTATTTGTAATCGTAGCGTCGTTGTAACGAAACGGGTGTTTCTCCTTGTTACGTTTTGTGGTTAAATCGTCCCTTCCCTGGCGACGTCAAGGATAAGCTCAAGCACACTTCACTCTCATCGTTGCCCGCCGACTTTTTTTTTACCGAAATAAAAGACTTCAGTGAATACCCACACGATCCTCTCGGTCCCTCCCTGCCCCCCGTTTCTGCCGGCCTTTTTCCTATTCCATGCCGTGCCACATAGCTCCGCAAGGTTCCACAGGGCTTTTCGTTGGCGATCCGCCGTATTCCAGCGTTTCGATAGCATTTGCCAGAGTTTCCCGACCGACCGCCGGATCCAAAACCGTCAGAAAGCGAGTGAAGCGCCTTCTTCGTCCATTGTGGTACCGCAGGCAGACGGACAGGGTGGCGTTGCTGAGACAAGCTTCATCAGCTTCACCTGTGTTCTCTCGGTCCTGTTCCTCCATCGCAACTGCACCCCTGTCTGCTGGCACAGTGCGCGTCTGCTTACCCCATATAAAAAGCGCTCGACTCCGCCACAGCGAAACGGACGAACGCTCGCTCGGTTGGTCGGGTAGGCAACTAACGTAGACCACATATACGTGTACGCTGAAACACTATAAAGCCACGGCGAAAGGCGAAACGTAGCGCACTTGTCTCAGGACGACGAAAAGGAACTACCAGAGAGAGAGAGAGAGAGAGAGGGAGGGAGAGAGAGAGAGAAAGAGAGAGAGAAAACAAATGAACGAACGAATATTTTGTTCCGTTACGCCGCCTGTGTCCCCGTCGTTATTGCCGCACACAATACGTTTACCATGTCGTCCGCGGACATGCTTCCTGAGATGGTCGTGGAAGAGCCTGTCAACGCGTGAGCATTTTATTTCCTCGAAAAGGAAATTCCCGTTTCTGATATGCGTTACCAATAGAAATACTTGCAGTTTATACAAGCATTACATAGAAACAGTAATGACGCTACTCAAAAAGGTCGAGATTCAGATCACCAAACGTAGTGCTGTTCAGGAAGGTTTAACATTAATTATCACACGATTCTGATATGGAATGATAACTGACTAACCGCTAGTTGTTGAAACTTTTCAATAAGTTGACACTAAAATCAGCTGTTGCATTGTGCAGCTTTTGCTCAACAGGCAATAGCTGTTTAATTCTAAATGACGATAAAGAAAATATAGAAACTAACCCAACTTTAAGGTAGATCGAAGAGCTCAGAGAAAGCACGTATTCTATGATGTTACTAATGTGGATGTTTAATGATGAAACCCATAAAAGCTAGCGATCAAATTTATAATGTGCCATTTCATTGGTTGGGCCATTTTGCTTACCTGCAGTCTTCCAGTGAGCAAGGCCTCTCAAACGAATCACTCTACAACCAAATAATGCCAACAATATTTAATCTGCGTACTACTTCATTGGTATATTTGCTCGTTCATCGATATGTCCCTGGTTTCTATATGTCCAAGTATATCTGTTTGATCACATGACTGGCTTTGTATAGTTGAAACTAACCCTTGTATCTGAAGAATGTTGATATTTATAGGTTTAACCATAGTCATTTTCCGTTCGTGTAACATGACTACGATATGGCCGACCGAACTGTGTTCAGACCAATGTCAAATTAAGCAGAGGTCACAATGAATATTTTTTGATTACTCCTTCATCGATATTAAATAACAAACTAATATAAACTACCTAAAAAGCATCATGTTTAGTATATGGGATTCTTTTTTCAATAATTTGTCATAATTTAACTATAAAGAGGATGACGATGATGATAAGGATAACGTATCGTGGGCAGAGCGGGCTACTAGTTAACTTATACGGCTGAGTAAATATCGTGCCGCTCAGTCCCTCAACAGCAACAGAATTTCTCGGTAGCCTCAAAGGTGCCCTTCCCCATTCTATCTCGTTCTATGTCAAGGCTTTAAAAATAATCGAATCAATGTAACGCATTTAGCAAGAGGAAGATGCTTATCCTTTGTCGCCTGTATATATCCAAGACGATATGCCCTGGATATACGTATGCGGCAAAGAAGGACTGAACATGTATTCGCTTTATTGGCTCGTCTCGAAAGCCCCATCTATAGTTGGTGCTATCCGATGTAGTTGTTGAATATCAGAATTTATGGTCCTCTGCATAGGGGTACGTTGATGTACTTCATATAAAAACTGCTTCTGCCGCTGATATGCATGCGCGTATCAGTCCGATAAGCGCGCGAGCAAGGTCAAGCTTGAAACATGCAAGGATTGATATACGGACACTGAATGTGTATACAGTTGTTTCAAAATAGTTTCTAGAAGGCAAGCTGCAGGATGGCAAATGTTATAATGTGCCGATAATCGCATGCTTGAACACCGCTTCCGACAGCTGAGCGAATAAGGGGAGAAACTGGTCTGAATGAGGAGCTCTAGGACAAAGATGGTATCAGGTCGCCTCGCGAACTTCAGGGGCCTCATCAGCAATAACTAGCGATCCCCAAATGAAGTTGTCCGACATCTCTCAACCATTATTGTACGGTCGCACTCAAATTATGAATGGTTGGAGTGCCAGAGACCTGGAACCCGTGACGTCTACTGGCAGGATATCTGCACAAGAATGAGCGAGATGAAAACTTCGACGTGCTACACTAGTGGAGGATTTCTTCTCGGTAGGGTTTCTTATCAACGAATCACTATCGTGGTCGCTTTGCCCCTTAGATATCGACACTGACACCCCTTTAGTGTCCTCTTAGCTGAATGGAGGGCTAGAACAGCTAAACCGACGCAGTTCGTAGCGATGTTGGAGAAGCTACCGTTGGGATAAAGACGTCTGGTCAAGCCTGTCGCTTCATTAACTTCGTGAGAAATCTCGTGTGATCTGATACACCATTTCTGAGAGTTGTCTATAGCCGTAAGTCCATGGGTCCAGCATATACGTTCGTTCAAATTTCGTTTTTGCATAATGCGTCAAAACATGAATCTCGAAAGAGGAAGAGGTGAGAGAAAGCGTCGGAAAAGCTGAATCAATGTTTCAGTTTTCCACCTGGTAAATTGCTTTTAGCTTTTTTAAAACGATGCGGAACATTTAATTAAAATGATTTATTACAGGTTTCTGTTTTTTCAGATTGACGCGGCTATTGATTGGTCAGTTGTTTTCCTTAGTTCAATGAAGCTCAAGTCTTTGTCAAATTGTCCAGCCATTTAGACACCTCAATTGCCTACAGACAACAACGCAGAGTCAAAGATTATGTTATGCTACGTTTAAAAAAAATATTTGGGATACGTTCTTTTTTTTTTTAATTAGTAGCATCGTCAAACTTTCTTACGGTTCGAACTGAAATCAAATGTTGATAAGTGTCGTCTCGATCGTCTATTTTGTAGGCCGTGTGTCATTGTTTGATACGTATAACTTTTTATATCCTAAAATAATTCAAGGCAGGCTCGAGTACCTGGGGCCGGCCATACGACAGAATCGCTTATCCCTTCCGTATTAGTTAGCTAATATATATCAACTACTATGTTACGTATCCTAGTAGGTATTATTTGTTCTCATACATTCATTTCACTGTGACAGTTGCCGCTGTTACAAGCTTGTCATTTAGCTTCGCTTGACCGTAGACCAATAACTAGAAAAAAAAACGTGTATACCTCGTTAGATTTGCAGATACAGGCTATGTTTGTGCTGGTGGGCTCATATCTTGCCCTTATATATTGACATAAACTGCACTCTCAAGGAAGACTTTAGGAAGACTTCAAGATATGTTTAGAGACATATTTCTAAGCTGAGATACGATTAAATATACGATAAACACGAGACCTTTGTGCAACGGTGTATCGTAGGTTATTTTGGCTTTAAGCGAAGACCAAATGACGCCTTGTACCACTTGGCTGGCTTAACTAACCGCAGGTAGAGGCACCGTACTCAGCTGCCCCCCAACCTTTTCGTTTGCGTTCTCAGATGAAGGTCTAAAAAAAAAAGAAAAGGAATATGATAATTTTTGTCATTGTCATTTACATCTAGCGTTTCAAGCGCTATTGTTGTTGTTACACAAGGTCATAGCGCCGTGGGTCACACTAAACGCAGCTACTTCGAAGGCCGGGTGTAGATCGATGATAAAAATAACTGTAGTCATCAAAATCAGCGCCCCTAACTAAGGAATACCTTTCAGCTCTAATCTGTCGTGTTTTAATAGGGCTCGACGAAACAAAATACTGAATTAGTTTGCCCTCTTGAATTTTATTATGCGACTACTTTATACTACCGGTGGTCGATGGTCATCACCGAGAGGTCATAGCTACAATAACTAAACACTATCGTATTTTTATGTAAACGTCAACTAGATTGATCATATCAAACAAGCAGTGATTCAATTTTAAAATTTTCAAAAACCGTTTTTGAAAAACCTTTGAAATATTTTCGCACCCATCGATGTGTGTTTTGGGCTAAGTTCCATCTCAGACGATGTATATATAAGCAAGGAAGCTTACTATGAGGACTGTATCATTCTATGAAGATTAATATTCATCAATTTGTTGCGAAATGCTATTAGCGGATAGAAAGCCGTAGGCAATTACTCGCTTATGCAGGTCGTATGGTGTGGCACAGGACTGACTATCGAACGGGTCTAGTGGCACGTTAGAGCTGGTGATTGGGAATGCTTTCACAACCTCTGATAGTAGTCCCGTCGCTATTCCAAGCTTGACGACGTTATATTGGCATGCATAGTTTATAGTTGAAGATACCTGCAGGTTTTCGACGATGCATCCACTGTAACCGTAGTTCGCCACTGCCTGAGGCGGATTTCTTCACCGCCGTACTGGGTGACGTGCAGTGCTTTCACGACGGGAAACCGGTGCGGCTCTGGCAGTTGTATGGTTCACAAACGGTGAATCCCCGGCAGCTGGTGCACAGCTCAGCTGGAATCGCGTAAAAAAACCTCAACTACAGGCGGCGATGGTGGCGAACTGGCGAAGGGGCAACGCATCAAATTCGCCAGCATTGCTCCTCGTTTCGCTTTGTGCGCTCTTCCTTTATCCTTTACCAACCTTTCTACAATAGTCGAAACTATTGAAGCCTCAAAGTAGCCAGCTTGCCCGAAGCTGCGTAGATTATAGTAAATAGGAGTAAGAAGGAACGAACTTTGGGTCAGGGATGTAATGGGAAAAAATCGGACGGAGAATAAGGGGGTTGAAATAGCCTTCAAATAGCCCGCGGCGGCGGATCATCAGCTTTCAGCCCAACTAGTGAGCCACCCAACGGGCGAGTTTATTGTCATCTCCTGTCGTTTCTGCGCTTCGTGTTATGGCGGCAAGTAGCTTAGGGGCATAGGGGGCGATACTGTGGACTTCTTTTACATAGTCGCTAAAGAGTTGCTCTGCAGTAGAGTATGTCACTACTGATTAATTCATCTCAAACGTTTCGCAGCTTCTAAATGACACACGGTAGTACACACATGGAGAATACCTTTCTTTTTAGTGTGAAGAAACAACCAGCAGCGTTCCTCCACCTCAGCTCAATCTGGCCGGGGCAGATTATACGCCTAACTTGTCTAATACCGCAGGCGTTTTTTCGATGCTGGTGTCAGTGTCTACCCGTTGGGCGGTGGTCGTATGTAAGCGTACGTTCGTCGTGCAGATTATTGTCTCTAGGTCTACATAACAATATCAAACACTTTTCTTTGTGCATTTTGCCCACACATGATGCATCTGTCATTCATGCTAGTAAAGGCGTACGACGCGAGCGCGTAAACGTTGCTTCAGCATGCGCCATTAGCTTCCGCTAGCTTTTACTTTTACACCACTGTAGATGTCGTGGTTACCACCGTCCCCGCCGAAATCAACAGCATTCATTTGGTATATTTTTGTGCCAAATTTGCAAACGAGATAAAAAAAAAAATACGGAGACACGTTCCTTAATTTATAAAGTCATCGTGTCATAAAAAGCGTACAATGAGAGTGGCAGAGATTTTGCACCCGACTTTAGGCGTATATCAGGACCACGATTTCGACACACTCAATCCCTTAATTAAGCCTGAATTTGATATCCGGCGGAACTTGAATAGGTTTCAAAATATTGATTTATCAACTCGATAGTTCATTTAGTTTGTATTCGTGCATAAGTGAACCAAGTCTACCAAGAGATGGTCATGTACGTATGGGTGGTCCGACGATCATCTTCAAGCCAACTCGGCTCGCTAATTTATTTGCTAACCGTATTGCATCAATACTTCCAGTTCCCGAAACGTTTCATTAAACTATACCCAACAAAGGCATTAAATATGCCCAAACATTTAGGCTAGAATCTAATGTGTCAAAAAATGGTCGGAAGGCTTGGGTTGATTATGCTGCACAATATATATGATTATTGATACTTCTTTATTATATCATGTGTTAATCCAAAAACATTTTTATGCCACACAATAACTACTAGAAATAGTTTTGTTTAAAAGTTCTATTTTCGAGTGCGCCTAGACACGGGTGTTCATGGGCAAACAATATGGAAAACCTATGCTTACCACATACTAATGTTTGTGTCTCCACAAGCTTATATCTATCTAGCCGAGAAGCTTTGATGGCGGAAGCTTTCAAAGTAAATGCGGGAAAGTACTGCAATGGACGAAGCAAAGCAAAAATTTGACTGGTAGAAACATTTGTCATTTGTTGAATCAAAACAAAAAAGGTTTTGATCAGCGACTTTACTCCGATCATATCCCGTTATTAAACGAATACCACTTATATACTGTGTTTTGTGTTAAAGGGCGCTTGTGTGGCCACTGTAAGCTTCTGTGTACTTATCTTCTATGTATTTTTTTCAAATTTCTATTGGCGTTTCGCCAAAAGTAGTACTGATGTGTCGCGTGCTTTTTTAAGCATCCAGATAAGCCGTTACCGTTGTTTGCATTCTAAGCAATGACAGCCTTCAAGGAAGATCGCAGCTTATATTTCGGTGACTATGCCTTAATGCCAGTAAAAGAAGCTGATGATAATTGAATAGATCGTTTTGTGTCGTAGCAAATTCATGGCCGTCATATCTCTTACCTATTGCTTACCGGCAGTGAGAATCTAAACATCGCTTCATGAATCATTGTCAATTGTGGCCTGCAGTGTTCTTAGGGCCTTGCGAGTTACGGCAAATGCTAAAACGTTCAAATACAGTGTTAATTTTATGTTACAGAATATTAATGATCTATTATTAAAAAAAAAAAAAAAAAGAAAAAGAAATAGAATATTCTATGCTTAGGTAGCCAGGAAAGCTATAATAATTAGGAGCATTATTTTACATAATATCGTAAACTTGATAAAATCGTCCTGTGACCTCCATGTGGGGCACAGATAATTAATCTTTAGATAACGTATCCCGTAAATTCGACACGAAAATGTGCAAAACAGCTGCCGGAACTATACGTTTTCAAATTATCTAGTTATGTTTATTTCAATTGATTAACAATACTTAAAAAAACGTCGTAGACGGATCAATCGTTCACCTATGATATTGATTCTTACGTTTTCGAGGACAAACAATGCAGAAACCTGGTTGTTAAACAAACAAGATAATAAGTAATTTTTATGGTCAAGATAACGGGTAGAAAATCGCGTAAGTACAATTTAAGCAAAATAATTATCTTATTATATATGCATCGTTACAATGTAACGTCGCATTTATAACGAATATCAATAGGTACTAGGAAGGGACAGTTCATTGCAGCACTCACTGATTATCGTCCCGCTATCAATTTGCCTGTACGATCGTCTTTACAAGAGGTAAATAATCAACTTCGTGATTAGTTCTCTTAATTTTTCTGAACATTGTACTCAGTGAGTTCGATCAGAGACATCGATGCTACCGAGCGTATCTAATGCTTGTAGTTATTTGGAAACAACCTATATTAATAGGCCGAGGTCGACCTCTGCACAACCTCTAGTATATTATCATAGTTTATGAATAATGAAAACCATACGCCGCAGTAATACTTAGCCATACCATCCCATACGTAACAAGGACAAGGAGAAAGACCGTGCATTTTATTATACCGAATACTTGGTTTCCATAGCTCTGTGTCTATGATGCCGTCTTATAGCATTTATACAGCGTTATGGGATTCGCAGCATTGACTCAGTTGTACAAGTGTTTTTTTTTTGCCGCGAGACAAATTTCGAAATTTATTAAAACTTATCTATAGTTGCGAAATAGTAAAACAGATATATTAGATTGCCTATAATCCAATGCGACTACATATAGAAGCTCGAGATACATATCTAACTTGTCTTGAAGCTTCCATGCATATTAATTAGGATGCATTCAGCTTAAAGGGGTTCTTTGATCATTAATAACGGTTCATATATCCGTAGTTTAACAGACATATCTCGAAACAGAGATTCGTGGTAGTATAATGTTTTTGAGGGTCGAATGTAAAAGCCTATACAAGTTTATTTTTGTTAATTTCTTTGTCATTTTTCTTGTTTTATAAAATCGGCAGAAATTTGGCTATTTAACAGTTCAATGTGGAGTACTTCAGTAGTTCATGCTAATCATTCTTGTAATTAAAGTATTTCACCTCGCAGAGAAAGAGGGCATACACGATAGACTCTGGATGACCTAGTGGGCAGGGCAAGCGCTGGGAGAACAAAAAAAATCGTGAATTTAATCAATAAGACGGACTTTGTTTGATCGTCGTTTGCTTAATACTGCTTTGATCAACGTTTCCACAACCTCGTTCGCAGCTTGATAATCAGCCTACTGTTTCTATGAAATGGGTTTTTACTCATGAACAGAACAAGGAACACATATTCATCTATATACGATCTGTTAGCAAAATACCACAAGATTCACACACTAATCCAGCAAGATTCATGCAAACACCATGGGCGGCCCCACACACTGATTGCTTCTCGGTTACTTCAGCAGCTGGTAGTACTGCGACCCTCCACCACGACTACGCCGTTGCAGCCAAAGTTCTAGATTCGCACTCATGTTAATGGGGCGGCTATTGTTCAATTTGCAAGTCTAACCACGAACCCGTGGACAGCAGCGTTAGTAACAGGACCAGCAGCGGCAAAGGCAGTAACGGCTGCTCTGATGGCTCTATAATCGCTGAATAAACGCCGGCTAAATGAAAACGACGGAACAAGTGTCGCTTGTTTCTGCCCGTTTTTTTTTTGGATGCCTCCTTGCCACCCGCCTTCTTCCTGTATTCGGCCATTTAACTACACCTATATAGTCACCCTAAGATCACAGTTTTGTCGAATGATTTAGGGTACCCCCCAACAAAGTCCGATGCAAACGAAACTGCAGGTCTTATCGTCACTTGTCGACGTAATTTCGACAAATTAGGAAATTAGCCTACAATATTCTACCTTTTCGAAGCGGTCAAAATATAATTTTTCATCATAGAAATTTGCGTAAGGCTTACGTGATTGTTCCGCAAAAACAAAATTGGGACACAAATGACTATTTTAAGGATCAGGATCCACCAGGTCGTCTGACACTTGAGGAGGGCGTATAGTTATCAATATGTTTGCCAGACTTATCGTCACATACTATTAGAAATTTGTGGACCTCCGCCTTTCCATAAAAATAAGACATGTATTACGCTCAACATAATCAGTTAGTGCGGCAAATTGATTCTGACCCGCACGGCTTCCTTTACCTGTCCTGGCGAACGAATGTTTATCTGGACTGTATTTTTGAACTTATCAAATCTGTCTAATAACATTAGTCCTGATCTATTTTGTTATTGCAAAAATTTGATTCCAGGGCATCTTAGACATGACTCTGAAGGACAAGGTGAACACCAAGGTCTTAGTGTAATTAATTTGATCATAATAAAATATTTTTGTCTGATCTCATTTCAAGCTAAGAACAACGGTAATGAAAAACGTAACAAACAAGAGGAAGATTGTTATCTCTTCGAAAGAATCAATAAGATAAAATATAAGCGACAGGAGTCGTATGTTTCCAGCTGTTCCGCCTAGACACTAAGAAACACCGCAAAGAATCATCGTTTCAAAGCTTTAGTCCTCCACATCTAAACTGGTAACTTCTTTTCGGCTTTTTTTATATTTTGAGCCTGCTGTTTCACGCTGACTCGTTCCATCTTCATCAATCTTCGTCTCGACGGATGGAGCAGACTGGGGTTAAGGTTCTAGGCTTATAAAAGGTCAGCCTTTGTCCATCCACAGCGTGGATCAACGGAAATCTTGACGCGGTCATCCTTGTGTGCAGCTAAGTCGCACAAGTCGCCACACTCTGCTGCTGGTACCACTGAGTGCTTTGCAGACGAGATTTTCTGTTGTGTTGTTGATCTCCTTTTGTTTGACGGTTGAAACCGCTCTTCTAGGGATCACAAAATCATTCTTGAGGCTAAACACAGCCGGCCCATCAATGATCCCGTCATTTATTGACTACAGCAACAGGAAAATAGTAATCAGTGATGATAACCTCTTAAATATGCAATAATACATGTGTTAGCAAAATGCAAAGTCGTATTTTGTTTATCATTCTCTTATATATATATATAAACTAAATCGTTCAATTCACTGCAGCTAGCGATGAAATTTTTCAACGTACAACATGCAAATTATTTGCATTCAAACGTTCACTAGCTACAGGCTCCATTCTAGTTAAGTTTCCTTGAGTTACTCCATCTTGTCCGTAACAAAACATGCACGGTTGCTCCTCTATGGCATCTGATATATGAGTTCTACCCGTGCAAACAGCATCAATTAGCGTTTCCACCCGCTATTTCCCTTCCATTTTTCTACTCCAGTTCCACGTAGCGTAAGCAGTAAAATTTATTGGTAGCGCTGCTACAGTTGTTAGGAAGACCGCGATCGTGTCCGGGGTAGAAAGACTGAGCTAGAAAGCTTAAGGAAGAGCTGGATTGGTTCATGTGTACTATTGCTATTATTGTCTATTACGCTTTGTGTCCCTTCATTCGCACTTTGCTTTGTACTCAGATAAAACGCTCTCACAGGCGCTGCAGTGAACCCTCCATGGAGCCGGAAGTGGTACCCATTGCGAGCTGGTATATTTTTGCCACGCTGATTTTTCACCTCCGCGCATACCTTTTCGTGCCTTCTTTAGCTCTCCTCGATTCGTTTCCAGTTCTTGTATTTTCTCGTTTGCGTCCTTAAATTGCGCCTTGTGTCACCCTTTTGACCTGAAGCTCCACTATGCATTGCAAAGTTTGTTGCGGCATTGCTCTCGTTTCGATGTTCCAAGCGTCTCCTGTAATCTCTCTGATTCACCGACACGATCCGTCTTCTACTGTATTTGAACTTTTGTTGCTACTTCCAATGCACTTGAATGTCGTTTCTAGTCTGAAGCAGAGCGGAGCTTGTGCCGAAAAACAGCAGACTAGTTCAACTTTGCTATTTCCAAAAGAATGACGGGAAGTCGAGTCTCATCCTATTGTTGATTTTTGTTCCGTCCTGACTCTGAACGCGGGAGAAAAAAGGCCACGAGCAAGTTAAAAAAGCAGCTACTCTTGTGGCTCGTAGAGAATCCAGAAGACGCCTCAAACTAAAGCACGAAGTCTACCTAGGGCTTCGGTAAAAAAAGAGCACTAAGAGGTGCTCACAACATAGCACTATAACCACGCATCCGAACAAACGGACATTCAAGTATCATCTCAAAAAATATCTGGCCCGCATACACCGTTAGTACATATAGGAATGCTGCTTCAAAGGAACTAGTTTGATCTAAAAAAACTACTTTATTGTGACACTTATTTGCTATAGCTATTACTAATTTCACAAAAGGTTACATTTCGTATACCCATTTAAAAATAGTGGCTTAGTCTGTATTGTTTTTATTACCATTGAGAATGCTGGAAGCCCGAATTCATAGTACCTCACGACTCTGAGGTTTGAATTCATTTTCGCATTTCGAAATCCAGCTTTCATGTAGTTCAATGAGCTATTCGGATGACGTGGTTCTTTGATCAAATCGGTTGAGTTTGTTCGACAGCAAACCTTATTGAAAAATAGGTATTTTTGCCCCATTTTTGACTATACAAACGTTTAAGAGCTGTTCTAGTTCTCGAGGCTTCACAAATGCTTAGAAACTGTTCGAAGCTTCCTATAGACGTCGCTGGAGGGGCTGGTATAGAGAGAATTGCCATGCGCAGAGACTGTGGAATTGCTTGGTTGGTTCCGATGGGTTTATTGTGCAGCAGCGATCGCCCGGTCTTTTCGAAAAATTCAGCATCTCTTCCCTGCGAATAATCGTATTTGGAATTTCTACTTTGTGACAAACCAAATTGGCATACATACATACATACATACATACATTTCAAATGGAGTTATTTCCAATCGAGCTATACGTGTACGCTTTGATAAACGCGCCTTTAATATTACTCATACGCACAATTCTAACAATGCCCTAGCTACGGGTTGAAGCACATTTTTCATATATAATAATTATAAGTATACATTAGACACGGTACTTCATTCGAATCATAAAGCATTCTTCTTCGCCGTAACATCATGCACACCTCTGTCCTCCATTTGTATCGAGTTTTACGTTCGGTATTGCTATAAGGCGTCGCTTCAAGTAGTTGATCCATCAAGAGAACCCGGACAGCTGCTAAAATTTTACGTTAAGTTGCAATGTCTTCGTTGTTCATTAAAAAATTGTTATAGTTTTGTCGCCTTTTTTAAAGGCAGAAAACACATCGCTATTAACTCTCTATCACCTAACATCAAAGGCGTTTCCATATACTTGTCTATATATATCCTTCTATGTCCTAACGGTGCTCCGAATTCAAATGACCTAACTTGGAACATGGCAGGAATCAGTCACTCTATTACTTCGCGAACAAAACTACAAGATTGTGGGTAAAAATATTTAAAAAAAAAAAATCAAACTTTTGAATTGTCAACTTGCAGCAGACTACGCAATATTAGGCATTTTGCTTTTCAAACAACGGTATAGTTAACGACGATATTGCCGTCACTATTGTATAGCAAAAAAACAGTAACAGCTATCTTCAACTCTTTGATAAGAAGAAACGTCTGCTTTTTGTTTGGTAAAATTACCTCACCAGATCTGTGCTTGTCAATACTGCCATGACCGCATGTCATTATTGTCTAAATTAACTAGTATATCCATTATAAAAGGCCTGTCTAAATATAGGCGTCAAACATATAAATAGTTACCAGTTGTGTCAGACGCTCCGCAAGGTTTTGCATTCGCTTATGCATGAGGCGTACGGCAGGTTAGGTGCCCTTTGCAAAAGGGTACGATCAAATTAACCTTAAACAATATAGTTAAGTTCCTCTGATGTGAACAAATACAACACATTGTAAAGTTATTGGCTCATTGTGTCTGCCTGTTTACCTTGGCCATTTAACGATACGGCTTGTCCTTTTTAGAAGTCCTTTTCTCAGTCAGATTTACTGCAATCAGAACTGCAAAAAATTAATATCTAGTTCAGTTGGACCTAGAAGCTCGAATTTCTATATGTGGTCTGCCGACGTATCGTTCACTGTTTTCTATATATACATGTGTATATATAGCCTTTTTTTGACTTCTTACGCATATATTCGTTGTTTTTTTCCACCTCTTCTTCGTCTCCTCGGGACATACCTCATCTATTGATGTTGTCACCTACCGTTTCTACGTTTACTTGTTTCACCACCGACGAGTCGCGTTGTGCTTCCAACGTTTTGGGATTGACACGAGGCAGCTGCATACACTTTACGCAATGAACTTTGGGGGAAAAGAGGCCGTTTGGCAAGAGGAGGATAGTTTTGGCTAGCAGAATACATATGAGCGAGACCACACGGTGCTGAATAGGCTGAGATGATGTAAGTCTGTTTCAACCCAAAGAGACAGCACATCTGGCCTTGTTCCAAACAGCCGGCGCCTCCATAAAATTTGCCGGCACCGACCGGATGAAACCCTCCACCGAGTACGTCGGAACTTTCAGATTGCCCTTGAACTCAGATTCGCCACTAGCGTCTTCCATTTTAGTTGCCCCACGAGAGCAGATTTGCAGTCTACCAGTGGCTCAAGCGTGTCGGATCCCCACACTTGAAACCTATGTGTGTGCTGGTCTTGACTTGCTTTGGACTTTTTCCTTGGGACCCCAATTTCGGTCTTTTCGACTAGTAAAACTCACACAGCAATAGCACCTGTAGAACCCCATTCCAGACGACTTTAAGGATGAATCCATAACAGAAAACGTTGTCGTCGACAATGTGGACAACTGGCGAGGGACCGGATTCTGTTAGTCAGTCAGCAAGCCCAGTATCTGCTACTTCAGCTACAGGGCCCATTGGCCCAGCAGCGCATTCTCTATGCGAGATTTGTTGACGAAGATGCAAGTGGGTATACACGTTATGGCAATGACTAGCTAGATTTACAGGCTGATATGCAGTCATTTGATAGGCATGTAAACCGGTGTTATGTGTTTCGTATATAAGAACGGAGAGTAACGTCTAACATGAGGATTTTGGTCCTTTATTTGTGCATCCGTTATAACAAAACCCCATAGTCCTAATCGCAGCAAATCTAAAAAAAGATACGATGCTCTCAGCAAGTATTCCTAAGCAAACACGTTATCGTGGCGTCACGATTTAAAGCATTCTATAACACAAAAGATTTATTGCAAGGAGCGGATTTCCTATACTTGGGACGAAAAACTTATAATTTACATTGAAGAGCGCAACATACAAGGATTGATGGATTAATTGAGGGAACAGAAGAAATAACTATGTTAAAGTATATATATATATTTCTGTACACTAAGTCGTGTGCAGCTGCTTTTTCTGTCTGCTAACGCTGGCATTTTTTTTTGTAAAGGTAACCTTCTACTGAATAATTGATGAACGATCGTTTCTACTATGTTCGCGTAGTGCAGTGCATAGATCGTATACTGAAGATGTGAACTCGTTACGTTTTACAGTGAGAGAATGGGAATTCTCTGAGATATATCAAAGTTGTGCGGCCATGAGGCGCACTTGATACCTTCCCATTATAGTGCCCAAAGGACTCCAAAACCAAAAAGCTATGAGGCATTCCAAGCAGGAGAACAAGAAGTAAAGGAGTAAAGAAAAACTTAACTTTGCTTTAGTGCAGTTGCTTTTTTGCCTTAACTACTTGTTGATATATGCATTTGATTATCACCTCAAGAATAAGAAATTAACTATGATAATTGTGTTACGGATTGACATTGCTTTGAATCGTCCTAACACAAGAACGAGCAGATTACCGAAAACGTTTTGAACGTCTTTCGCGTAACATCCTAATGTTTGCATTTTTAAAATCGGCAGACCTCGTGCATTTCCGAGATTCCGATGCCAATCGGGACTGATCCTCCTGCTGCTGCTGCTGCTAGCATAGAAGAACGTGCTTCCCAATGTGTCCTGAAGTATAAAGTGTTATGTTTATATTTGGAGCACAACACAAGTACAATGTACATTAGAGTAAATGCATATTTATAAGGGTATTGGCTGTATTAGTCTTTCTATGTTTTGAAGAAGACGCTGCACTGTCGGTATCGTTATAGCTCGAAGGCTGGGGTGGACACATCTATTTGCATGTAAATTTTCGTGCTCTATAAGCGGAAAAAAGTTCATGTGACACGTTGGTAGAACAACGATGGGTGGCTGGTATTGATTTAACATGGTATTTTCTGAAAGTCTATAATATCATCTATGATTGAAATACATAATTTAAGCTGGATTATATCTATATCCGACAAGCAGAGACTGAAAAATTACAAATTTCCCTAACGCATAGATAATAAACTGAGAAAGTGTGTATGTACATGCGCATGTTTCATGTAAGGGATTTGCGATAACGAATAAGGATGTATCAATCATTCCTCTGTTAGAATTTACAAATGTTATATGCCTATTCCACAAGATGCAATTACATGGTAATACATGTTGGTAAGTAACTGTAATAGATATTCAACGAAGAAATTGGAAAATGTCGATCAGAGCCGAAAATCAGCGAAGTGCTATTGTTGTTGCTGTTATTGTTGGGGGTGCCAAGCAAGACGTAGAAAACAAGCAATGGGGTATATTCGGGGTACAAAGAAAGATGAGGAAAACAGGGAGTGGGATGTATCTGGGGGAAGCGAACAGATTTAGAGCCAGTGGCGTTGGAATCCGGTAGGTGGCTTCTTTATTATGCCATTAACCACGACTGATCGCTCTTTAGTGGCCTTTCCAGATGGCGCTATTGTCAAGATCAACATTAATAATGAAAACAATATTGCCCCCTCTTTTTCCATTTATCCCTTTAGACCCAGTTTGATTCTCTCGTCGCGGTAACTTTGCAAAGCCTAGTCGACCGCCGGCCGCTCGGAACTTAAGGAGAGCCGAAACGGCAAGGCGATAATAGTCAAAAACTATTTTTGATTGGGGTTAAAATAGGAAACGGGAAAACGCCGTAACTAGCTTCAAAAGGAACAGGTCACTTCTCGCAAATTGCAAACTGATAGATATATGAAATAGAAAGAGGTTGTTGTATATCTTCATCGGATTGTGTCCTTCTGAAGACGTCCTTCTTGCCCCTTTTCTATGCAGGATCCAAGTATAATTCATAATCGTGATAGTAAAAACAGTAGTGCCACACTTTGTTAAATCGATGCGACTGATATAGTGGACTTAGTTAGCTAGTAAATGTTGTAGCTAGTTGAAGACGCGGTTTCGTACAACCAGTGATTTCAAATAGGCGATTAGAAAAAGTGTCAGTGACCCGTGTATGGTTCATGATATATTTATATCCAACAAATATAGTTGCTTATAAAACAACTAGTAAGTTGTGTGGTAAACCTGTCAAAGAAGTATAGGATCAATCGTGATTTATCCTGCACTAAGCTTATCAACGTCCGTATAGCTTAACAGCTTCATATAGTGTGTGTCAAACAGTAAGCGCGACGTGAAGCCGTTGAAGTACTTTGTCGTTAAAAGTTTGTAAAAGTTATTTATACTCTCAAGTTGTCGAAATGCCCCTCGTGCCAATACTATCGATAATAGCCTCACTGGAAAAGAACATGCACTCGAGAAGAGGCTGTTTTTAGCAGTCTAAGCTTAATTCTAAATGCCACTGTGAAAGCTGTCTGCTGTTGCCGGCAGTTTCTACAGCATCAATCAGAAACATGTTCCCTGGGCAGCTATTAAGGAAACACCATGATTTGCCCTAAGTATCGATTTCCAATTTGGCCTAACAGATTCGACCTTCTTCCAGTAGGAGGCACACATGTGATATCATAAGCGAATATTCGAAATCCGGCTTTATCGAACGCATCCCAGACACTATGATAAATTTTAAAATGAAAAAAGGTTGCACGGCATTTTACTTGTCCATTAAATGGTATGCGTTTTTTGAAGGTTAGTCACGGCATGTCGTACGATTGATGAGAATGATCATGAACATAAGTATAAAGTTCACTTTATCGCAGTGGCGTCGATCTGATTACAATATATGAATATATAATGTACACTGTGGGTCGAGACAATCAAATAGTACTCAGAAAAATAGACCCAATCAAACACGAATATGCTGCAACAAGCTGGACCCATCTGAGAGAGCTCTCCGCCTAAGCATTGTTGTGGCCTTAGTCACCGCAAAATGTTCGAGATAATATATCCGTATCATTGCAAACAAGAGACAGGCGTCTTTAAACGCATTCCGTGTATACGTCAACTCGACGTGTTGCTTGTGTGCCAACATAGGCAGATGATCGTACTGAACGATTTCAGAAAGATATAAACAAGAATAACGCTCACCTTAATAAGAAACGAGGCAGGTAGTTTTGGGCCTTTCGTTCACTTATGATGTTTTCCCTTTCTAAATAAAAAATTGCTTCCGGTTTAACGTATAGTACGGCTATTAAGCATTGGCTTACGACTAACCCACGATATCTGATAAGCACAGAAACATTAACGGCAGCATCACTACTTGGCATGAATTTCTAACACCTAACTACGCGACAGTCAAAGAATGTGGTGAGAGGAAGCCCCGGTCTTCAAGCTTTCTTCGGTCTGGGTTTGCCTTGCAAAGAACACTCAGCTTTAGCTTTTTGTCGCCACGTCATACCCATGCCCTTATATCTGATCTATTTAGAGCATTTTCGGCTTCTTTTCAAGTGTGGTAAATTCTCCTAAAACAGTTGTTGAAGGATCTTCATTCCATCATCATCACGAAGCGAATTTCAGGTTCTTAAGTAAAATCTTCGCTTTTAGTCTTCATGCTTCCAAAGGACTTTTCGCAACAGTCCGAGGCGATATGTGTAACTCATCCCCTTACGGCCTCTTTGAAAGTTGTTCGGCTATTTTACAGCTTAACTTTTCGCGTTATCTCCATATCGTTATCCAAACTAGCTGTGACACGCCGTAGAGGTTATACTGGACGCTCCAGCACCTGTCCCGAGACCGTTAATGCAACTCACACGTTCGAGATTTTTTCATGAGCTCGTCTCGAAGAGCCTTTTCCAGAAGTAACGCTTGTAAGCGCCTGATCTTGTTCTTAACATAGCACACGATGGATGTTTCTCAGTTCCCGTTTGCCGCGTTTTAAAAGACTAAACACGATAGCATAATATCAATTTTAGAGATCTTGCAAAATGCAATGCAAATTTTAGTGTTCTAGAGAATGTATAAAACACTGCCAAAATTTGGCTTGTAGATTCTAGATTAGCTGGAGCACGTAAAGTCGCAAATTCGATCACGGGTTGGCCAAGAAATAGGCACGCGTGTTACCAATATGCTTTTGGGCTAGTAGTGTATTACCTTATCAGTGTGTAACATGGAAGGGTATCACAAACTAAGGGGAAAAAAAATATTGCATAACTGGAGGTATATCCTACACAAATATGGCATGTGGGATCGTAAGGTAATTTATCAATCCAGAAGCGTTATCCTCTAACTACTGTGATGTGGCAGGCTAAAAAGCTGAGCTATCACGGGGTGGGTCTAGGTGACTTGTATGTAATGTGACCCTGTTCAAGGCGTTACATAGCGATGATTTCGCTCAACCGAAGAAGGGAAGAGCCTCATAGAGGAGTCCCGGGCGGCCGGTGACGCGAACAATCAGATTCTGTCCGGGTCGAAAAGGTTAACCGACCAAGCCAGCTAAGGCTAATGGTAGATAGACGTGCTATTGGTATGGCAAAACGATGGCTCTCTGTCGTCAAACAACATATCCGAGCTAAGCTTACGATTGCTACACCGAATCCTAGTCTAGCTCTCGTGATTCCGCATCGTCTGTAGTGGACGTATATTACATCGCCTCTTTTACACTGCGGAAGAGCCAGCTGTTCTTCTCGTAGCAGTTACGCATTGACGTCTCTATAGCTTCGTGTCCCATGATACCTTCCTTCAATAACGTTCTTGACGTCCCTGAGAAGTTCCTGCGAGTCTCAACATCACTGATATGCAAGTCCCTATAGGTGTTGCAAGTTTGCATTTTTGCAACAGAAGCCAAGCTTGCGTTTCGACAGTCGCAGACGCCCTACAGGAGAAAAGATGAGACTGCCAGGTGCATCCTTTGAGCAGCCCGGGGTATTTTGAGCTAAAAAACACGTAAGATTATGACCATCGTCGTAAAAAGAGCTAGAAAAGTCTCTTGACGCGTATCGATTACTACCAGTGTTATCGGATAGGATTTCCTGTTTGTTGCGCTTGTTGTCTCTTGTATTACCAATATTAAATTCGTACAATGTGTTTTTATTAAGTAAGCATTTCGATTTATCACCTAAATGGAAAATGACGACTTCAACTTAAGTGCATTCGTGTGCTCACCACCCAGTATTGGATCAGCTCACCATAAGCTGGTAACTCACCTGGTATGGGGTGCTACTTATAGGTACCATCAACGACGACACGTGGTTGTCTGGATTCGAATCCAAGCATGAACATTTCGCCTTGTACGCGATGCATCCCGTCTGCTGGAATGATCACCGGCAGTACCGTACGAAAAACTCGAAACATTTAGCCTTTGGTATCGAAAAGTTGAACTTTCCACATTAACAACTGGATCACTTGATATTGTAACCGACACATGAGTTTCATATGTGCTCATTTAGAACTAAAAACATATTTTCCCACAAAGCATTATAGGTATGTACATTTTCTATAAATTCCGAAAAAATTGGAGATGGAGCGTAGGCCCTAACTACGAAAGCAAACATTCTACGATCTGGAGATGCGTCACTTCGTAGCTTGAGAGCGCAAACAGCTTTCTCTGTACCCTCTTCATATTTATCTCTCTCTCTCTCCCTCTCTCTGTAATATAGAAAAAAATTAGGCGTATATGCGCATGTATGCATGTGTTTACATACAGAGATGCAAGCACAAATAGGCGCACACGTTTCGTAGAATTTTTCTCGTTGTTTTCAGTTGTCTTTGCCTCTTCTCTTTGCTATTGCTAGTTATTGGAAAGAGACTTGTAAGTGCATATGAGGTCGTATTGGGAGACGTTTTCTGACAAATTTAAGATAACTTTATCTTAAATTTAGCTCGTCTTCACTATTTATTTTGGGCGGAAGCTAAGCCATTAGCGACGAGCATATTTGATTAATATTATGATAACCGATATATTTTACACCTATGCATGGACGTACGCTTATAATAAAACTAGAAAGAGGGACGGGCCCTATCAGATTCTGTTTACTTTATATCGGACTTCAGGTTTCTAATGTATCATGTTTGTTTTGCTAGACTCAGTCAACCTATCACTTGCCTAACAACTGCAATTTCGAAATGCCAACAACCCTTTTTTCTTGTTAAGTACCTCTCCATATTTCAAATTCTACGTCCAGTAACGTATCTTCAAGACTGGGTCTGTTAGTGCTTTGGACGCAATTTTTTGGCTTAATAAAAATATAATTTTTAGCTAACGAGACGGAAGTTATTGTTTTCGTAAAACTTGGCCGTATTGTTGCCTGTATTACAATACTATGCGAGTTCCCAAAGTGTGACCGACAAGGACCCATATCCATACCCCTTTGTTGTTTTCGAGACCGTTCTAAATAAAAATCTAAATATTTGAACGAATTAGTTAGCATGTGTTAAAGGTGTCATTCCTAACACTTCACACAACCACAACTCACCACCATTAAAGCTTCAAAGACTTCACTTATTAACTAGCCATCTTCGAAATATTCCTTTTTAATAGCAACGTTGCGTTAAGTGATATCGCTGGATTTAAATGTGTCGTTTAAATATGCTACACATAACAAATTTTAATAGAATTTTATTTTGTGTTTGTAGTGGGCCGAAACCCCTAAAAATGTAAAAGTTCAAAACAAAAAAAAAGGCGTAAAAGAACGCGAAAGGACTAACGGTGACTCTACTGGCTAATTTATTTCTTTCTCTAAAACGGTCATTAATTTTTGCAGTATGAATCTAGCCTTCTAGTATGAAACTGGCCTTTTAGGTCACTTTGATGAATTTCGTAGCCCTTTGAATTAAATGCTATTGAGAATCTTGCGCTTTGCCTCACGAAGGTCTTTCCTTGATTTTCCCGAAGCTCCATAAAATATAGCAGAAACATAGACAGTGTATCGTGCGCAAAAAAGGAATTGTTATTCTTGGTGGGAATTCACCCAGCGTGGAAAGATAAGATAATGGCTAATATTGGCTTTATTTCCCAAAACAACGCACCGTTCTTCGCTGCAATGAATTTGTGTTTCGTGTTAGAAAATGTTGGCTCTTTTTTGGGTTTAAAAAGAGCAGATGAACCCATGTCTGCTCCGATAAACAGCCATCCAACGTTTGTCTGCTTTTGAATGCCCCACCTAGCGCCACTACTGATATAAAATGCACCTCTTTTTTCATACTTTTAAGATAAATGCTCACAATAGGTGTCATAATGGATAGTGTCCGAAACTGACGAGCGAAGGCAAAAGTCTGACAAATACACTAGGGGTCTATATTATTATACATCGCCAGTGAACGGGACGCACTAGACACCATTGAGATGAATATGTGTACCGGTCCTCAGCTGCCCCATCTAAATGACTGAGGGGAGCCCTATCTAGGGTGGAGGGCCGACGAGTATAGACAAAAATCCAACGAAAAAATAAGACCCTGCTCGGGTCTACCTCAAAGGACTTTTATTTGGATATATCCTTTTAGGGATCACTTTACGATTTCAAAGCCGTACATTGGCAGACAAGCAATGTGAGAGACGGGATAAAAAGGGAGAAAAAAGATCTGATTCTACCAGTACCCTATATTGACTGGATCTTCCGCCAGCAATGCGTGGGCCGCTTGGCAGGCCCGTTCGTTGGCTCATTCCTCGACGGTGCTCCTAGTGGTGGCAGACAGACGGGCTGGACGCTAGCAGAGACTTGCTTCTTCTGCTGCTGAACTCGCGCACGGAAGTTGTAAAACATTATGATCCTTCAGTAACAGTAACAAATAGTAGCCAGTGCAGCGTCAGCAGTCATAGTAGTAATGGCAGTAATCACACTATACCAGTAGAAGTAGTAGTAGCTGCACGTATCGTGTTCTTCTTTCGAATATGACAGGCATAATGACCAAGACCGGGGTAACGGCAGAACCAGTATATGAGCGACTGGGAGTCGAATAAAAAGGCATGCGTGCCTCGAGCAGTTACTTACCGCAGTATAGAACAGCCACTACATTGCGTCCGGTACATAGCAGGCGCTGACGATCGGCGACCTAACGTCCCAGCGAATATACGTTCTTTGCCGAAGCTTCTCCGAGCGGTTCAATATTACTTAATGCTACGCATGTTCCATTAATTATATACTGAATACATAGTAGTGATTTAAAATGCGAGATGCAGGTATCTATCTATTAACTAGATGTAAGTTATTAATGGACAGGCAAAAAACTAGACTGTATATGTATTATATATCGATATATTGTGGCAGTGAAGATTCGCTGCGCTCGGGATACTCATGCCAAGACAAGTACTCCTCTTTCGAAGGCACAAAAATAAACCCCAGGGGCAACTCTAAAACTCTAGACTATACGGGCGTTAGCCTTCCACCGCTTTAGTTACAAAAAGGTTATCGTTCAGCTATTACCAGGTCAACAACCATTACGAGTTAATGCGAAGAATATTTTATTTTATGAAGTGGCGTTTAGTGGAGTTAATACACACTGAATCCTGTGTCCTTAAACCCAGCTAGAGTTAAATTCTTCTATACTGCTTGATAACACAGTTACATTAGTAAGTTGCTGGTTTACACCTCTTAAATGTTATTAATGACTTGTAAAACAGCCAAAATATATTAAAAATAGGCGCAGAATCTTAACATGGATTTATTTAAGGAAGTCATCGACGCTGTAACTTTTACGAAGCCCATCGAAACTTTCCCAAAAACTCTCTCATATTAAATCATTCGAATCCAAATAGCTGCCGTTTGATTAAATAGTATCTCATGAGTAGGTCTGAGCATATGATAAAATTTCAATGATTCAAGCAAGCGATAGTTATAAGGAAGAAGTCAACAAGCGCCAGAATTTTTTTGTTTCGCTACCTGTTTGTTTTAAGCAGCCATAGAAACTCTGTCTTTTCGCTCCTGCTGGGTAGATTTTTTTAGAGTACCGAACACGTTTCCTGTTGCCGCAAGATCGAGCGTACAAAATAAAGTATCGGCTCGTTTTGTTCGCCTATTGAAATTTGAATCAATCTAAATTTACTTACCCTTTGTCCTACGGATAATCCTAAAAAGTTAAAGATACCTCCATATTTCTTAACTTTCAGTGCAGACTGTTTGAATAATAAACACGTACATTTAAATCGTTCAGGCTCAAAGGTTCTCAGGCTGGGAACTTCATGGTAAGCTTTCAGTAGCGTAAAGTAAATGTGTTCGGCATATGTATAATGTTGTGAGCACTTCTGTTCGTCTATTTATTGCGTAAACGTTCGGTACGTCGTACTTGTTCTGTAGTTGTTTTATTAACTTACTGTTATATTTAATAGAGAAATAGAAAGACCATGATCTTATAAAAACGGTTGCAGATTATATCAATGAGATCTGAGGCAAATTAGAATCTATTTGTTTGCATTTGTGTATCATGTATTTTAGATCACGTTCTTTCTTTTCTTAATCGAAGCATGGATTTATGAAGAAAAACTCGTACCTCTAGTGACGTTGTTAACCATTAACGAGTCTGACTCGTTTCTTTTTCAGGTAAATCGATCGACACCCGAAAACCAATGACTGCCGCTTCATGTTTGTTTTTCATACGCTTTATGCAAATACGTACCACTGCAGTTCCGTAAAGCCTGCAGCTATTAGCGGAATTCGGCTACATAGCCAGCGGCCGCAGTTAGCGCCCCTACAGAGGAGGGGCAGCCGCGACAGATCATGCTTGAAGAGATTTGGGTCACTGCTAGGAAGCTAGGAAGTGCACGGTGGACGCGCTTAACGTAAGCCTCAAACGGTACCTTGTTTGTCTAACGCATTGTCTGCTAACTGTGGCCGTTCTGCGTCTCTGAAGCGAATGCGTTCAGCGCTTTGGCACCTGAAAACCATCGTAATCACAGCGCGTCTAGGCAGACAAGTCCTTTACACAGTTTATAAGGACACATGCACACCTATACATATGAGCACGCACTTATTGATACGCATCAAAAAAACTGAAAATTAGCAGAGAGGAAAAAAAGTCGTACGCATTGACAGAACAAAGAAGAGTCGAAGGCTAAATCCGATTTGTTTCCGAATGAAAAATTCTAGCAACAATATTTATGTTTATGGCTTAGTTACCCTTAGGATGAACGCATAACATTGTCAGATCAGGTTCCTGCTGATAAGGGCAACTCATAGAAGAGAAGAAATTACTCCGACTTTTGTGTCGATATTTTACGCCACAAGGTGAGGCGTGTGGCTCAGTCAATGCCTCAGTAGCATTTTGGTCAGCGTTGCAGTGGTAATGGCAGTATAAAAAGGTGCGAAAGCATGTCTTGCAGGTAAGATACCCATGAACCAGGACTGTGAACCAGGATTACGTTGAGTTACTGTATAGGCGTGCTTCACTAGAGTCGCATAGGTTGGATCTCTAGTCACTAATTGCCTATCCTTGCAAAAACCTGTGTAACAATAGTTAAGCATACATAATGCTTCGGTGACGATTGCATTGAATTAAAAAGGTTACTGTCTTGCTTCTAATGTACACACAAAAAGGCATGTATATATCATTGCTTAAGTTATTTGTAAAATTTTCATGAAAGTATAATTATCTACACCTGCATACTGCACGAAAGATTCTGAGGGGAACGGCACTTCTAAATCCAGCTGCTCGTACGCTATACGAAGATACCGCTGATGAGTTCAGTTCTCGCAATAACTTTAAGAATCAGCTAGAATCCACGCCTCAGACTGTCTTGTTTATTGCGACCATATTTTTAATAAGTTTTGCCTTTTACAGTTGGCCCAGCGGCCGAAAAGTCCAACCTTACAGAAGTGAAGCTATAGAATGCATTAAGCACAGCATGAGCGTGTAAAAATAAGTGCCGTGGAAGGTTTTACAGAAGCTTATTTGATACATTTCTAATAACTTTGTCTTCGAAATTAAGCCTCGCACATTTAGGAATTATGCATAGCTTTGAATAATATAAGTCACTTACATACACAACTATATACGCTTGTTTTTTTATAAGATCACCATCCTTTAAGGCTTACTTGCATTCTTATCGCAGTCATGAAAAACCTTGTCAACTACCTTCATACCAACTGGGTTTGTCAATGGAACAGTACATTGTTAAATTATTGACTTATCCAAGATCTTTAATATTAACAGTTGTTCCCCTGCAGAGCAGGGGAAAATGGCTTGGATCATTCCTTTGCTCGAAACAGTCATGCAGTAGGATGAACACCGAACCATTTTGCTACGCAACGGTGGATGCTTAACTTTCGTATCCTTTACAGGAGTGAGTTATGATATATAATCCAAGTAAGTAAGTAAGTAAGTACAATGACAAAATTTCATCGAAATTTACTAGTTTATAATAATCTAATCGAAAGCTAGTTTATAATAATTGAGTGCAGACAGAACGACAAGCAAGAAGATCGTGCTAGAAAAGATCGAATAAATTCTTATTTTTTTTATGAGATTTGAGACGGGTGGAACTACAGTGTTTTTACTAGTGCAACTTACTAGAACTTTAGCATCCTGTATCATAATATATATCATATGGAATATGTAAGCCGGGCCTGTACGTTACCACGACCAGCCAGCCCACGCTTGTTTGAACTATATACACATAAGGTAATATCTACAACCGTTTTGCAAATTGGAGACGACAACTGGCGAAGATATAAAGGGGCAGACCATCGTTATAAGATGTATGAGAACCCAATTTGATAAATACTTCTGCAGAAAATTAGCGGCACCTAGTATGGGGCAAGCTATTAATTTGGGTTTATTAGCTTGGATACTGTCAATTAAATGAAGTGTGTAAACCTATTGGAACTATAATACTTGCGACCATATAGTGCTACATTCGTAGATGACGACGCGTCCGTGTGGTTGTTTTGCGACAGGAGTAGTCCACTGTTTAAACTGTGAGGCATCATTTTAGATTTGGTGGTTTTGTCTAGATTCGAATGAGTCGAGGCTAGACGTAACGATGCTCGGACAGAAACAGACTTAAGTCCCATTAAAGAGATAGTTGCGTAAGAAAACAATGACTGTGAATAATTGAAGGCTAAGTTGATTATATACCAAACTTAATAAAGTTTTATAAAATATTAGTTATAATATGTAATATAATAAAAAATTACAGACGCCACTATGGAACATACGAAAATTGCGCCCTTAGATAAGCTAATACGGTCGACCGATTGGTTCAAAGTTAGTTTCACAAAAAGATATGGCTTCTATGTTGTTCAGTATGCCATAAAAATCGATGGCATCTAGGGCACCAGGTTTTTCCATAGAGCTAAATTTATGTAAAGACATTTCGCGCATGATCGTTACATGAACAGTTGATTCGTTTGGGATCGCCGGAGTACTCCATTTCAATGATTTATGGCAGCACCGTCGCTGGCCCGCAATATTCAAAAGGAGCTTTATTTAAGAGCAGTCGATCGAGGTATGGTTTAACAACCGTAACTACAGTTCAAAAGTGAAGATTATCTTCATCAATTACCAATGGACAAAACAAAAAGTATTAGTCGTGCTAACTATAGAGCCGAAAGGCCTAAGTTAATTCGCGTCAAATCCGCTACGCGTAGCGACATGAGGCCCACCCTTGGCTTTTAATTTACAATTAAAAATAAATTATGTTCTATGGCTTTTGGAAAGACGTTTAAATGGCCTGTAAATAATAGGTAGCATTCAATGTCGTCGGCGGCAAAAACCGCAAACGTTTCCCAGAAAGTAACTGATCTCTGAGTTCAAGCGTCCGAGCATAGGCCGCTAAGGACTAAACTGGGATACATATATAGGAGCACACCATGAAATTTTTTGCACTAAACTCAACCGAAATTGTCATTTATGATCGCCATTGCAATCGAGGTTGTACTATTAGTCTGACGTACAGGCTAAATCTTTCTGCCTGAGCCTTGCTACCCCTCTACTCACCTCTATAGTACGCTAGTCGTCCTATCGCTTTCATATGTGGACAGTTCCATACATATATATCTATCGCTATGTATTTTCGCCTAAGCGCATGCTATCTCTGCAGTACATGGCCATATTCACAGCGTTAACCATTTGATGTCTTCTTGCCAGCATCTTCGCCTTCCTCTGCCCTTCTTCAGTACAAATTCTTCTTTGATCACAGGCATCGAAGTGCTATTCATTCAACAACTGGTACATCAATTGTATTGGCCTTCTTCTTGACTAAATCCATCGCCGGTGTTGTCGCTGTTGCTACTACTGCCGCTGTGACCTTTGTTGTTTGTTGTTACCGTCATTGCCGTTGTCGTCATCGTCTGTACTACTGTTGTTCGGGCAAGTTGATGGTAAGTAGAGGATACCGGCTAGAGTTAAGTATCAGCGGTGGAATGGGAAAGAAGGTATAATATTTGCGCTGGTGGTGGCCTAATAGTAGTGGTGATCGTGGCAGACGTGGATGAAGACTCAGGGCGGAAGAAAGAATGTAAACTGCGGTGGGTTTTGCGCGAATGGCTATGGCTGGCTGACTGCGTATCGCGGCGTGGCCGTCGTTGTTTTCGACTGCAGTCGCCCGTACAGCACAAAGGATGAGATTGGTTCGGTTTGTTCAGAGAAATGATAAACGGGAAGCAGTGAAGCAACGGAGTACAGACCGAAGCGGACGAAAAAAGGAGAGGAAACGACCACGACGACGATAAAGCAGGAGCTATGAAAACAGCAGAATAGGCAATAGAAAGGAGTAAGGAGTCGGGGGACAGATGGTACGGGCGGACCAAGAGGATAAAGAATAATGAGGAATCTGAATCGCTCTGGCAGTTGAAGTCACCGCTTCGGCTTCAGGCCGCTTGGAGCTCCGAACACGAATCAAGCATGACTGGCCCCTTTCAGACGGGTACTTAGGGTTTTAGACGGAAAGCCAGCTCTTCTCAAGGTTGGACGAAGAATAGATAAGAAGACAAACTCGGGCCGAATAGAGGTCAGGAGAACGGCTAGGGTTTTCGGTGGTAAAGAGAAGGCGTTCGCTGATTCGTTTTTGGCTCACCGCCCATCCACCCATCGATCACTGCTCAGTCTGCCCTCTTGTCAGCCCACTCGTCAGCCTAGGGTAGAAGTAAGGCTATAGGCTATGCCGGCGAAAAGATTCTAGGGTAGCCAAACTCCACGAGTCGATTGTTAGGATCATTTCGACCTTGTACTACATTGCAGCGAACCGAAACACAGTCTGAACATAGAAACATCAGATCGCTGCGCGTATAGCCGTCTCGTCGGAGTTTATCGATTGGAATTCACAAGTTAATTGCTTGCGCGATTGCGTTCTGGAGGTGTGCTCATGCCTTAGTAAAAAAAAACGAAGATATACAATAACAGAAAGGAAGAACGATAGAATACAGATTTCATTCGCTTCATGTTAATGCAACGGGTGGGATAGGAATAGGTTCCAGCGAAAGCTTGAACGCGAGAGGATGAACGCCGAGAAATAAAAGAAGGTTGCGTGATACGTGAAAAGGGATCAGGCTTAATAGACGATTGGTTGGACGGGACGAATTGAGCAGTAACAAAGATACGGCAGCTAAATTAGAAATCAAATAGTCAGATATCGACAAACGGAAAATATGCACGATTTGCGCACGTGGGAACGGACAGATAAAAATGGGCACGAAAATGCCTTGAGAAAAGGGAGCTAGTGAGAGAGAAACGAGTAGATAAGGATACTAAGATTAGATTTACATTCAACGTCCGGGTCATATAATTGGCCAACAAACCCGCAGCAGAAACTAATCTTAAGATCAATGGACGGTTCACCATAAACGTTACTTAATTTATGATAATTACTCACCGTGAAGTGTGAAGACCATCGAAAAAGATCGGCATGTGTGAATGCTTTAAGGCGTTTGGCAAAAAAAAAAAGTTATCGAGCACCATACAACTCTTTCTCGCTGCCTGACTTATCGTTTTTTTATTCGCCTCTCCATTGGCTATTGGGGACATCATGCACCCTTGGAAGTTTATTAGTTGTGCGAAAAACATTTTACTAAATGGGACGGTTGAGACCGAACAAAACAGATATTTTTAAGCCACAACAGGAAAGAGAAAGAAAACGAAAGATATTGAGAGAGAGATAACTTGTAACTAGTAACTTAGCTAACTGTCTAGGCGCTCTCCGACTTTCGTCTATTCGAATGTGTGCTCTTATAATATATTGTGCCATGATGATTATCGCTCTGGAAGAGCAAAGTTTACCAGAGTTGCACGACTTTGTTTGCTGTTGTGTACACGGCTATTTTGACTACTCTGCCCTCTTTTTCATTAAAAGATTCTGCACTTTTGGGACTACGTTTGTTGTATTTGAGCAGTCGAGTGGAGCCGATGGGGAATTCGAGTGTACATGCCTATTCGAAAATTTAGTTGTAAACTCATTTGAACGTAGATAAGTTCCACGGACTAAATAACAAATGGCGAATGTTATCA
This sequence comes from Varroa jacobsoni, assembly GCF_002532875.2. Classification (NCBI taxonomy): domain Eukaryota; kingdom Metazoa; phylum Arthropoda; class Arachnida; order Mesostigmata; family Varroidae; genus Varroa; species Varroa jacobsoni. Next base: position 407,888 of record NW_019213254.1, on the reverse strand, counting down.
CGCCAATCACCATAAGTTATTTTCTTCTTACGGGTACAGCGTAAAGAAACTGAACCAATATATATATATATATATATATAGAGGTACTTTACTAATAAGACGCGTTTTACAGTGGCAGTTTTTTATTTGTTTATAAAAGCAAACTAAATTGTTACAATTAATAATCGTAATAATTTAGTTTGCTTTTTTTTAATCTTATAACTTTTTTTTTTGAATCCGCACAGTTGCTTACGGCATCATATCAGCATTATTGAAACTCTTTAATGATATACATACTTGCGTAAATACTACGGCTCACATCTTTTTTTGCATATACTTAAGCACCTACATCGGGGTACACAAATATGAAATATTTGGCCCATATCTTAGATGCCATATAGAAAGGCTTAGGCCAGCGGTCCCTTATTTTATGATCATTTTCTGCCCTGCCATTAGTAGCAAATACTAGGTCTATTTGTTAGCTTCGCCGTTCTTCGTTGTACCATCGCATGGCCGGATCATTCCAGTTGGCGTAGGAGTATCGATGGTATAATTAAGCACTTAGCCTATTTCTCGCCGACTGGAGGAGACGGCAAGTATCTCTAGGACAGAAATACGTATAGTCTATTTAAAAAAAAAGATATTTACTCGATTATAGTAAAGAATGCTGGTTAAAACCATATTACGGAAGGCTGTTAGATAACTCAAAAAGTAGAACGTAAAAAAATAGGCCGTTTAGAGGCGCAGCCCAGTTTAAGTTGGATACTATAGGTAAACTTTGCCTCTGTTTGTAGATGTTCGATCGAGCTTACACATCATAAGCATTGCAACTTTTAATATGGATTGCCATTAGATTACACCCACGATCAGGGTGAACTGAGAAAGCATCTATTTTGTTCGAGTGCATCTTATATACATGTAGCAATGCAGCATGTGGTGTGTGCCTACTAGGTACATGAAACAACCGACGCATGTACTTACTTCTGTGGACGTGCTTTTCTTTTCCCTACGGAAAATAGCTTCATTTTAGCGTTTTTGTTAGTTGTGACCACGCCCGAATTTCTTTTTGATTTTCTGCTTTTCTCATTTCGTCGTTCTTCTTTCTGTTTCCTTTCTTGCTTGAGCAAACAGCGTAATCTAATTTGAGTCGTTGTGACCGTGGCAGGCGTACGCCATGCCCGGAATGGCGGATCTACATAGCACTAGTAGCAGAAGCTGCTGGGAACTGTGACCGTACATGACTCCAACGATGGAACAAGTTCCAATTACACGCATGTGCAGGAATACGCATATTTATAGTTAACAAATTCCCGTTGAAAGTTCTAGGACTGCTCAAGCAGTCGCGTCTCTAACGGCAGAGCCGTAACAACAGAACAGAACAGAGCGCGTGGGCGAGTTGTAGGTCTGTGCCTCGTTTCCATCGTATTTCTGTCTAACTGTTTTCTATATTTTCTAAGTATTTCTTGTTTCCTGTCGACGAATGTAGCCGCATTACTTTTTCGACACGGTGTCATCTAAGAACTTTTTGGGGTGCATGTATTTGCATCACCTGTCGATAAATATGGCTGACAGCCGTTTCAGGGAGTTCAGCGCAATCAAGCGTAGCAGAGACTGTCGATACGGCATAGCGTGACTTTGTTGCAGTTTTACATATCAGCTATGCAATATGGTGAAAGGCCGACTGTCGAAAATTTTTCTCACTCTGAGGATTGTCCGCATCCTGATGAATGCTTGTGATCAAGTAGTGCAAGCAGGCGTCTGCTAAATGACTTACGTAGAGCATGCGTACAGTTGCGGTATACATATGACAGCTATCTGGAACTTATCGACAAGAAAGTAACTTCTGACAGCATTTTGTCAAGACAATAGAACCCACCAACACCTAACATTTAGTCAAATCAATTGCAATATACTATGGGCCACCTGATATAAATCATCACCTTTTGTTTTGGCAGCCATCAAATATCAATTAGCAGTTACTTCATTTCGTAGAAAGCATTTCGCGCCTCCAGGTATTAGGGATCAATCGAAACGATATAGCAGCAATTTGCTGAGTCGTATGAAGCAGGAAAAAGTAAATGTCGTTGAAGCTAGCTTACACGGATCAACATATGTAGTGTATATTGACTGAGCTTGCTACGTTGTGCACACCAGTGAAATATATATAGGTATTGTACCGGCTCAGCTTTCGTATAAACCTAAGCAAGAGCGTTCAGCGATCTAAATATATGACTTAATCATCATTTATGACTGTTGCTTTCAAAGGGTCATAAGAGTTTTTGTGATATGACATAATTTTGAAATCGAATAACTTCGAGGGGTGAAACACATCGAACGAGAGACATGCCCCTGTTTTTACCAAACGAATCTATATTTACCTTCGTTACTCGAAGCTTGAGACGAAGTCTCCTGTTAGTACTTTTCATCTTATCTGAAAAGAGTAGTTTTAATAGTAAACCAAAGGTCTAAATGGCCCTCTGCAAGTCGTCATATGCATGCAGAAATACACGTAGCTCACCAGCTACGCCGCTAGCATAGTCAGGTACCGCAGCAATGGTTTGTGTCGCAAGCTGTAAATAGAGTAGACCACGTAACCGGCGGTCAGGTTTGCATAATTTTCCTTTTGTCTCTATATAGCGTTCAGCATGTAAAATTTGTGAGCTTTCAACTTAAAAAAATAGTCTAAGCCGTTGCCTCAACAGCGTCAGTAACATAGGAACTTAAATAATTTTCTTCCGTGCTAATTAGAAACTGTAATCCGAAGGGTTATATAATGTTCGTCGCATCACACCCAGTCGGAACGGTACCAGCTTAGTTTAGCTGGATTTTAACTTTCAAGAGCTAAAATCTTCAATGGATTGTGTAAGCTCGTATTGGCAAAAGCGTTCTAGCACAACGATAAAATATCTCAGCTACTGTAGACTGACTAAATTACCTGAATCAAGATTTGGGTAACCGCATGCATCCATGTCTGAGACCCACATCAGTTAGTAGGAATTATTCTTCCAAATACTATTGATGATTGGGAATGTTGAAAAATTAAGCGGTGAGACGCTTGAAACCTCGACCGGTTTGACAACGCGACGCAGTCTTATATCCTGTTCGACATAATAATCCTGTAGCAAATATATTATTTTCGTTATAAAGCTAGTAGGAATATTATCGTTGAGCTAGTTCCAAATATTCAACATAAACAGTTAGGAATTGGGTAACAGGCCGATGCGCAACAACAAAGCTCTCGGACATGACAAGTCGTATACCGGCCGATGACCAGTTTGGCGGGCCGGGCTCAATATTGCGTATGGCTGGAAAAGTTGTTGAGGCTCATTTGCTGATACTTAAGTAATTAACTTTTTAGATTAAGCTCTATAGATAATGCGAATGTCGTAGCTGTCCTGCTCAGATATAGATAGTTGCCCGCTAGTGTATACATGTATGCTACCTGCATGGTAGTTGCCGAGATTAAAAGCGTGCACCTGTTTGTTTATGGCAGTGATATCGGTAGTAAATTAGTGTTTGCAAGCATAAGACATTAACATAATACAACATGGATTCCGCAATGCCAGTGCGTCTGCTATCGCTGGCAAGCATTGATATGGCGGCCGTCACGCAGCCGTGTCCGGCCGTCTACCGCACATTGACGCCTAGCGCGGTTGCGAAAACGGCCTGTAGTCGGAAGGTAACGACGCAGGAGAGAATGAGAAAAGGTGGCGGGAGAATAACGAGCTAGAAACTTGGAGAAAGGAATAGCAGGATAAAAAGGACCTACCGGGGAAAGAGGCCAAAGGCTCGTTCGTTGCCGTCACTGTTAGGGATAGACGGTCAATCTTCACTTTTCACGGATCATTTACCTCCCCGACAGTGCCTCACATGACCATCCAACGATAGAATGGTGTGTCGTTGTAGTTCAGGAATAGTAGGGTGTCGTGCTGCTTCTAAGACCGTTGCTACTGCTGCCGCTACGCTGTTCCATGAACGAAAAGGGGTCACTTGGTGCTGAAAACCACGGGTATGTGCCGGGCAGCTACGAAGCTGACTGGAAAAAACCAAAAAGGAGAGCGATAATAAGATTCGCGTACGCGTACAACAACAATGAAAGACTAATTTCGAATCTATAACGGACGGGATGATTGTACGAGTGGAGCCATGAGTTGCAGACCGAAAAGTTGCATTGGGCATAAAGCAGTATTACCGAAAGATCAAAGAAAGAAATCACTGGAGGTCAAGTAACAAAACGAACCGTAGGACTGCAACCGTAGTAACAATAGCCACCATTTGTCGCATTTTCTCTCACAAAGATGAAAACAAGTGGCATTCGTAATTTCCCGCTTTCATCGCGCTCTGCTCCAGCGTTGCAAGTGTAAGCCGTGCAAGTGTGCTTGTGTGACCCGTTTGTCTATCTGTTTGTAATGGGAGCCAAAAACAGCAATTGAAGTGACAATAACTCTTGGATAGTTAAAATTTTGCATAATAGTCGTTTTTTTTTCTCGAACGAGGGCTTATAACGCCACGGCGCTAGCCGAAGACCACGTTCCATTTCGTAGAAGGCTGAGACACGCACATCCAGAAGGCGAGCGTAATGGCAAGCCGCGGACATGGGAAAGTGGAATCTTTGCCGTACGAGTTATGGGAGTAAAGTTGACCTAATGTTTGTAGGATGCAAGCGTGTCCCGGATTTTGAAGTCACCTGTGGGCTCTGAGCTGCGGGCTGTACGTCCTTGAAAAGGGCTAGTGATAATCGAGATAGAAGTGTCGCCTGCTTTTTTACAATGAATATAGGCATTTACATGTGTATAGATCTTCATGTCAGAACGTATTTGCAGACGACTGTGTTTCTGTCTTTCACACATAGACGTGGATGTATGTGCGGAATGCGACGAGGTTGGTGGACCCTGAAAGGCAAAGCGAAGTACTACGTTGCTGACCGATTTTGTCAGCAGCATTTCCTTGTAGGGATGTCTAGCGCAGAATAGACACACCGAGATCCTTGGCCTTTACCTACGACTGAGGCCCATAACAACAAGACTACCAGTAGTAAAGCTAGCCGTAGTTGCATCCGCTGTGGATACTAACGTTTTTGTTGCTGCCGTTGTTATCGTCGTGACTGTCACCGAAGCTGCTGATGATGCTATTAACCAGCAGCGCCTTATGAGCATCGGTAGCGAGCTTTCAAAGGTTAAAACGGCAACGATGACGACGCCACCGAAAGGTCACCTCAAGTCAAATACTACCTCAACATCAATATGCACTGGTAATAATCGAAGTGCAACTTCGACGAGGCGTGGCAGAATGGTAAGTTTCTGTCGTATGAGCGAATTTTTCTCGTGCCTCTCTTTTGGCTGAGGCCCAGGCGACGACGTATAGAAGGTCATCAAGCCAATCTCCAGATGCGAAACTTCGTTTTTCATCGCTGTTCCGTTTCACCTTCTAACTTCTTCTGCCACAGTTCTTTCCTCTCATACTAGCCCAATTGCGGAACGAATCGTTTTCCCAAGCTGAAAGCTTTACGCATACCATTTACAACGAACGCCCCTCGTCAAAACACAGCGGTAATAAATACTGCTCATTTTAGGATAGAACAGAAAAGATGTGCCAAAAATAAAATTTTTGACGTCTTTCATCTTCTCCCCAGAGTCAACGGGAGTGATCGATAGGACGGGACAAGCTGATGACAAATTCTTTTTAATTTTTACATTCAACCATAATCTAAAAAAAAAACTTTTGAGCTTCTGCATTTATTTTAATTACGAACTAGAGTTGCTATAACTGATGTCCCAATTGGTAGAAGTAGACTACGTTTGGATCGAATGATCAGTGTTCGTTGGATATGAATTATTGCCTATACTGCTTCGTTTATGCACTTTATCCAAATACATGACACATGAGTAATAAATGTCTCGTTAAGTTATGCCAGTTATAAGATGTGTATGGATAGAACGAAAGTAATTTTGAAAAATGGGTTACTGAATAGCCGCTTATTGTGGATAATGCAAAAAGCTGAATCGATAGCGCCAATGAAATACGAAAACGCTACGCAAACTGAAACGTAAATAATTTAAGACACTGCTATGTCTCAACATCGCCCTTCTCGTGCGTATAACATTGCAAAGTTTGTCCTTCGATTCGGTAACTTCGATGAGTTATGAAACTTCATTTTTATTGATGAAAAGGTGGGCAGGAACTTCACTGGTTTGATTTTGTTTTTTAAAAACATTTCAAAAATTGCATGTTATCTATGCGGGTCAAACCTAACTAGGCAACGAGATGACGCGTCTTTCGGTTAGAGTAGAACGATAATAAACAAAATGACGCTCTTTGAAGCCTTATAAGAATGCCAAAAAGTTCCGTGAAGATATTTGCAAATTGCGCAACAGCACATATCAAACAACTATAACAGAATGGAAATGTCCTTTGCATACGTACGTAGCGGCCAGACGAACGGCTCTATAAGTCTGCTGTCAAGCCCAACGTAAACGAGCATTTTCCTTGTTTTGTACTCTTGTGTATAGCATCAAGTCACTAACCATCAAAATTGCTTCCTGTTTACTTTTATGGCCCCCGCTTCTTTTTAAACAACGCACTATTTATGGAAAAATCCAGAACACTTAAAAATTTGTGTGTTTTCCATTTAATATAATAATATTTGTTATTAAAAAATCATCTATTGATAGCGTGTTTTATGATTAGAGTTGGTCTATGGGTAGTCTGCTCGGCGCGACCAATATGAAGTAGCGGTCGACCTAAGTACTTCGGATCTTTTAGTTATAACATACAAACGAATAATTCATTATTTACGAGCGAATTTCCCACCAAGAATCTTAAGTGCCGGTCACAGTAGGAGCGAAAAGACGCAGAACAACTTTGTTGAACTAATCTTAAAGGATCAATTTTTGATCCTCCAGCCCTACGGCACTCAATCATCGTTCAGAGACTATACACTGGCACTCGACTGTGACTTATAAGTCAATGGATTTGGACAGTTCCTTTTTTAAGCGATTGATCGCCATTATTGGCCGGCAGCCTTCTCTTAGAGAATAGATCAGCTTTTCGGCTTTTAAGGTGATACCAATAAGTAGCAGTTTTTCCAGCGATTGAACGAGCTAACGATTTGTATATAACTGTTAGCAGAAAATAACCTTGACATGTCTAAATAAGCGAGGAGCACTGCATAAATTCCTAATCATCATGTACCATGGGTATTTAGGTACAACTTAAGCCAGTACCTGTGTGAAATTTGCCATTCTAGTTTTCCGGTTGATTGAAAACAATAAACCGTATTTCAATGGATACTATTGAAATCCGGCTTATTGTTTTATTTACCAATACGGATTATAAAAAATTGCGCAGATTGTAAGTGTTCACATTGCCGCGTTGGTTTATACGACGTTCACTCAAACCTTCAACAATATGAAGGTCAAGACTGATTTGCTTTTTTACAGATGACCGTTCTCGTTAGGCTGCCACTACCAATCAGTTGCCTTTCCGATAGCTTTTTCCATGTAGGGCCCATCATCCACGCTATCTAGCTCTCTCTGACGATTTTAGTTCTCATAATAGTGCCTCTCCAAAAAATAAAAAAAGTGTTTCGTCAAATTACACAAAGCTCCAATAGCTGACGAAACTGCGGCCATCTACAACCCGGTTCCTGCTGCTGCTGCTGCTGTCGTCTGACTTTTCTTTGTTGTTGTTAACGTTGCCCCGGATAAGTTTCGTGGCTCCTCTATATACGAATAGCGCAATATTAAACCAGCATGTAGAAACAGAGCTCAAGCAACCATCTTTGCTGTTACAGAAGGTTTTAGAGAGGCTTCTTCCGAATCCCTCTTCTTCACTCGCCCTCCAACGGCCATTAAAAAGAACACGGAGGCTTTTCGAAGAACGAAAAACCGTCCCTTTCCCGATGACTGGTGCGGGTCGAGGGTAGATTGAGGCCTCAAGGTTCTGCGGTGGCTAGTAATACGACAACAGTATAGCAATCCGGCCGGCCGGCCGACCGATCAGGCAGCGTTCAGATGTGTTTTTGTTGCTATATGGTGATACTATAACTTTACTGCCACTAGTAGACACGAACGTTACACTAATGGTACCAGGAGTTCGGCTGCAGCAACGGAAATGCTGATGAACGCACCGTTGCTGGTGAAGATGGGGCCATGGCCACTGCTGAACTGTGAAAGGTTGTGCCTGGCCTGGTTGTCTATATCGGTTACATAGCAGTTTCTCGTTCAGTTGTCCAGCCGCTTTTTAGAATCGTATTGGGTCAAACCGTGTTAGATTCTTATACAGTACGTGAGGCACACTTCTTTTTTCCCTCATACTTTCCCCTTTTTATCAGCAAATCGTTTGTTTTTTCTTTTTTCTACAACTGATACTAACTGTTAGAAGACCAGCAAGAATAGCCGTGCAACTACAGTGCTTATTGTAGGCACGCCAAACAGTGCCAGCAAATCAAAACAACCAATAACGCCTGACTGCAACAACCCGCTCGACGAGATCATGAAGCGCGCCTAAGGAAAGTGTTCTTACTTATATAAGTTTTCTTGGAAGATTTTCCAAATAATAGAACAAGGGTGAACGACAATATCACGAGACTGACACAGCATTCGTCTGTTCGCAGTGGATGCTTTTTCTATAACGCCCAAAGCATATATTATCTGCGTAAAAAAGGGTCTTTCATTTACTGCTTTTAGCGTCGCTTTGCTCACAGCTCACGAGCGAATTTTCGAGATATAAGTAAAATTTGTAGAATGGGATCATTCAATTGAAGATAGAGATAATCCATATATTTCCGCTTTTACTTAAGCAGGCACAATGGGAAACATTACCATAACCTATCGAGACGTATTCTGCGCCAACGTTTCAAGGATCTCCTTTTTTTTTTTTTTGCAATATACTGCAGTAGAGCCATTGCTTACTACTTCGAACATAAGTAAGAAATGTAAAAGCAGTGCGATTTGTCGTACATCAGCAGAACAATCACTGCGACAGCTGTCAGACGTGTGTCGATATAAATTCTATCGTTCCCGACGGTTTTTACCTGTACACCACCTGCCACCTCACAGCCGCACAATCCAGAACAGGGAAAATGGAGCTAACTGTTTATCGCCGCTAGCATCATCATCATTAGATTTTTACATAAGGTAGGATTTACTCGACCTAGATACGAGGTTAAACGAATACCTAGTTTGAGAATCTCTGCGTGATAGAGCCATTTTCTACGCTGTTGAAGCAAACGTAATCAATTTACGTTACGTCGACCCGTTTTCATTTGTTACTAATCTGTCCTATAGTAACAAAGCCGTCTGCCATTCCGCCTCTATAGGCGTATCTGCCATTCTTTATTACTCACTTGAAATGAACATTGAAACCTTTTATCTTAGATGCGTAAACACGATAAGGATCTAAAATATTCACTGAAGACCTATCCTATGTTAGTGTTCAGAATTGCGTCCAGCGTTTCTATGGGCGTTTGTTGTTTATATCGAACAAATAACAATTTGACTACTTTTTTGTTCCCTTTGTAATAAGGTTGTTATTTAAACGGAATATTCAGTTCGCGTCCTTATACAGTTTACTCGCCTGAGCAAAAAGGCAGGACCCTCGTTCAGTAGTGCAACGTCAAGCTAGCATAAAACGAATTGTCCTTCGCCAAAAAGCATCTACAAAGATACCGTTAATAATAATCGAATTTGTTTCCTTTTCAGTGGTAGAGGATTCAATATGATGCCAACAAACAAAACGTTTTTGTGCTAGAAGCACACGTATTTCGGATGGAAAAGTAAAAACGTAAATGCTCGAACTTAATTGAATATAATGGTCTGCTGAAGGTCGTGTTCTTGAATCGTACCTTGCGAGATAGATGTCCACAGCCAGCTTATCCAAACTTGTACAGTAAAAGACGTCGAGTTCACTTGCCTCGACCGGCGATATTTGTCCGCAAACCCATCAGATGTGTAGTGGTCAGTATGCTTCAGGTTGGGCGCACGTTTCACATGTGTACGTGTTATGCGATATGTATGTACATACGAACCTCATTGCATTATCATCCTTTAGGAAAATTTGCTTCCCTCCCCCAAAAAAAAACCTTCGGCATGCCCTATTTATCGTCGTTGTCATCGGCAGACACATAAAAAGCAGTGCATTATAATAATAGAAGCAACAAGGGCTCAACCGATCCTGAAACATAATGTATCCGTATTCTTTCTTTGCTGTGTCCGCCCTGAGAGCTGTTTGCTGACTTAGGATGAATCAACTATGTCTATAAATTAATTAACGAAGCATGTCCTGACTGTGCCTAGCAATCGATATATATATATATATATATATATTCATTCTATGCGAATAATCTTCTAGGACATCCGTTTGACTGAATAAAGTCTTACAACTTCTACTCAATCAACAGTCCTGGGACGGTCTTGTCTTTTCGTTTTTCCAGAACGTTCAAATATCTTATGCATTGTGCACTTGATCAATATATTTTTCCGTATCATTAAGGAACGTAATTAGCCACGTTGCACTTTTGTGGAGATTTGTCTTTTGTTTATATTGACTCATATGGTCGACAGCTTATTTGTGGATCTGAAAACTATATTCTGAGAGTGTCTCATGGCACAAGAGCACGGTATGCCGTATTCGTTTAGATTAGTAGCGGCGACTTCTAACAAAAGGGTCCATGGTAGTTCCCAAATATTAATCATTGGCATTTTCCACCACCTCCGCATGAATGCCATCGTATGAGAGAAGCGGCTCTAGTTAGTGTTATTTAGGCAGCCAGCCTTTTCTGTTCCATGTAAACATAAGTCTAATAACTATATTACTCTTCTTCTCTGTGTAGACGATTTTAAAGGTTGCCTCTCTCATTCTAATTTTCCTGAGATCCCACCAGAAAGTCACTAGTATGTTGGCTTCATTTTCCTTACCTTTTCGTTACTATCAGCCTGTACTATTTCATCTCTAATATGGGTGTTGACTTTTGCTAGGCAAAAGATTCCTCATGAAATGGTTCATATCTAGTATTATATATAGTCTTTCGTTTGTATTTAATATGATAGCCTTTCCTCTTAAGCTATCTAAGTAATACATGGGTAACTGTGCATGTAGTAGGTAGGGCTTGGAGGTCTTTTAGTTCTAAGTTGTGCCCACTGAAACCACAAACTTTCTTTGTCATATTTTATATATTATACACCCATTTTAATAAGCTAAGTTTAATAAAAACGATAGTACACATTATTTATATCAAAAATAGCAAACTTATTATTTTAGCTCTGGACGGTGAAAAATTAGCTTATCGTAAAGCAATAATAACTCAAAAAAAGGTACATGGCATCAAAAAATCTTAAACACGTTGCTGATAGATGAGCAGTTTTACATGAAAAAGTCTTTTTGCCATACGACTGCTGGCGATACAAAAAAAGATTTTTCCAAACGCGATAGCAGTCATATTATAATGTCATGCGGTGGGACTTCGTCAGGCAGCTAGAGGACTCACGGCGATACTCAAACCAGTAATAAGTTCTACCGCTGAAGTAAACTAAAAAGGCTTCTTAGCCTATAAAAAAACCTAGTGTGTTATATAACGTTCCGTTATATTGAGGAAACAATAAATTGGTTAAACGGAGCATTCGTTAAAACTGAAAATATCTAAATAAATAAATAAATATAAATGTTAGTTGAAATGGCAAGAGGGCACACAAAACTATAACTAGCATTGTAAACGTTGTAGGCCGTTATTTATGCAGGCTAACTCTATTCACATTTGCAGAAAAGTACTTGAAGAGAATGCATATATATATATATATATATATATATATATATATATATATATATATGAATAAGCCATAAGCCAGCATAAAACCCAACGTTTATTCCTCTATATGATCCGCTTTGTCTGAGATAAGCAGCAATCATGAAGCTCCATGGTAGCTACCCCGTCGCAAGTCCTATTTTTGAGCAAAACTTCGACATGGTTTACCGAACCGGTCTTAGCATAAAGGAACTGGTAGCGGATGAACAATAAAACTCATACGAATTTTCCTCGAGCTTTTGTATATTTGTCTCATTTGTAGAACAAGGAGTTTAGCGATGATTTTTGTTTTCCAACTAGCTCTGATGGCCATTCGCTCCTTTCTGCCTCGTCTATTCTCCCAACGGCCAGGATCTCGAAACAGAAGCAAAAAGGAGTCAAGTGTGCTATAAACGGGCTTCGTCAGTCAACAAACTGCGAACACGTTGGACAGATTGGCCAAGTGGTGGATTGGTGTTCTCATGGTGAGCCGGACGTAAAGTGGCAATCAATGCAAAGGAATATGAAGGGTATCCAATCCGATCAGTAGGCAAATGGCCGGAAGAGCCCCTGGATTTATCGAAGGGATGAATGAGCTGGGCGAGTGAGCAGTCCAAGTTCAAGGAGTTCGGAGAAAAATCAGGGAAGCAGTTAGCAGCAGAGTGTGGAATCCGAATGTAAAGCGTTAGTAGTAGCTGAAGGAACGGCAAAATAGATGGTCAAATACATTCGTTTGGCCTACAATGCGTTCAACGATGGGGAAGTGAGATAACCGCACGATTCCTTCGTTCACGGTCAAGTCAAGCGTGACATCATCCTTATACCGTCTACCGACGAACTCGTCTGGGTTTAGGCCTTTTTTTCTGCGTTTTTGTTCGGGATTGCGCTCTTTTTCCCTGATTTTCTGTCTGGAGGTTGTTTGATCCACATGGCTATTGAGTCTGATCTTGTTTATTGATTTTGCTGTATCGTAAAATCATATATGAGACATAAGACAATAAGCGTAACGCGTGCATTCTACGATTCAACTGTTAAGAAAGCAGCCGTAATGTTTCCTTATTTCTTGCTTTTTCTATTTCTTTTTACTACTTTATAGTCATACGTTATACGTGAGTTCGGTTTACAAGACTAGTATCATTGTTTTGTTTGAATACTAAAATTTGAACTTTAGGTTGGGCTCTGGAGATGTGTATATGGCTTTAAAAAGAAGTGAATTTGAGATAGTTGTTTGGCCGATGTCAAAAAGCTGTAGAAGCTCAGGTAATTCGGTCCTCATACGGTCAGAATTTTATAGCTCAGACAGATATAAGCCAACCTAATAACAATTCTTTGAAATTGGTGCAAGGCGATGTCGTCGGAGTTAAAAGCTTGAACATTTCCGATCTTAACAAGCGCCTTTTGACTAGCCAGCTACAAAATCCGCATCGTACACGTTAGACCTCTCCTAAGCTATAAATAGATTTGAAAGATCGGCTTTGATAAGTTATTAGCCATTCAGAGATCGGAGAATTCGAAGTAAATTTGGAGCTTGATTTTTTCAACGTCACTAATTTCATCACGAATGCCTATGTAAAACGCACCTCTTATTACTTTTACCTCTTCAACCTAATCAAAGGCGTTTCCGATTGACTGCAAATAGCTGTTTATATGATCCAACATTCTGACTGAATCTTTTTTAAAAACTCGGTCGTTTTTCTATGAGAAATAGCAGTACAAGATAAGCTCACAGCGAAAAATTGTACACAGGAATACCCAATTGAGGATGTCTTCACAGTCTTACTACGCCTTTTCTGATTTGTGGACAAGAGCATCTTTGTCATCGAACCATATCGATTGGTTGTTTGACGCATTACGCTTAGCTACAACAGCGACATCTTCTAGTTGAGAAGTAATGCCCCGAACAGAGCCCTACCGGTTTGAAGGTTCTAGCGGTTCACATTGCGTCCAAGACGGAACCTATCAGACTCGAGCAGGCTAAATTTTGTGAGCAGGCTTTTATAGTACGCCCCAGTTGCGAGGTTGCGCCTGCCATTGCCAAACCATGCTTTCCAGCTTGGTAACATCAACGCTTGAGCAGACACCCGATCTCGCGGCCAATCCAAGACCATTCAGAAGGCATTGGATAGTGTTCCGGCTACCATTCTGTCCAGCTGGCATTGGCTTACGGGATATAAGGGGAGCGTATGAAAGCGACGGGTTTCGCCCTTGGGACGGTCAGGAATCTTAGGCAAGCCGGCCAAAGGGTAGGAGCGCTAAGCAAGAACGGCTGAGTTTGCACAAATCAGATCTTTGTTTCTTCGCTTTATCATCAATTCCTATCCAACTAGGTGTAGTTCTTTGCAGTAAACGTCACTCGCTCGGAACTGTTAGCCTATCGTTCTACAATTGTATTAATCTCTAATTGATAGATAACGGCTAACCGTAGTACTTTTCAGTTTAGTGTATTGCTCGTATTTGATTGATAGACGCATTATATATATACTTCGTCGTCTATCCAAATAGGTTGTGTAATATACGCAGTTAGTGAGACTTAGCCGTTCAAGACTTTGTGTCAATTATATATAGTCACTGACATACCCCCTATTCGGACGTTGTTCTAGTACCTTGGGAGCATCCTTCCTCTGAATTATTCACTTCATTGCCATTTTTTCATTAATTTTGCTGTCAAAATGTAAGGCATCCTGGGTGAAAATTGCTGTCCACTAACCAATTTGCTTAGATGTTTTACCTAGTGGACAACATCGAATTTATCAAATACTTCCCTGTGCGCCTACCTACGATTGATTTAGGAAACAGATCCTTTTTTAGCCTTCAACTATTCAATTTGGCAGTTTTTAGCCCAGGAATGAAACGGTGCACAACCGACGCTTTTTGGCTATTTTATGATAGCTAACAACATTCATTTCGATACGACGACGGATAGTCCTTATGGATACAACAACTCCGCGCTTTGCGACCCTCTGAAGCAATTGAAAACTAGTTACAGATTGGACTTATTGTAGCTCAATTAGAATGGCCCGGTTTCCTCGCTGTCCCATACACCGCTTCAAATTTTTGTTTGTTCTTTTTCTTGACAACAAAGACACTTTATCGTTCAGCTTCTGAGCTACAATTCGATGTTTTGATCCACTCAGCAGATTTTTATTCGCGATCGCCTTTCATGCATGACTTTGGCTATTTAAGTTTGCTGCCTTTCTTTGAGGTTTTTCATAGACTGATTACGAGTTGAAAAGTAAAAAAATCATCAAAATTCGCTTCAAGATTGCCTGACAGCGTTGCTGTCATCAACTGGCCGTACTACATCTCAGGTTATCTATCTTTCTCCATGAACGGAAAAAGATAAAATCGAATATCTGAACTGTGCACAAGGACCCGAATTTCATACAGGGCCTGACCAACAGCCATTGCGCCACACTTTCGTTCCATAGCTGTTTAAAGTTGTTTCTTTAGAAACTGCACCATCACATTTACTCTCATTTAAAAGCAGCTAAGGTAGTTTTACCAAACCTAGATATACGTAGAAATATCCTTGATCAAATTTCTAGGTGACCTAATTTGACTGATCAATAACTGTATATATGATGGGTATATCGACAGGATTGACTCGTGAAGCATATTTTCAAGAAAGAAAGGGCCAGTTATGCCTTTATGGATGTCCTAAACTTTTAGCAGCTGCGGTTTTGTCTGTCCGGTTTAACTCGCTAGGTACCAGTGACGTCGTAACAGAAGCAGACCTAAAAAAAGAATGAGGCGCTTTACGAAAGTCGAGATCGTTCAGTTCTGATCTATGTCTGTGTACATATATGTCTACTTACTAGTTTGCGAGACTACCCATCATAATTTTGCTTAATTATCAAGTTTTCCCCAATCCCTTCGCACGTCCTTTATGTCGCATGTTGGAAGTCGATAAAGTTTATGCTGTGAATGAGACCCGGATCATCGTCGTTAGTGCGCGGAAGGCTTACTCTGTATCAGGGAGTCCTTTTCTTATTCCTAAGCTTTCTTTTTTATATCGTTCTATAGGTTTGAGCTTAACTAGGCGTAGTGACTAAGTGTATATGTGCTTAGAAATCGAATTGTTGAATCTCAGTAAATGCTATTGCATCGGACAAGATAGGACGTCGAACTCACAACCATGGGGCCTTGCGTTCGGTCAACAGTTGAAACCCAGTGTTTTTTTTAATGCGCGGTTCCCAAAGCTGTATTACCCTTTAACGTGGCGTCTGTATCGTTCTCGTCACACGTTACTTTCGGATCAATGCATTCGTTTACCGTTTCGTTCGACTTATATCATTCTGACCATGATTAGAACTTTGTCACGATCGCTCTGAGGCTCCTAATCTAATTTGTATCTTGTCGAATTTGGGTCGCACTTTTTGTCGACAAAAATAATATTCGGTGCAGTAGTTAACACTAACGAGCTAAGGAAGCAGCAGCGGCAGCGGAGGATCAGTCTAAATAAGGCGGCTATATAGATCAGCGGCGTAATCATCGAAGGTTATATACATAAAGGGCTAGTAAAGGTAATCGTGCTAATAGCGTAATACCAACAGTAAGTAGTACTAGTGGGCTTCGTATCGTTGTTTCCACCTCTCATCAAAACTGTTTGATCATGCCCCTGCGGCTTCCCCGTCAGGTTATTCTTCTCTATCGACGCATCCTTATTTACACGCTGCCCTTTCTCATTACGCAAAAAAATAGCATCACCACTTCTTGGAGCACCAAGGTAACCCGCCATCGACAACCGGGTCTGTTACGACCAGATCCAACAATGATGTCCCAATGATACTACAGCAAATGAAGAGTTGCCGTGTAACTACAACAGAAGCCTGAATAACAGCATTAAGCAGTTAACGTCTAACACTATATCAGCAGCCAGCTGCTTTCTTAGTTTTTACGAAAGGCCAAAATCTAACAACCTGACTGCACAGCGAGCCAATTAGATAACCATGCATGAAATTAGTACGATGCCTGACCAGCATTTGATGACGGATGAGAGGCAGAACTTCCGCCAGATGGAGAAAACGGCCGTACAGCTGCTTTTACTGCTGTCCCCTTGCAAACGAGCACTTTGCCTGCATCGTTAGAAAACTGGATTAGTCAGCAGGCAGGTGCATACAGAAAAAGACGAACTACCTAAGGTATTTGGAACAGCAAGTGACTCACTTGCAATGCTGTTTTGTCAGCGGCGTATGACGGAGCGATGCTGCAGACGGCGGTGGCGGCCCTAGCCGATACTCCCGTGGCATCCCCTTCACTAACAAAGAGCTGATCGCAGTCAAGATATGGCGCCTGTACATGATACTTTTGAATAATAAAATGTATGGTAGGAAGGTAAAGCTCAGTGTAGGGACGGCTTTGGACGAGGTGAGAAAATGCCAACCCAATGGGAGCATGTTTCAATATTTGGCTTTTGATTAAAGGAAGAATTATCAAGACTGATGAAAACAGTAAGCACTTAATAAGTAAATATTAAGTTTATTTATGGTGGGCGATAAAGGTCGCAATGAAAACATAATCGTTTTATAAATTTCGTGATGCTTGCATTGTGAAGATGAGTTTCCTACTTAATTGGCATATCTATACTCTGTATAGTCTTGCATGTAGAGATAATATTTTATAAGCAGCCTCTGATATTATACTTCTTGTAGATTAAATTAGAAAATCCACTCTCGTTGTTTTTATTTCTATGGGGAAAACACTGTATATTTTGTATAGGGTCTCAATAACCATCATATTTTTTCAGCAAGAATACATTTTTAGGCTTTGAAGACACACCATTGGATATTTAAAACGAATACCCTGGCTGGTATAGCGTGGCAGATACGGTCGATGCATGATCCGAGCCGTTATGAATTGTTTGGTTTACTTTCTTCAGTACTCCCTCGGGGAGTCATTATCGCACAACGTTCTCGGATCTGTCTCACCTCAACTTCGTGCCCGCTCAAGTACGGTGACCCCCGACCCACCGAATCAGTCGTAATGTGGCCTACCTTAGTTATAGAAATAAGAAGATGAATGTGGTGTCTCTTTGTATATGAAATTAGAAAGCAAGTGAAATGCGATTTGATTGGTTTTGTTTGAACTTGTAACAACGTGGTATCGGCTCAGGTATGAAGGTAGACGCAGTATTGATAAGCCATAGTAAGGTGAAACCAGCAGACAGTTGCCAGTTATGATAACTGGCGGATAAAAAAGATGTGGTGAAGACTATCAATGATATAGGAATTCGCTCGCACATGGGAGGGTGTGTGCTCATGATAAACCCCCGTCGACAGAATATGATACGAATAAACAGGGGTTGGAGGCAGCCTTGACGTGCTGTTATATGACGGACGTACGATATGATCGCCCACGCGCGCTATATAGCTGTGTCCAACAAAGAATCGTGTAGGCAATGGCGGTGGGACACGAATGCAGAAGAGATAGAAAAACTTTATAGTTTTGCTAAGTGGAGACGGGCTGTTGAAACGTGATATACTTAGGACTTTAGTGAGACAGATTGGTTGACTTTTTACAGTCAGTGGTCGCGCTTTACAACGAGCTACAACCGATAGCACTATCTAACAGCTGCGGAACCGGACCCCGGTTGCCTAAATCATCATTGTCGGCATTCGTGCTATAAGAAGTCGTCCGTACTGAAATCCGGATTTGAAAACCGAGAAAAGCGTCGGGCAAACAACAGGGGATTAAACAGTGCATAGTTTGATGTGATACAAATCTTTTAACAAAGAAATTTCCGTGCCTTACTTTCTCCACGGCATTATGCTATCATAGACTTGATGACATATAGAAGGCCATTAATTCGCGCAACAAATTCGCGTCGGAGCTAAATGCTTTGAACAAGGAGTTTACGAATTACAAAACACGATTCTGAGCCACGCTACGCAATAGTGCTAACATAAAGATCATATAGTCATTCCTTGTATAGTACAGCGCTAAAGATCTTCGAGGAACCCACAACACGTACAAAGACAATGTGTTGTCCTGAGAGACCTCGTTGTTGACTGATAAAGTTGGTAATTCATAGCCATGGCAGGTTTTTGTACAACGAAACTTGGGCATCTAGTGAAGGACACCAAAGATTCGTTCTAAATTGTCATGATGTCTTTCGACTTTAGCTAAAGATACGCATATCTAGCTTATGCTACAAGGGTCAGAGCTGTCCCTTATTACATCACTAATGTTTCCATCGGGGGGTTCGCGCCTCTATGTCTGCGGCAGCTTGAGATGTTAGAACTAAGGAATAATTACGAAAAACGTCTAACGAGCGGTGATCGCGTAACCTGAATGAGACGAAAGGTATGGCTACAATCAAGTCCACCTTTCTCTACATAAGTTTCACTGGCATGCCGCACACGCACCTTGGATCTATGCTGCGATAACGGCACATTGTAAATTTTGCTTATCATCGTCTAGTTAGTCCAGCCGCCATACAGATACGATACTCAAACCGCGATACGACGTAGACCGACAGTGATCAACTTCGAGTTAATTTTCGCATAATGTAAAATCAATACAAGAAGGACAGCATTACATATCGTTTATCGTTACGATGGATATCTCGGCACAGTGACTGGGTCTATAGTAGGAATCTCGTTGAGTTCAATTTACCGAGGGAACATGTCCGAAGTTAAGAGGCCATTGGTTTTAGTGTTACGCTCTGGTTAGCCATGCTCACACGTTGTTATACTAGAGTTGTTTCGTCATATGGTGGGGCATCAGCTTGCGCGATAGAGGGGAAGCAGGCGGTAGGGCATCGGCCTGATCGTCGACGACTTCTTGAATACAATCGCGAGTCGCAAGTCGTTCACACTCTGCTTATCTCGGTAATGCTGTCCAATGTTTCGCGGATACATTCTACAGGGTTGGCAGAGTGCGACTATATGCTAGCACAGTGCTGCGTTATGAGATATAGTCGGAAATGTTTCACTGAAGTTCACACGCTTCCCCGACCGCGGCGGATACAGATTGAACTGCGCGGATTTCTCCTGAATAAAAACAGCATCAACTCCGATTATATTAAACCTCTGGATTACCAGTCCTAACGAAAGTTTCCAGTGAAAATAATGATAATTTTGGTGTGTACCCTTTCCTTGTCTACAGGTAAGCTGAAGCGCAATTGTAAACAATGCGTGATTGGTGCCACGCAATGATAATGCGTCCACTTTTGCTACCGTGTTCTTAATTAAGTAATCAACCAGTAAAGCGGACACTTCCGTTCAAACCCAATTAGTAGTGCTTTTCCTTAGGAACATCGCATTTTTCGATTTAAATGTACTATTTACGTAAATATTGTGCATTTGTTTAGTCTGTCTTTTTGTGGCCCACTAAAACCACTGAGAGATGTTGGAAGCATTTAATTGATGCAGCAACAAGTCATTTCACTACAATATCAGCAAACCGAAGAAAATTTCGAAGAAAGGCTACAATATTTCATTTTTTTCTGCTGCTTCCGACATTTACATTAGGATGTTATCTATACGACGCGTGAATTTATACGATAATTTAATAATAAATTAATAATTATTAAAAATAAATTTAAGAATTTGTCGTTTGATTTTAATAGGTTAAAATGAATAGCTCCATGCATTGTCAAACCTAGCCAAAACATAAGTCTATATTTTTATACGAGCTCAAGACGTGTTAAGTTTTCTGTTCTTGTCCAGCAATTCCTGGCGTTTTTTTGTCCAGCAAACAAGTTTTTTGGCCAACTTTTTTTTATATTTGTATGACATAAAATAAGACTTTTGTTTTTTGCCCTTTTATTTTTAAGCTTAAACTTGTTAGGTACCTCCACTAACGAGTAATGAAGCCCCATGAATCTGTTAGTCACATTCGCTCTACACGCTGTAGACGCTATACTACGGTCCTTTAGCGCCGGTTTTGCATTTTGCTACGTGCCCATACGTCTTTTTCTTGAAATAAGCTTTGACTCTCAGGCGAGCTCTGGCCGTTGGATCACTAGCTTTATCGGTGGTTTCAAAAGAGGAGACAAATGAAGCTACATGAATACCTCAGTGGTTGGCTTTGCTTCCTGACATAGTAGACAGTTACAAGTAGGACTATAGTATAGCCGATTGGACCGGTGCCCTGCTACTCAGGGTTCCCTAGATAAGGCTGCTGGTAAGGGCTGGCAGGTGTGACCCACCTTTGTCAACTAAAGTTCTGGAGGGAAGCAGAGAAATCTAGGACTGAGGATGTTGATGATTGTGATCTAGCTGCTGTTAGCGATGATGTCGGCAAGCTGCTCAGGAGGTGACTGACCTGTACAGCTCATAGACTTCCTTTGTGACGCAACTTTTCGCTGGCTAAATTTAGGTGTCGTCAGCCGATTTGCAGCTTGATTGCAACTCGCCCTAGTTGGTCACCAGTATTCAGGTATCAGCTACGCCATGAATCCTGTACATGAGGCTGAGACAAGGGCGAGGGACACAAGTTAAGGTTCGCTATGGCGACGAAGTTGCTTGCTTGTAGAGGTGCGTACGTACGTATGAATGTGTGTAAAGGCTTTAGATCGTGTTTGCGAATTTTCGGCCAGCAAGCACGTGTCGGCTTCCTATAAGTCTATGTGTGTGCAATACGATCCAGCAGTGGTCGAGGCCGCAACTCTTTGAGGTTAAAGGCGCTTCCAGGGATGGGGCGTTTGACGGTGAGGCTTCATCGAGGGGGCGTGAGATAGGTTGCACAGAAGGGAAAACGGTAGCCATTGATGGCTAAACGAACTATTTTAAGTTTTTTTGATGATATTTCAAAGTGTCACTATGCATCAAATCACGCGCATTACCTCGACAGTGTTCGTCTTCAGTACGCCTAGAGGAGGTGCTGCTGGCTGTTCCTTTACTTCTTATCAATGAGACTAACGTTTTATCTATTTTTCTCAGCTCAAGTAACATTTAGTATTACCCTTTATACCACTACCCGCAAATGAACCCCACGAACGGAAGAAATCGAAACACGTTTCTGACTACCGTTCTCTTTTCCGACAGCTGTCCATACTCCCTAACAGACTTGTTTAGACGGTAAATTGCGCACATAAAAGTCTTATATAAACAAACCACTGACGTGCTTTGTTGGAAAAGCGTAGCATTGAATAGGTTCCGAAAATCAATAATAGCAACATGGGGCAGCGACACAATTCGGCGTAGTTTTCTATGAGTGCTTGCGGTGAAGAGTCAGCAATGGTGGTGCACTTAAAATAGTATTAAAATATACAAGAGCGTCCTAACAGCGCCCCTCAGGAGCAATGTTCAGGCACCTTTCCGTTTTACTTTCTAAGATCTAGCCGAGGCGATGCGTCTCACCAA
This sequence comes from Varroa jacobsoni, assembly GCF_002532875.2. NCBI lineage: Eukaryota > Metazoa > Arthropoda > Arachnida > Mesostigmata > Varroidae > Varroa > Varroa jacobsoni. The sequence continues at coordinate 385,823 of NW_019213254.1, read as the reverse complement.
TAGGAATAGATTTCGAGGGGGCGTGAAAAGAGATGACAAACGACCAGGAGATCACAGCGGAAGAGTCAGAGGGAAAGAAGCCAGTTTCAGTCGGCTGTCTGGGTCTGGGTGTCTGTGTATGCCACTGTATACTATTTTCTGTCTAACCTGCCACAGTGTTCTGTGTATAAGCGTGTGGCTTTTCGTTGTTGTCCTGATAACTGTACAGCGTTGCTATTCATTCTGTTGCCACTGCTGTCCCGCTGCTATAGCTATGACCACGGCGTCGCCACTACGGCGCCAGCGACGACGTTGGGAAAATAGAGAGTATGAGTAGCTCTTCGGTAATCTCAAAGCTTTGTCAAGGTACGAAAGTCGTTTATTGGCTCTAGGTTTCATCAGTGTCTGAACACGTCACGCCTATTCTACCAACACGCCTACTACTGACAGCTCGACCGTAACAGCAGCGCTTTTTTCCATTCTCTTCCATTGTGTGTTATGGTTGCAGCACGGAAGCCACTAGCCTTGTGTGCTTAGCTACGGCAGTCGGCACAACCACCGTACAGCGCACCGAAGTGCAGACTAGAAACGGCAAAGTGGCTATACCAGCACTGGATCCGTGATAGTTTAGAGAGCAACGTATTTGGCTGCTAAAAGTAAGAACACGTAGTGGCCCAGGCTCGTATCCGGGCAGTTCGTTTCGTGGTGAAAACCAGCCGTCTGATGGAATGCCTAACGCTGAGAGTGCGTGCCACAGCGTCTCACATTAAACTTCCTATGAAGAAAACAAAATTATTTGTTTGTCGTCTGTTTGTCTAGGGGACCGAATCCATCGGTGCCATTGTTTCCTTCTCTTGCTGACGGATCCGCTTCGATTTTATAGAAATGGATTCAATAGTTTTGTGCAAGCTTCACCAGCACGGTGACATTAGACGGCGACGTTCCTACAAGCTAGTTCATGAGGTCATCACACTTATAGAATAGTTTGATATTTTTTTTTTATATATACCTTAAACTCAAACGGCAGCCCGACGCGCTTCAATACAAACCGCTTATCCTAGGCAAACACGTACAGATCTTCATTACCTTTTTACACCTGGCCTTGATCTTCTGACATGTAGGATGGCGTTTACCATAGAAACCATTCGAACAGACGAGTTTTAGCTTCTTTCCTCGTGTCATCGATATTCACAATGCAGTCAAATCAGTATTCGGCTAGAAGCTCCTATGCAAGCCCGAGCAGGTACTTATGCGACCACCTGCAGACGCTCCTCGCTGTTTCTAATATCCTAGCCCATCGTTCAAGAAATTATAGATTCGGCGACAGTGCGACTACCTTCGCGCTTTATCAAACGCTCCAAGATGACTGTTAGCAACGTGGCCTGACCGACGACTTCGTCCATCCCCATTAAACTGATTTGTTGACAACTCGGCTTCGCGTTCTTCTTGCTGTTATCTGTTGTAGTGACTCTATACCTCGACCATATACGGAAATAGCAGGACTAACTATGTTGCTGACACAGGCCCTAAGAATAGCAGCACAAATATCTAGTTATGTCATAGTTAATATCATACTTTACTTTTAATCTCACACCGCCTTATTCATAGCCCAATATAAACTTAGAAAATATTCTTAGAAGATAAACTTCAAAAATGTTGTACATTCCGCAGTTCCGATATTTTCAATAGTTTTATTAAGCAACTCATAGTGGCTAGTCGTTGGTTCGCCCGCCCATATCTGATGATAAGAACAACCCGACCTGCTTATGGAAAGGCAGTGTTTTTACGTTTATTGCTTAATTGTTTACGCTCTGCGACAACACATGCCGCCACCCGCTATCATCCTACTGTCTTACCATGTACCGTACTAGTATTTCGTAATGGCTCGCAAACCTGTCGGATTTTCACGTGCGCTGGCTCCACGCTCATTGCTTAACAACGTTGTTTGCCTGCCTTCTTCGTGTAGGAAGCTATCCTGTATCGTATAGGGGCTTGAGATTAAGGAGCTAGGGGCTGACCGGCCTGGATCTCGTTGTCTCGGCTTGAGGCACACAACCACAGTAAACCATGAAGCGGACTACCGACGATCGACAGGCATGTTGTCGTAAGAGTTAGCAAACTTTCGTTAAATTAACTGCCTACACTACTAACAGCCAGGAGAAGGATAATGTGCAAGTTCGGCAGTAGGTTTTTACAGGCCTATTGATGGTGTAGAGGGCCATGGTAACCGTTGGAAACGGCGCCTTAATTCTCAATTAACCAAGAAGCCTTTCCCGGTATGCTCGACATTTAGAACTCGTCCTAGCGATATTGCAGGTGAGATCTATTTGTAGAGTGTAGTTTTCCAAGTTCGCGCCCTGCATTAATAATATTAATTATAAAAAAATGGATGATTCACACAAACAAATATGTAGTCAGCAGAACATAACGATAACGTACGATTCTATCTATTTTTCCAACATGTTATCATATTTCAAGCATGAAACCCCCTTACATTCCTAGGACAATGTATCTACACAGAAAGTGCGTACTCCTTTGCAATTGTTTCTTTTTTGTGAACGGTTGAAGTGAAAACTAACTAACATTTGTAGTTTGTGCTTTTCCACATTATCACCAGCGCTGTTAATTGCTAAAAAGGCTAAAATTGCTTTTGTACAACGAATCCTTAAGATGGACCTAGCGCATCCAAGTCCAGCGAAAATACAGATTTCGCCTGTGTTTAGGCACAAACACCGAGCCTCGCTGCGTAGGTGGTATCTTCCGGGTGCACTAGTGCTTATTATGCGCATAGTGATCGTGTATCTATCGTACGGTGAATAAGTGTGAGGAGAATGCTGATAGAAACTTTTATATTTATGTCTACCACAATAAAGTGTCTATATTGAATGGACTGAGATACTGGCAATGAAAGGCTTATGTCATTGTTGAGTTTCAACAGAGCGGTTGGCGGGTGAACGTCCACCGATAATGATGCGACGATGCCGCGAGCGACAGCATAAACAACCGTGTAATTCCGTCTCCACTACTACCTATAAAAGGGAGAAAATATGTAGGTTAGAAAAATATACAACTATTTGTTTTTCTGTCAAAACTTTTTTTTTGTAGAGCATAAGGTTTCGGTGGAGAAAAATCTTCATTACGATGTTGCCATAATAACAGAACTTTGCAAGCGTATGGATGACCCAGAAAACAAAATTACTTTACGAATCAATAGGGCTAGTGGATGCGTCGCAAGGAATTTGAGCTAGCTGATTTCTTCATTGCGTTAGAAGGTGCTAAGGCCCACCTCAAAAATGACCAGTCGCTAGATACTCTTTTCTCTAAACGCACATAATAATCACTGGCAGAGAGGTTTCAAAACTAAGAAAAAGCATCCGAAAGTCTAAATGAATCGGGCATTGAGGGGCCTCGATGATTCATCCACCCTTCGAGACAAAAGCAGATCATGCACCCAACAAGAATGTGACACAACACAATGAAGCAGCAATACAATGCATTGTAATTCTCAAGTAATCGGCCTGTGTTAGGGAAATCGAATGCCGATCCTTTCGTTGCTTGGATTCCTTCCTCGATATTTTTTCTTTTCCTGACTTCTTTGAGTTGTTTATCCTATTTGCACTCATCCTGTATTTATCTGCTTTTGGCGATGTCATTTTTCTAAGTATGGCTGCATCAACACACCACGAGGATTCGCGTTATTGTCGATTATGTGTTCGTTGCACTGTCGTCAGCGCTCATAGCTCCTCGGTGTCATCTGGCGAGTCGCGTGCCTTTGTACCACATCTCACAGATGTGGGTGACTCTCAAAGGCATTGCAAAATAAACGCGCGTACTTTCGCGCTCAAGTGCGGCTCGCTAAGTTGAGTTAAGGCATCTTCAGAGAGAAAAAGCATCAGAGCAACAAAGAGAGTAAGGCAAAGCATGCGAACGCAATGCTTCATGGTCGTTTACGAAGACGAGATGCGTTCTTGCCCCATTTTGTTGTCACCATTAGCCAGCAATTCGTTCTGTTATCCTTCTCCTGGACTCGATTTCAAGGATCTGTAGGATCACTTGATGCGCTACTGCGCACAGCATCTCCCACTCATCCGTCCCACTTTAGCCGTCTTGAGCTGGCATCGACTCACGCGCCCTGGGCAAAGACACGTGAGAATGCGGGCAGACGTCTTAGTAGCCACTGGCTCTTTTTTTAACGTTCTGGTTTGCCTTCTGGCCTTTTTTCGTTCTTCAGCGGTTCCTCTGTCAATGATCTTTTTCCCAAGAACCAAGCGGTCGGTCCAATAGTAGGGTGTCACGGACAAACTTGTTTGCTGCATTTCCGTCTTTCAGGTCGTGCTACCTTTTGCGACCCTTCTAGATTTTCCTGCCTTAACGATAGCAACGGCAGCACCTTACTCAAATCGTAGTTTTTCGACGTTAACCTGTATGATAAGGCTCTATTTTCTCCCGATTCAACTTCTGCTTTTCGCGCTTCGTTCTCTAGCTAACTATAACTTTTACTGTGTCTTTTCGTCTGAATTTTGATTGCTAGCTGTCCAACATCCTGACGCTGTTGCCTTACTTCATTTCTCCTACACTGTGAGAGCCGTTGGATGTAGGCGACCCTTTGTCCTCTGTGTTAGTTTGCGCACGAATCGCGCATTTCCGTGTCCTTATCCTTTGCGCGCTTAAAGTCGTTACACACACTTGCTACAGCTACTTTTGCTATACCGCTAGTAGCAATAGCAACGGCAACAGTAGCCTGAACCCTTACAAATAGCTAGAGCATAGGTCGGACAGAACTACGACTGACCACTGCGGGCTTTCTCTATGCCGCGCTTTTAAGAAAAAGCATTGGAGAATTTGGTCGAGGGGTATGCCACTGCTGCTGTGGTCCAAGTCTACCAATTCAACCTGAATCCCCCAATTGATCCTACCTTCCTCTCGACCTTCGTCCACTCTAAAACAGAAGACGGCGACAGGAAGCAACCTCCGATCAACTCCGAGAAAAGACTTCTCACTCGATGGTTCGCCCACGCGCTCGCTCGTTGGTTAGGTGACCAAAACTGTGATAGACAGAAAAAGGACAGGTGTCCAAGAGAGGAAAGACGGCTTTGCTTAAGAATCCGAAGAAGCGAAAGAGATACGGTATAAGGATGCTGCAGTGAGTCCAAAACGACTGCGAGCTGGGATGCACGGACCGCCAGGGAGTTGAGGCTCGTCGAATGCAGTTAAAATAGTCATTGTCATACTGAAGACAATTTTTTTCTTCCATTGCGCCGTATTCTGACGTTTAAATGCCATCCGAACTCTTTTTGACGATCTTTGCTAAGCGGTGGCTTTTAACTCGGTCGAGACTCGATACTTGCGTTTTTTTTCGGCAAGTGCGATACTTCTCAAGGTCAGCCAAAGTACTGTTCCACTTATTCTTCGTCTTAACATCGAGAGCCGCGACACCGGCTGTTTTCTTCATAGAAGCATGAAACTAACACGAATGTGGAGTAGTGCCGTTCGTTGAAAAAGCTGCTTTACGCTGACAACACTGAACTGTGATACACCGCGTAATCAAATTTTACGACATATCTGACTGCAGTCGTTTACTTTCGATCCGTGTGAGACCTGTCCGTCTAAATTTATTGAAAACATTTCCGGATCTTTTAGGGAGCCTTTTTAAACGAAGATGAACGAAAAGCGTCAAAGAAGGTATTTATGTTGACTTTTAGTAGAGTGGTCGGCATACTTCATCCACCTATTACCGCTCTGAGACAGTGAATTTTTGCCATTGTAACCAGGTTCTATGGAACAGATCAGGTGAATCATCCTGCAACAGGAAAAAGTAACCATTATGGAGAGAAAGTTTCAAAGGACGTTTCACAAACAAACTATTACATATCATTACAATTCATTACACACCAAAGTTGGGTAGCTACAAAATCGCGATCTGCATCATATCGTGCAGCTGAACGAGCGGGTGTACCGCAAACGTCTGCTTTGCATCGCGTTACCCACTAAACAATACACCAATCAAGCACCGTAGATAGAAGATAAAATACAGGGGTATCTGGCACCTGAGAATCACATCCTCTTACCACACATGCCCATCGCAGTGAGGCATCTATAGATACATACGCACTTATATTTACATCTGTGCGTCCACAGCACTCATGAGCTGCTGGCATAGTCCATGCTGCCATCGGTTCGAAGTCTCACGAAGACCAGGAACCCCGGCGCCTCATCAACGACCCACGAATAATGATAGCACCTGATAATACCAGTATTATGTAACAAACATTCCCTATTTGACGTTGTCAACCACTCCATTGGCTACCTTTGCTACCTGGCCACACAGCGATCTTCTACGAACGGAAGGGTTGCGGAAAAGGACGAAGTGGAAAAGAAACGTACGCCGGTGACATCACGATGAGACGGTGTTGGATACGACGGCGGCGGCATCAGCAGCTTAACGGTAAAGACCGCAGACGCGACAGAAGACGCAACTGTACTAACAAGAGGCAGCTGCCGGTATGTACGAAGCTGTTACCCATTGCTATTGTCGTTGTTTGTGGCAAAGATGTACTCAGAGGAGAGATCAACTATTTGGGACACCTCTAGCCGGCAGCTAACCGAACAGTCGTATCGCCCATTTCGATGCTTCTGCAATGGCTGCTGGCGACTGCAAACGATTAGGATAGATTGTAATACCTCCTCCCGGTGGCTATGATGATTGAGAATGATCGTAACCCTGACATGGTTGGTTATTGTTGTTCGCGATAATTATAGATATTACCATTGATAGGTAATAATTGGATTAATGCTATTGCTTTTAGATAACGCCGAATGCTTAGCAAGACTGGCGGGGAGGCTAAAACGCGAGTTGCCCGATGAAGAGAAGTGGAAAGAAAAGGATATAGATAAAAGAGTGGGGTCGTGGAACCTCAGCATGACAATTGACGAAAGAAAAGAATCATCAGTTTGTGTATTCAAGCTGCCAGTGATGACATTAATCATTGTTAACATCCTTTATTATAAGCAGTAGTATTACGATTTTGGAAAATAATAGATTAATGAACAGTCAATGAAAAAGCTAAAAAGGAAAGGAACACGCGCAACGAAGAGCTCAATTTTTTTCTATCGGGCTGTAATATACAGTTGAAAATTGTGCAGATCAACTTGCGAGGGAGCAGCTAGACGAGGTGATGCGTCACGGACCTATAGTTCGTTTATAATGATGACAAATATATACACAATCCGATTAGTGAGCGCGACCGTAGACTATTTTCCTTAGTTGATGCGTACCCTTTAGCTGGACTTCAGTAGAATGCATAACACAAATCAGAATGTCGCTTATAAGTAAGTACCTGAGTATAAGTGCAGAATTTAAAAACAAATGTCGTTGTAATTATCGTTGCGTACAGGTGCTGCTAGGAAACACCGTGGCATGGTACGAAGTGCACCGGGCCGCATTGAGTCTCTGTCTAAGCTGCGACGTAGAACTGGGCTTGCGTATTGTCGCTTGTAGTAGCTGAACTGTCTGATATCCACGCCAAGTAGCGGCGCGTAAACCGGTTAACTTGAGTCTTCCGAGTAATGCCTAGCTTTGAACGACTATGACCTACAGTTCTCTAATAAGACATGAACATGCTTCGTAGAAGAAAAAAAAAACAACATATTAGTTACATCTTTTTGTAATCGTTACTTATTACATTAGAACATTGTAAAACGTCCTATTTAAGTATTAGATTAGAGGTTTTTTCCATAGTTCGTAAGGTTAATGGGACGATGGTGTTCCTCTAAGAGACATTCGGATATAATACTGAAGAGCAAATATTAATTAAAAGCACCTTACTACTGTTTCTACTGCAACTACTAGTTTTTCTACAAGATCAAATAAGAGTGCAATCGAATACGACGAAAGTCGGTTGGACGCCGTTGGATTACTTAGCTTCGCTAGTGCTATCTCCTTCGCAGATACTGACCTGACCTGACCTGACCTGACCTGCACAGCTTCGCACGAACACTGGAACCAATCCTTGATCGTTCCGTCGGGGCCATCTTGCCCTCAGTAAGTCCAATCCAATAGATGCGCTATGGTTTGTAAGACGGCACCATTGTTCTGAGCAAACAAGGGAACGGTCGGCGGCTGCTAGCGCAAATGACCCCCTTCGGTCAGCATTTGAAGCCGTTCAGGCCCCGACTGTTTGCTGCCAATGGTTTATTCTACTACTGAGCGACAGAAATTCGAGCTCAGCTCTACAAAACAGCCGTTCAGTAAATATGTGATGATCTTTGTTTTCACTCATGTCACTTACTTATTATCTCACTACTTAGCGTACTGATTGTTAACGTCCAAAAACATGGCGAGCATTACTCCTAGCCATGTGATGACATCTAGCGAAAGCTTATTACCTCGAGATTTTATAATGATTTAAGAAATCATGGAAATTTTTCAATAAGCTCTACTATCGTATAAACAGCGACGTGCCACATTGCCCTGTTTATGAAGTTGTGTCTAGAAGAAGTTGAAACACAGTAGATCTACTATGCCCATTTGTACCAATGTAACTTGTTCGATAATATTCTGTTTTTCAATTTCACACCTCGTTTTGTTGGAACATTGACGTTCACAGGATCAAAATAATCTCACTTGTATGGACAATTTTAAAATGAATGTAAAAGCAGTGGGTCTACTTCAGATCCAACCCTATGTTCGGATCCGCCATCGAACAACATAGGCTGGCTGAACTGGACTCGGCATAGCGTTTATCCAGGAATAAGAATGGGTTCTAAGTTGATCCAAGTTTCTTTGCCGCTCAAGCTCCGTTGTAGCCAGTCCGTAGCGCAAGCTCCTGACAATGACTATTAGAGGATACGTGCTGCTAACAGCGATAATCTGCACGCGATGCCTCGTAACTCATAATAGTGATTTGTACAATGATTGTTAGAGCGTATTTTCAATGTGCCTTCCTCTACCGTAGACGTGGTAGCGTAGAATTCGTTATTTTGGACTATGGACGACCTACAGTCACAGGCAATAAACGACAATAAAACACTATGGGGAAGAAGGATAGAGTTCCTGTTGAAATGTTGGAATTGACTTTTAAGATACCTGTTATTTACTATACGATGCCTGCATTTCCGGCTGCAAGCCAGCACAGAGCGTTAATAGTTACTATGCGTAACAGAAATAGTTTACACTTAGCCCAAATCTTATGCCTAGTAAAAATACTCATACAGACTATTAACCAGCACTACCAGAACTTTCTCTACCCTAAGCTCTACCAGCGACGTCGACTGGTTTTCCTATTGCCACTATTAATATTGACGACAGTCAGGCAAAGCCAGAGTCAATTGCTGAATAAGGAGAAACAAAAAACGCATTGGCGATGGCGGGCTGACCGTTGGGGCAGCTGCAATTTCGCTCCTCGCTCAAATATAACGCCTCGAGGCGCAAATAAGACTTGCTTGTTAGTTAAGATATAGATATATATACATACATATACAGCGTTTTATGTATCCTCATGACATCTTTCCGGATTGTGAGACAAAAACTGGCACAGTACCACAACTAAGATATAATCTCTGTCTTTGTCAATTAAGAAGTCTTTGTTCGATTTATTCTAGCTCCCACGCAACAGGCAAACTAGTGTCAACATGTTTGGCTCTCAATAATGATCGATTCCTACGGAGCCCTAATCTCATAATCTGATTTTTTGAGCTCAAACTAGCATCATTAGACGCGAAAGATGCGTGGAAGCTGGATGCGTAGATTTTAGATGGGTAGACAAATCTGAAATAACGTACAGGACAGTACATGAAAGAACCAGGAGGAGAAGGGTTAGGGCGAAACAAAACTGCTGCATATACGAGTGGCCACATTAACACAACTATTGCCATCCGATTTAACGGCCCACCACTTGTCAAAGTGGGCAAATGAAGAATAACGATTTTGGTTCATTGTGACAGCGATGTATCAACGCGGCAGTTTGAAGGCTTAACACAGTGAACCATCTGAGAATGCAATATGCAGACAGTGAGCCGATACGACTTATTATCAGATTTATGGGAAATATATGTTCTGTATATGGATAGCAGTCTATCGGTCATGCAACGAAAATTTATAGCATACCTTGGCCTAAGTTTAGAGTACGCAGTAAGGACGGGAAATGTTATATCTGCTTCGGTATTGTAGCAGCTCTTATCTCTCCAGTGAATTTTAAGGAACATTTGTTTTAATAGAAAAGTTGTGTTGTACATTTTTCTTCTAAAATTTCATGTTCGTTGCCTCAACATGATTACTTCTAAGGTAAATGTCGATTTATCCTGTTATATAATGTATGCTTTTCATGTTGTACCTGCGTTACTTAGGTTGTTAGGTGTTAGTTTAAACGGCTGGTTCTCAGTACAAAACGATATCTGCCTATTCCGTGATGAAGTAGCAAGTCGGTAACTTCATGAGGCTGAGTGCAAGGATCCCTCGTAAAAACCTCCTCACGTTTTATTTTGCACTTTTAATTGAAACAAATACTACATTTAAAGTATATCTTCGTGTACGAAGAGGGGCTTGGCAAAATATGGTACGGATAGCTTGTCAACTCACAGAACGACTTCGTTGTTGAGTCCCCTCCTTCCTAATTTTCTGACGGTAACAGAAAAAGAGCCTTTGGTCAGAATTTTCGTGTGATCATGTGCATCAGCGCGGTCTTACTGAATAGACCAGCGCAACGGTCACCGTTCCCGGCCGCGTTCTCGCTTTGTGGAGACGTAACGTATACAGCAGTCAGTGGTTTACCCATACTCGAGGGAACACTGTCGAACCTGCTGCTCACCTATATCGCATGGCGTGACAACAACTATTGCTATGCCGAACAAAAGATTGCATAGAAGGCAGCCGCCTATAAGTCTCTCCCCTTTGTGCAAATGCAAGCACGTCATATACTGTGAGTGCATTCAGTCGTACGAACGAACGTTAGTGAAAAAGTTGGTACGCCTTGAAACAGCCTTCTAACACAGACGTCGTATATGCGCATTATATTTACCAACCATGTGAGGGATATGGATACGCCAAGTGTTTCATCTCGAATTTGAGCCATTGACGAGAGCAATATTGAAACAACTGTTTATTCGCGAAGGGTGCACCCTATTGTGCACAGGGCATAATCTGCATAAGAGGGCAATCAACGAGACGGTCGCAAGCCATTTGCGAGATTGTTAGCTTTCCTCTTTTCCCCACTACTGACAAAAGGGTATATTTATCCCACTTTTTTTTTTAGGCAGTAATAGTGCGTGCTTCTTCTGCTTGTCCGATTATATAACTCTTCGTGCGCGTCAATACGGTGAGCTCCAATGCTGCTTCAGATACGACGTTCTATACCAATTCGAAGCGAGTTAACAGAGCACAACAGAACTTTGCTCTACGCAGATATTTCCGTGCTGAGTTACGGTTCAATAAAAAATGTTTTTGACAAACTAACTAATCGTTTGAACCCATATAACTTATTTGTGTGCAAAAACCAAAGTGTCTCATATAACTTTCTCGACATAGCCCCAACTGTTTCATTGCGAGTGCAGCAACTACTTTTGTCGCATTTCTCCATTCCTGCGGGCGAAACAAAAAAAAAGTAGCATGTCGTATTAGCGGTAGTAACGGTAGAAAAAGACTAACTGCCGTAACAAATTGTATTCGTGATGTGTGGCAATTTTTGTTGGCCTCTTCTCCCTCCTGTCCATTGCTACCGAAGTTGGTTTTATCACAAAAGATGGAGCTCGACGAAGGCTGGTGGTGTTTTCAGCAGAATTACTACGCGTATCGCTTGTGCTGTTCATGCAAGCATAAGTGAACGTTTCTGTACCAGCCGACAGCGGCGTCCAACCGTAATTCGTAACTTTTTCGCTATACATTTATACAAATAGAAAGTTTACCATCAATTACAGTTGCCTTAGTTAGCTTCTACTAGTTAGCTACTAGTAAAATATTTTCGGGACGACGGAGACAGCAGCTTCAACTAGCAACCTTTTAGCTCAAGCAAACACGACGATAGACACTGCAGCTTTTTTGGGTGCAAAAAAAAATCTCTTATCAGGTGGTGAGTTAAAACGATACAATGCAGGTGGGTTTTGCTGAAAGCCACAGCCACGGGATATTCATAAACAAGTCCTCGTGTCGTACGTGATAGCGGTACGTAGACAAAGAAACAAAGGATAAGAATGAGCATGCATTTGTACGTCACAAATGGCTGGCTATCACAGACATCTTCGCCAGATGGCAATGTGTCTTTTTCTTTGTAGTAGTCTCGCGCTCCGGCCGGACAATCTCATACACGGCCTCATCGTTCAGTAAAGTCCCTAGCCATGTGACTCTACCTTATTTGGTATATTGCATTACAATGCTAAAGGCAACCCAAATGAGCGACAGACAGAAAGAGAGTCGAGGAGGCGATGTTGTTGGACATCCAAAGCGCGTAAAGCTTAACTCACTTACCTGGCTGGACGAGGAAGAAATAAAGAGGAGAAAAGATCCTAACTAGAAGAAATGACACCGAGAAGTGCAGCTGAAGCAACTGTCCCTGGCAGGCCAAACGACCGATCAGGAAAGCACAGCTAGCTATCGTAAAAAACTGTTGTAGCATGCAATGATGAGGACAGCTCATTTGGCCGAAAATTGTGGTTTCAGCAGAGATCATCATGACGTTATTTTCCCCGCTAAAGGCTGTGAACATAGGGCAGTGAGAATTGCAATAAAGCAATGACGAAAGGACAGCAAAAACGGGGGGTTAGGCCTACAGCGTCCTGTGTGGGCAAAATGTGTGATCTGTACAATACAACTGTCAATGACGGCATAACAGTCGAAGTTGATCGTCCACCGCCTTCCTTTCGCATCATTACCCCGAAGAGCAAGCTTTTGATCAAAGAGCAATCGCCCAAAGTCCAACATGCTTTTCGTTCGGACAGTAGCAGGAAATTATCTGCTGCTTCAGCTTCATATCGTCCAGCTCAGAAAACCGGCCAAAACCTTTCAGCAACAAAGCACAGATGTAGCGTCTATCATAGTGGGTCTGCAGCAATTTTGCTTTCTGCTGTTATGTTTCAGCTCGGTAGTTCGGAGACAAAGGGCGCAGTCACTAGGTCAACCTCCTTGCTAAAGCGTCAACGTGGGCTCCTTATTGGCCAGGACGGTGCTGCGTAGCAGCGGATTGTGTGAGGGTCGAAAACTGACGTCCTTTGTACAAACTTCGTATTTCAATGTGGGGGACCTTGTTGGTTGGCGACAAAGACGCCTTGTATTCACCAAATCTCTCGTTCTCTTCATTCTCTGCGTTTTGCGTTTGGCTATGCAGCTCCAGTCAATGAGTTGCGTTTTCATCATCTACGCTGCTTGCATAAATGTAATAATGCGGTGGCTAATATGCAGAGGACTGAGTCTAAGCATGGGTTTCAAAACGATGTTCTACTTGATCCGCAGAGAAGGCGAAGATTGAAGGAGTACGAACTCCGGCTCTCAACTATCAAGCGGCATTGACTACGGATTACTGTGAAAAAAGTTTTTGCGCTTGCTCTATGTTATTTGTTCTTTTGACGCTACAATGTCGCCTGCTTGTGCACTTGGGCTGGACGCTTTAAGCTGAGTTTGTCAGCTTGCTCGTCAAGCGGCTGCATATTAGTGTTGATGCCTGCTTACTCCCTGCTTACTCTTACTAGCTGACGACATTCGAATGAGCCAGCCAGCCAGCCAGCCAGCCAGCCTGCACCAGCCGCTAGCTACTTCTGCTACTGATTGCGTGCTATTGCTTTTACATTCTATTCAAGCTTTCCTACCGCCCGAAGCAGAGCCTGAATGGAATATGAAGGCAAGGCGACCAGAATCTGTGCTGCATTTAGTAGGGTTCCATTCGAAGCAGAATAGTTCTTCAGACGTATAGGAAAAGAAACCGGTCCAGTGACAGAGTAAAAAATCAACCATTTCCAAGGGGAGAACAAGTTACATTTTGAGAGAAACAACTCCTGGTCGCATACGTTTCATAGCGAAATAGTTTAATTTACTCAAATAGCGTGCTCGAGAAAAGAATGAGGAGCAGAAGGGGAGCTAGATTTAGCAAGGTCCAGCTCTCAGATCCGACGCGCACTCGTATGAAGCGCTATAGATAATTACAGACATAATAAAAATGTGTCAGTACACAGTTATTTGAAAATTCAGAAGTGCTATTTATTCGCTTATTACTGTTGGTGGCGTATATATACTCGCTGCGACTAATGCGACAACATTGTGAATGGTAATACCTCTCAGCAACCACAGAATTGCTCGGCAAGAGTTCGTTGTACACAACTTTCCGGGAACCGAAAATACGGTGAGAAGGGACATCATTTTTGATCTGGACCTTGCAGGTTTCTAATCGGATCAGTTCGGACGAAAATGATTCCACTACTAGCGTTCAAGCTTATCAATTCTCTGAGTGATAACTGAAGAACGCGACATCAGAACTGGGGTATGAAATCAGGTTGTTATTTTCTCTGTCGCTTTGAACGAATCTGGTGTTCAGCCATTTATCTACCTTAATGTAAGGTAAGACAGGCGACGCACACTAAAGGCAATGCTACTTGTAAGTCTAACCTACTTTTCTTTATAGAAGCCTATTTTCTTGAAAACTGTACATTCACGTTATCTTCAAGCCTAAACTTCATTTTTATTCCATTTATACTGGAAAGGAACAGGCCAGTATTTGTACCTTTAGTTTACAGGTTCAGCAGAGTTTCACGTAGTAGACCTTAACGTCAATTTCGAATTCAGCGAGATTGTGGGAACTTTGAACTGACGCCAAAAAGTTGTTTTACGCTATTGCGGCTGCCTTTTTGGACCATGTTGTGTAAACACGGTTTTAGCTCCAAAAATAGCCAAGTCTCGTCCAGGGTTTCAACTACATATAAGGTTGGAAATCACAGGGCCAACCGGTAGCTTCCCAGGAGACTATTTGAAGATCTTAGTTAACGCTCGGTACCCAAATCGACTGGAGATAATGAGGATTTTGTCCTGGGAGCGAGCCTTCGAGCTGAGCTCAACTCACAAAAACTAGATGTAGCTTAATTTGCGTCGCTTACAGATTCTTGATTTTTATACACTCCAGACGGCAGCCTAATAAAGGTTAAGCAAAGGCACGACAGGGATACATACAGCCAGATGCATAGAAATACTAGCATGGCGAAAGCGGATGTACCTTGAACAGCCAGCCCCGTCCGTTTTAAGCAAGGACCAAAACAAGTGCTGAGGAAATAAGTGTTAGACGTAGATTATACAGAACAACTTCGCCATCACTAGTTCAAACTGACCCGAAAACAACAAGTTTAGCGGCGGGTACGCTAGGCCGAATAGAACACTTCAATCAAAACTATCAAAAAAACGTATACTACACAACTTGTACGAATAAGAAAATTTTCGTACAGTATAAACCAAAAAGGGCTTAGCCTAGGGAAACATCCATTGACCTAAAGGCATTTTTATAGTCTGCTTTCGTCTTACGCGCTGTTTATACCGGAACTTAACTTATAGCCTATCCCTAAGGAAGGGTACATCTCAGCTGACATGTAGATCGAAAACCAAAAAAAAAACCGCTTTGTATCGGTGTTGTACTCCTCCACGGGTAAGCCTTCCCCGATACCTGCACCATATCACCAGTCATCTTACGCTATAGTTGATGCTGGAGGTCGTGTCTCGATTGGACGGTGTCTTTGTTATAGAGGGCATGCAACACAGGCAGCCGATGAACATCAAGGTCCCAACGACAGGTACTAAAAAGCCCTTGCATGCTAGCTAAGGCATGCTTACATATTGCAATAAAATCGAAGAGTCGCTCTTTTCAACAGCTCTACGCAGTTGAAATAAAAAAAAAAAAACGTTCGTGTTTGTCAGTGCTATGCAGATCTGAACGAATTGGATAGTTTCATCACGGGTCGATAACGTTTCACCTCGTTCAAGAGGAATACGATTGTGAATTGACATAGACATGCCACCACAATTACGTGTTATTTACCAACGTGCCTGTGAACGGCCTTGTGTTTTAGAAGATTTAAGTCAAGATTAAAAATACAAACACTACTACGAGGTGGCAACGGTAATCGGTCTAGTTTAGCTTATCGCTTGCATGAATGTCCGTGTCGTAATTTGCCATTTAATGCATATGTACATAATGAATTGTACATGAAGACTTAGGAAAATGTCTAATGGTTCTAATAGTGTCGACAGATATTTGCTGTTGGCCTTTTTTTCGGTATTATTATTCGTACCCTCCAAGCTACGTGTATGTGTCTTTTCCGTACTCTTGTTCCCGCTGCCTGCCTAGATGTGCGCTGCTGTTTTGCCAATTGCCGCTATCGTGCTCGTTCCTACCGTTGCTAATTCTGTCAGCATCGAGTAATTATGTGGCTATTTTCTATCTCTGGTTTGCGTAACGTCGCATGTCCAGATTCATAATCGCCATTGACACCTCCCAGATGAAGCAACTCTCTCCTGAGGGATTCTTTGATTAGCTGAGTCTTGCGCTTGCGCCGTTGTGTCTGAAGCAAAAATGACGCTTCGCGATGACTCAATGCCAAATGCATAGCTAGTGATATTTCGAGCCTTTCAGCGGTGGCCAGCCGTACAGACTATTCATAAAACGGTACAAGTGTTTTTGGCGTGGCCAAAAGGCATACCATGAAAACAACATGATATACTACAGGCCGCTTTAACTTAACCTGGTCGAAGACATTGTATCACTGCTGGTCCCTGTGTGTGACAGAGACCGTACGCGGTGATATTCGGTGTGGGCTAAACCATAACGTGCGTCGCTATTCTAGGAATAATTGGCTTACTTCAGTACAACTAATGTCTAACGGCAATAATACGAGCAAATTTCTCAAGGACGATTTCAGAGCTGTGTTTCGAGCAGTGTTCGGAACTGCTACTGGTAGAAAGACTACTCTGAGTTTTAGGTCGGTGCCGGGTATCCGGAAAATAGAAGCTAGTAGCCGCTGGAATCTCTTGGCGGCAGAAATGTTCTTGAAACTAATAGCATTCTCCTTATTATTGATTTATTAAATCAATAATTCTAGTTACTTATATAAGACTGACGGCTGCTATAACGGTGTAAATGGCTATATCCGCATCTACGGTCTAAAACATATATTTCGGCAAATTTAGCGCTGTTCCATTAAGCCGGAGTGGCTGAGTGGGACATCAAAGACTAGGGTATTGAAACCTTCAATCGTACCACTTTCCACAACTATATCGGGTAAAAAATACGTGATACATGAGAAACAGTGTGCTGATGCTGTCAGTGATTAGCGCTTCCGCACGATATCTTCTTAAGCCCGCAACGTACGCTATCAGCCAGACAACAGATCGCCGTCATTAGTTCTATCGGCGTGCCTGCTTGGGTTGTAGCTAGTTACTGCTTTATAACGCACCCGATAATCAAATAATAAGTTAGCTAAAATAACCAGTGTACATCAAAATTGGCCCAAGATTCTATAACGTGCAAATATCCGCTAAAAATTAACTTATAATGAGAGCGTAGTGAATATATTCTACTATAGACCATGTGTCTATTGTAGAGCATTACTGCGACCCAAAACCCTGTTATCTCAAGTGAGCCTATTAAACCATTCCACGGCAATAATCCGCCCAGAAATAAGCTATATATTTCAATGTCAATGAGATTATTTTACGTTGTAGGTAAGAGTAGTAATCAGAAAAATTCCCAAGGAGAATAGCCTGTGATATCATGGGATATTGTGTAGCTTAACAAAGGAAATTATCACTGCTTATTATCGTGCCATCAGTTACGCGTCCGACTTCCTGAACTTACCAAATGCGTATATAACTTGCGCAATTTACTAATTTAACTCAGAGCACAATACGAACCTACTCGAAAAAATAATTGCTTCCAGTGCCGTTCCAAGCGTTATCAAAAAGCGGACAATTGCTTAATAGCGCTTTGCACGTAGAGCTACGTGCAAAGCACTATACGAATAATTTACTACATTAGGTTTTGCGCCGCCAGATGGATTACGTACGAGGTGTTGCTGCCGAAAGCCCGCTAGTATTTCTGTGTGTCTAGGTAGGTAGGTAGCAAGGTTGAAGTTTTGCCGTTTGTGAAAGTTTCACGTCCACATTGTATCGCCTGACCTGACGCTCAGTATACCATGTAAGCATCGTCCGATCACGATCTTCGACAAAACTATGAACGCCTGTAGGATATCATGCATTAAGTTATGATCACCGTAACACGAGACAATTTGCTAGAATCAACTACTAAGACGTACTCAAGCTGGTAGACTATTTAGGCTGAATTGACAAAACGTCAAAACAGATCGGCCAACCTTAATGAAAGAAATAATTCTAATAATCGAAATATCGAACAGCGACAATGGGATTAGGATTGCAGTATTTCTTTCATTGTTTATATAAATATTTTTCGTCTAAAATTTCATTCATTAGGCTATTTCTATGAAGACACAAAACATGGATGAGAACTGACATACGACGTTAGGGGACAGGTGCCATTTACTACGTGTACTTTATTGGTACGGGAATTTGAAGAACCGTCTGCTAGCAACGTACGGCAGTCTTCTAGCGTACGGACATGGGCACATTTCAACGAGGTAATCACTCTCCAACCTCATTTTTTTTTCATAACTTAGCATTGGTTGAGCAGCATGTTAAGATGTCGTTGAATGGCGTCTGCGGCAGCTCGAGAAAAAATGTAATCTCAATTAACCCACATGTACCATTAATTAGGCAAACATAGGGGCGGCATAGATTTAGGGCAAACGGACCAACTTTCTCTTGATCGGTGCAGACTTGCCTCAAGACAACTGCGAGACTGACAGGGCGTTGGTTTTTTTTTTATCATTGTTCTTTCCGTCAACTGCAGCGTCTATACAGCGACGTTGTTGTCTCATCAACTTTGGTGCGGCGTGTTAGAAAGGAACGTAAATCGCTTTTATGGTAGTAATCAGAGTGGGCTGTGCTTCGGCTTAAATAGTGACTCTCTTTTTAAGGACCGCGCTCCGTTTGGTCAGCTACTTAAATAAGGGTTCTGGAACCGGTTTACGGGTAGAAAATGCCTGTATAGACTTCTTGTGTATTCGTCGCGTCTCAGAGCGTGTTATAGACATGCTGTTCTTAACTAGTTTTAAACGACTCCCTGAAGCCCGCCGTTTAAGAAAAAACACTACGTGCAGAAACTCTTTCGTCTTTGATGAGTCGTCTAAAAAGATTGTAAGCAAGTAGAAAATATACTTCGGGGAAGTTCCGTCTGCCATCTGTTTCTTCTTGTCACAGAGACCGTTCGCTTTCTGTCCCATTTTGGTGCTTACTAAAGAGTTCTTCGTCGGGCAAGGCCGCTGGGGTCTCCCACATGTTCTAGGTTCATGTAGTACATTCTATATGTATATATCTGTC
This sequence comes from Varroa jacobsoni, assembly GCF_002532875.2. Taxonomy (NCBI): domain Eukaryota; kingdom Metazoa; phylum Arthropoda; class Arachnida; order Mesostigmata; family Varroidae; genus Varroa; species Varroa jacobsoni. The sequence goes on along the minus strand of NW_019213254.1, from coordinate 366,433 downwards.
ATTCTGTTAACAACCCCTATTAGCAGAGCGTGATTCAAAAATACGCTATTCTCTAACCACACGGTGCGCTGCTGCCTGTATTGTACCAGTAGCAGCTTGATTACAACAGCTACCGCGGTCCTTTCATAAGCAGCCGATGAAAAATCGAACGGTGTGAGCCTGCCTCTTTTTAGACATAGTAAGAGCGCAAAGAAGAGTGAAACTCGGTAATAACATGAGGGGCTGCATTGGTGCACGCGCACGTGCTATGAATGGCATCCGTCTTCTAGCAGACTTTGCCCACAATCACACCAAGAGCGTTCCTTGCAGACCGCAAAAGTAAAATCAACTAATGTTTAGTATATTTGATCTGCATTAATCTTATTTATCATATAATAATGTAATTATTACGATTCCAAATCATGTAATGATTTGTTTGATTTTTTGCCGTGTGTTAGATGTATGGAGGGTCCAGTGATGCTCAGTAACGGAAGGAAAATTCGGTAATATAGCCCTTGGAGACCTTTGAACTCATTTGAAACCTATGAGCGTTGGCATTCCACTGCCACAATTACAGGTTCGACACTAGAAATAATGCGCATATGATCATATCTGACCAACTTCGACGGAACCCGTTGCACCAGGCTCTTAGCAACTATACAGGCTACATAAAAAAAAAACGAAAAAAGCATGGTAGAAGAGGCTTTGCTGGGCGAATGCTATGAAATATACAGTAAACATAATAAACCGCTGAGCGACCGATATACAGGTACACATACGAATTTATTGTTTTACATTACAATATTGTAGGTACGCTATAGATTTGAAATAATTAAAAGCACGCTGTCCTCTTCGCACGCAATTAGTGGGCAATCACACATGGCTACCCGTTGGAATTGCGACCATAGCGACCAAAGGCAAGACAATAGGGTTTACTCAGAGTTGACTAAACTAAATTCCCGGCATCAGGTAGGTGGCTTTGTCTCTTTGTGCATCTACCTTACGCGCGGAAAGCTAAACGTTTTTCCAAGAGGAAGCCCTAGTAGGCAAAAAAATCTACGCTCTATTTGAAACTAAATCTGTGGTAGATATCTGTCTCTTGCTGGAGTAATGCGTTGGCTTAAAAAGTGCAAAAATATACCATTAAACGAAAGCGGTCTTTGACCTGTGTTTCACCGCACTAGTAATCAAAAATGACAATAATTTTTATGGTAGTCTCGAAAAAAGATTTTTAAAAAGGAAAGAACATTTACTATTACTGGCCCGTTGCACCCTTTACGATATTATATGGATGTATTAGGACATGTCGTAAAATATTGTTGCACATCTTCTACGACTACTTGTATGGCGCTTGAATTCAAATTTTGACTGTCTTAGTCTGCTTTGGCAGATTTATTATTTACTTCAATGTGAGGTCTTTGTGTTCATACTTTCTGGATTGTTCAATGATAGGGAGGGTGATAAGTTTAATTGAAACAATGAGAAAGATGGGTAGTATGTTTTTCCATAGTGATGTCGCATATCATTAGCTCCTCTTGGCTGGATTCCGCTAACGGAGGGCAAGAGCCGTGTCACCCGGAATGGTAGTCACGTTCTCTTCATATTCCGAACCTCTCTGCGCCTTAATGTGCCAGTATTTCAGTGTCTCTGACATAGATAGACATGGATGAGCTTGCGAATAGAATCGACATGGATCCGAAAACGCCCGCCGGGGTTCTGAAGGCTGTTCGCGAAGTTAGGTGGTAGCTGGAAATTACATCATTAAAAGATTTACTTCGTTGTCTTAACGCTTTATCAATGTATATTTCGTGTTTTACGGTAATAGAATTTTAGGTAAAAAATTCCAGGATTCCACATAAGTGACGCCGAAAATAACGGAATTTTATTAATTGTGCAGTGTTTCAGCAACAGCAAAGAACAGTATAACGGATTAAATTATAGATACTAAGACGGCGGAGATATAATTCATTGCATTAATATCGTTAAGGGGTAAGACCAGATCTATCTTTTTTATCAAAAAAATACCAGATCTAAACTGTATTACGAAACGTGCATGAACTGCAAGATAGATATTCGAAAGTGTTTGACGTTTGAAGGGGCTCTCCTTGTAAACACTATTGATACACATGTATATACAATAAACATATTTACCTAGCGTAAAAGAACTGAATCGTGATTCTTTAACCCCATTCAACTTCAAGCAGCTTGAATGGCAAGTTTCACATAAAAATGACGTTAGCTCAATTTTTAGTTGCAGAGGGGGAAGAAGTACGAGGGTGAGCACTGGGATTGGAGAGGGTTATTTTTTTTCATCAAGGACTACCATCTTCTTCAAGGTGGTGACTAAACCAAACCAAAGAGCAGACCTCTCCGCTGCCGTATGGGACACAGGCAAAGGTGGGTGAAATATAAGTTATTACTCACTGGTTCAGTACCGCGAAATCTCCCCAAGGATTTACCTGCGCTTGAAGCCTCGTTATAGCCGCACGAATAGTGCAGCGTTCTTGCGTTCGCTGAACAGCAACTATGCAAGATTCAACATCCAGAACTTTCGTCCAGACTACAGCGAAATTATAATTACGAATATTTCGAATTTCGTGTACAACACTACCATTGAGCATTGCTTCAAACGGCTGGTTGTTAATGCAAAACCAGTTGCGTTAACGGTTAGTTCATAGAACTCTCTCGTCGTTCGTGTATCACCCTCCAGATATACTTCCAGGGGTGTAACTGATTTCGACTGCATTTTGCCTGTGAATAAAGTTGATTGCCCTAGAAACAAGTTCTAATTCTAATAGTATTGGTATAGCTTGTGTTTATTTGCTATGTCACAAAAAACAGTTGCGCATCTGTATTGTGCAGATCCCAAAGCACGTGGCGGTATCTTATACAACAGCCGTTAATACGCAGCTAAGGTGAAAGATGTCATATTTGTAGCCTTTTTTGCGGACACATTTAATTCTGCCTAATGTTATTGCGTAGCTCGTGTACTTTCATTTACTATTAACCAACTGATCTCGAGTCAGCGTCTTAAAGGAAACTTGATTGGAAAAGGAGAAAAGTAGGAACTAGAACCGTGAAGCTAACAACTGTAATACACCTATGGGTTAAATTTCATTTTGAGTGCATATGCATGCACATACACGTACACAATAATGACACAAGTGTACGGCCGCGTGTTTGAAGAAGAGGCCCTGACGCTGCTGCTGATTTCCTGCATTCGTTTCGGAAACCTCAGGAGCGTCAGGAATCGTAAAGCGTCGAAGTTAAGACAGGCACCAGTATATGTTGTTTTGCGAAAAGTGGGCCGCTAGCGTACGAACAAACCGACAAAGGAATATGCTTGTTGTCTTCATAGCAGGCGTCGCCATTTTATGGATCGAGCTATTGAGCGCCTTCGCTGGGTTGTTTGTTTCCCGCTTGCTCTCCCCATAATATGTGACCGTGCTTCTCTCCCGTATCATACAACGCTGTTATGCTGAGTAATTGACGACGATGCAGAACGAAGCAAAAGCCTAATTACTATCCCGATTGCTGCAACCATTACTGTCACTTTTTTAAAACTGTTTATATCTCCTTATCCGTTTATTTTATTTACTCATTTCAACATGGCTGGTGTACGTTTCACACGTATAATTTCGCTGCACGACGAGTTGACATCGTGACAAAAATACTAAACACGTACGAGAAAGAGAAAAGAAAAACGAAGTGGCCACAGCAGTGGGGCACAGCAGTATAGTACACTTTGAGAAATGTGTCTGCACATTGACATGTCACGATATTATTGGCTATAACAATACTACGACTATAAAATCCGTTTTCCCAATTTTTAGGATTCCTGCTACCATTCAACGCATTTAGCTGCTAACGCCCGTAACATCCTCTCTACCCAGATTCCGCCAAAGGAATTATTGAAATCAGCCATAACTTACGTTACGTCCAAACATCGGAGTGCGTTAAAGTGTATAGAAGTGAGGTAGCCTTGCGATGTTATGAGATAGCAGTAATGTCTAACTTTTCTTCACAGTATCGTAAGACACATTGTTTAAAGCGAAATCGACGCTACCTGCTAACTAATCTTTACTACGCTGGAACATTAATGGAGCATCGATCCTTTATTAAAAATTCATGAAGCAGAAACGGGAGCTGAAAGGGAAGATATGAAGTATAATGAAAAAAGACCCGCTTTAAAACGAAGTACGACAGAGAATAATATGGCAAGCGTGGCATTAAACCGTAATCATTTTTCAAGCTCTCTTTTATTTCTTCATAAATTATTATGTAGAATTATGCTGTTGCGTGAATTGAATTCTTGTTATTAAGTCTGTGTATTTATCCGGCCGGCCGGCTTAGGCCAGCATAAAAAGATTGCGCCATGCATGCAGTTTGAATCAATGGAGTATGATCGCTTAGTATAAACATATCAATGCTACAACCTGTTGATATTCGTCGGGTACCACGAATGTACTGTTCCCAAAGTCCTTGTGGGTCGCAGACCTATACGATAGGTCCTCGGTACGGACGTTCGAGGTTTAGCTACAGAGTGTGGTTACGGTAATCATAAAGGAGCACAAAAAACACGCGTGACAGACACCTCTTGGTAATAGTATAAGTTGGCTATCGGCTTATCCCAGAATTCTGCATAGCGCAAATGAGTCTCCCGTGTATATCCCAAAACACTCTAGTAGAAGGTCCTCCTTTAAATTTAGCTCTTCTATGCTGTTTACTTATTTACTAATTAGGTTGATGGCTAAGAAGTTACGATAAGCTCTTTCGAAACAGTACAGGGTATCTTAATCAGAGACACATAGGCAGAGAGGTAGAGCGTCGACGGGCAAGGATACAACTAGGATTATTCACTTAGGCTCACACTGGATTTCGTAGCGACCAAGTTGTCGTTGTAGGCCCTACGGGGTCCTTTAGGTCGATGTCTCGGCTCCTTCAGCGGCCGTTCCGATCCGAATCGGGATAATACGCAGGTGAGAACGAAGCATGAAGAAACGGCACCAATGACCAATTTACAATCCTCTTCCAATACAAAAACGGGCATCCATGGCCACATCCCTAGCTAGACTTCTTGGCTTTAGTCAAAACTTATTTTAAAAGCCTTCATTCACATTTGAAATAATATGAAAGACTGACGTCAGAGGGGAAGGGCATTGTCCTACGTTTCAGATCGGAATCGACTATGCACACTGTAATATATAGACGGACTGTATGAAATCAAGAAGAATTATCAAATTATGTTACGTTCCTAGTACATCATGGAAGTTTGGCCGTCTGATGAGTGACAAAATGGCAGATCGGTCTTAGAGTTAGTAATTAGAGTTGAATTTTTCTTCCGAGTGAACACATCTTAACAATGTTTTTCCGCGTAATCTTATCCCATAGTTTCATGGGCCTTCGGATGCGGACGAATTTTCAAAGCTATTATTATTATAATATGCATAAAAAGGCTAACTTTAGTTGTTCTCGAGGTTCCTTGAATAACTTTAAAACGAAGTATCATACTAGAGAAGCAGACGGTGAGGAAAATGTGTTAAATATGAAAAATTTAGGAGTTTTTGCAAAACACTTTTCCTTCCCCATTTGATGTATCTATATTTAACAGTGTGAAGTATGAACAAATTTAGACGCATATACAATATTATTATTATTCGTATGCAAATGAGTGCGGATGTGGCATTAAGCCGACACGATGCCAACATGTGCCTCTTGCCCCAATAGAAAAAGCCCAGTAAAAATTATGCAGCTATTATTAAACTATTACCTGACGTGCTATATGTATAAAAATATCTTGCATTCTCAATGATTTTGTATGTTTCTTTATGATATATCAAGTGTCAGAGCCTTGGTTTTAACCATTTTATTTGTATCGTAATAGTATATCGTCATGATCTTTCCATCTATCGATGTTTATTGCATTTCGATGTATAAACCCTCAATCAGCCAATAAAGCTATTTGTTTAACCAATTCTTGGTTTGCGCCACAGCTGGGGTAATCCACTATCCGCCAAATGTGTGGCGACCACTATCATCATAATATTTTTCATAGATTACGGCCTTTGTGTCTCGTAGACGCTAGTTATTAGGGTCTTTATGATCTTACTCCACCTCGTTATCCGCTTATAACTTCTTGTCGATAGTTGACACTTTTTTCGTGAGCACTATGTGTATATATATGCTTCGTCACTTTTAAGGATATTTCCTTTTAATAGTCAATTACTTTATGCGACGTGACACGTTCCCTCAAACCGGATCTACTTTAATTTAAGAAGAATGAAGTAATTTTAAAACGAGTTTTCTCATTATACTTCCATTTACCCAATGGCACAATCAGGTCAGCTTGGTGATTAAACGAAATGTTTAGAAGGTATCAGAAGTGTAATTTTCGTAGATAAAGTTTGACAACCGCCTTCGTAATTTGGCGAAAGAACGTAATACGTTCAGACTCTGCCTTTCCGCTCCAAAACGCTACGTATTTCGAAGAGAGACGAAAATATTATAGTATTTCAACGAGTCAAGATGAGACAATATTTATATGAGAAAACAGTTTACTGCCTCATCTACTTATACAATTTAGAAACTGGGTTTCTGTTCGACGTAGCTGGCCTAGCCTTAACGGAAAAATTCGGAACGGCATCGTACGTAAGACTGATCTATTTAGATGTGTAGACTAAGGCACATTATGTCATCCGTAGTGTAACAGAGTGACGTTCTATATATTTACTTTTTCCTTTTTTTTGGCAATATTTAATATTTTACGCCACTAAGGATAAATATTTAGGTATTTACCCTTAGTAGCGTTCGGATCTGTTAGCTGATTACATTAGAAAGGATTGCGTTCACTTCATGCCACTAATAGGGACGCGTCAGCTTTTCGATGAAAATCAGTCAATTCCAGAAGTAAAGCGTTTTCATCATGGGCGAAAATAATTTTGACAGGGGTGCTACACGGAGTATTGAATGTCCAAGAAAATAGTTCAAGTCTGTCGAGAATCGAAGGGTAGATTTAAGAGGGGACTTTAGACAATGTGTGTGATAGATGAAGTGTTGCTCATAGATCCTTTCCTAAAAAAAAAGGATCTACAAAAGCTGTAGTTACTTGTCAGCGGCTTTAGCTTGTCAAAATCCTTCTTGGACGCTGCAAGTCGCATTGGCGAATCACAGTTATAATAGAGACAGAACCGACCAAGCAGGACTGGTTTAGTTCTGAAAATCTCCCTCCCGGTGAATATGTTTACAACTAAACAGTTATTTTACATTTTTTAACTTATATATATAATTTGAATGTATACTTTTTACAAAAAATGAAGCTGTTGTTTTTGTCGAAAAGAAAGTAACAAAACACATTTTTTTTTTAAGTATATCTACAGCGAGGGCAACTCTAGGCACGGAATAACCTTGCTTTTATGTGTTTATAGCTATGAAATTGTCAAAGGTGCGACGATCATTGTTTCTATCCATAAAAGCGAACACATATGAAAGCCTTTGAGTATATGAGCTTTTAAGCCTTTAAAAGTGTCGAAATAAACACGTGCTGTGAATAATGCTGCAACTAAAGCGACGATTACAACGAACTGTGATGGAAGACCGAGTTCTGCAGCTAACACTCTTCCCATTATATTGTTTTTACATAGAGTATATGTGGTTTACCTATCCGACAATTCCCTGCACACAAACCGGGAGTAGTTTTTGAAGTCAAGCAAGCAAGATATGCAAATACTTCGATTTGCATAGCTCCGCCGAGCGCAACCAGTACAAAGAGTCGATGTCAGGTATTGTCGCTTACTTCTCTCGCTAACTTTTCTATACGTATTTATGTAATACTAGCCAACGGCAATTCATCTTGCGCAACAATGTATAATTTATTGTTCAAATAACGGCCCTCTATGGAAGAATGAGTTGAATATTCTGCGCACGTGGATGGGCGCCTAAACATAGGCAGGAGTAAATGCAGCGTTTGTACCATGGAAATACGAAAACAAGCACCACTGGGCTAGCGTTGGCTGCTGAAACTGCTATTGGTAAGCTTTTCCGGGGTCTGCCTCCTTTTTCGTGGCTTGGTGCACCGAAAAGTTCACGACGCCGTCTCGATTCTTAGTTGATGGGTATCGCTTGACATAGGCATGAAATGTGTGCTCGAGCTCGGACCCGGCGTTCCCGACACCCGCGGCTGGTGAGAGTTTATTCTCTCTCTCTCTCTCTCTCTCTCTCTTTGTTCATCTGTGTCCATGTGTTTATTAGGCGCCTGTGGATCTGCCACAGCAAAAGCGATGCTAGCAGGCTATGAAACGAGAAAAAGTTCTACTTTGTAGAAGGGAAGCCTTGCGATCTTCGGCAAAGCCACTATAAGTATACTACACGTCCTGTATGCTTGTTTTCACCAGCTCAACGTTTGAAAACTTATATTTTTTCCGGCTCCCTATTTCTAGTCCTCTGCCTCTACTTCTGTTTCTATACACTTTTTATTTTGTTTCTTTGTTCTTTCTTTAGCTCTCTCAAACACAAAGTTACACAGTAGCGAACAGCTATGATTACCCAGACACCACTCTAAATGGCTAGATCCGCATGAACCGTCGTCCTCTGCGGCGGCGCTTCTCTTGCCAGCCAAATGCATTTCCTTTTGTTTGACTATTTTGCACGCGTCGTGAGATAAGAACGTTCATCGATTTTATAATCTCCATGATATAAATTATATTCACAATATTTCTGCATGGATTTTTAATATAACTGTGCAAACAATCCAGTGTCTCCCTGAGGCGCCTTTAGGCCCTTAGTTATTAATTTTTTTTCATTTCTCATAGTCTTCTTCTGCTTGTTCCGCGATTCTGCATCCTGTTGTGGTTGACCTGCAATGGCAGTGATGCATAACAAGGGATAAGTGTACCAGAGAATTTATCCTCTTTTTGCGAAAATGCAGTAATTAGTAGCAAAAAGGAGAAAAAAGAGCTTTCAGGATTTCTTACGTGTCACTGAGGCTCAGGACGGTCGAAATGACGCACACTGCACGCGTACGTAGGAACTATAACCTTGTAATGATGCGGGGATTCAAAAGGGCTGGAGAGGGAGCTGGCTCTTGTACTGCGAAGACTCTATTTTAGTTTTTCCGACTTTCCTAGCTCTAGAATAGATCCCTTTAATTTGTTCCTTCCTCCAACTGTCCTACATGTCAGATTATATTCTTGCTGCCCTAACGTGATCGTGGCCGCTGCTTTCTTTCCGTAGCTGACAGCGAACTGGCATGCCTAACTTCCTGTTCTCGGCCTGTTCGCCGTAAAATTGAATTAGCTGTCGCCGCGCCTCTTCTGTCTGTCTTTACCTTTCCGTAGCAGAAGCAGCAGCACGCACTCATTCACCTATCGTGCTTTTCACGTGCATTTCACTGTTATCGTACCCAGCCGAGTCAGCATCATTTTACCCCCGTCGACACCCGCATTTTTTCAGCATGCCCAGGGATTCTGCCGAACGTTGTTTTCTGTTCGTAGAAAAATTAGTAAAACAGATATAGACTCACGACCAGAACCACACCTCCTTTCCTTCCTCTAGCTAGTTCGTGTTCCGGGTTAAGCTGGCTGCGCATAACCCAACACAGCTCGAATGCCTCATCGGCCTTGCAGACTATTCTTCTTTTTTCCTTTTCAAGCTGCCTTTTGTAATAACGAAGAATTCCGTTGTAGGCAATGGTTTTGCAGCCAAAAAACCCAATGAGCTTGCTGCAAATACCATCATAGAGCCAGGCATAAAATATCTGAATAGGAATTATATATTCAAAGTAAACGACCGTCCTACCAGCCAGTCAGTTTTGATAGCACTGCCACGCCGATGGGGCGTGGAAAGAAAAGAGAATCAAAAAAGGGAAAGATAGACGAGGAAAAGTGAGAGGGAAAATAATATAGACCCTTTAGCATTCGCATGCTTTGCTATTGGTCAATAGTTGGCAGTTAGACAGTAATACTCTTGCCCTTAGTCCGACAAGGCAGCGACAGCGACGACGATATAAAAAGTTAGACTGAGAGCGAACAGAGGACACACCGATGTTGTTTAGGCATCCAAAAAACAAACAAAAAGAACGAATTAGTTGCGAACAACGAGAAAAGCATGTAGCCTTTCGTGTCCTGGCCATTCCTAACGTCCTCAAATTCGCGGACTGTATACGATTGTCAAGCGGCTGCGAGAGCTGTAAGTAAAGTTAAGATTGTTTATTGTCAGTTGAGAATTACCATGACCCTGTTTGTATTGATTAATTGTATCTATTCAGTAATTTTATTAGTCAATCAGCCTGTCTATTTTGTTATCAATTAGTCACTCCAATCAAAATATATAGGAATGGAAGAATAAATATATAACTACGTAAAAGCTGTATTTTTTTTTGTAAATAATCATTAGTTGATGTTTTGTTGCCAGCTATTATTACTATGGTTACAATTGCGTGTGGGTAACCATCCGGTGCATATGTTGTACAGAATTCAATTGTATTACCTCTTCAACCCCGACAAAGCGTTAATGTGGCTTTCGGCAGCATACATCTCTACAAGCGTATTTCTTAACCCAGCTACCTCTCGCTTATTACGACTAACTTCTTATCGCGTTTTCTGCGAATGACACTTTCACGCTGACAGCATTAGTCTACACCTTCAATCGAGATGGTTGACTGTTAGTGCTACCTTCGTATTTCTTTCGCGCTTTTTCTCGACATTTTACCATTTTTTATTACTACTTTTCTTTCTTCTGATCCGTTCTAGTCCCAGTCAGCGTTGTCCTGTATGCACTAAGCTATGGGTGAAGGACTTTTGTTCTTCGAATGTAGCGAAGGCAGCCGCGCCGGCTCCAGCCGTAGTAGATCCCGTAGACGCCTGCCTCTTCACAAATGGCTTCACCAATGTCAGGAGTATGCGAGTAAGCGTCCCTGGTTCTTCTGTTTCGTTTTCTTTCTCTTCACTTTGCGTTTTACCAATTGCCCTTCCTCTTGCCACTGCTACAGCTGCGTCATTGGTAACGTAGCGAGACACAATCGCAAACCGGTTTGCAGCCCTCAGCCGCTTCGTTCTGTCTTGCGCACAGCCCTTTACGATGCAAATGTTCCTCAGACGATAACGTTTAGCTATCCGCAGTTGGAAGATGAATGGGCTTGTGAACAAGTAAATATGCTACATGGACTAAATAGGGCAACGGTGAAGTCTTGATTGCGACCACAGTGATGACATGAAGAGTTGCAGTCAACTCCGAGGCGACCAGGAATGATAGAGCCACGAAACGCGCGGTCATGCCTTTTATATTTAAATATTAAAGTTATAATCGGCAAGCTGCACAAAGCACGGATGAACCAAAACCGTAATAACGTTATGTACAAAGAAGGAAGATAACAGGTATGGTTTGGAAACATGAAATCAGTGTTTATTGCCAAATCATGCGATTTATTTAATTGACTTCAATCAAGCGGGACAACTATAATCTTTCTTTGCTATTAAACTAAGGCCTTGTTTAATAAAAACAAAATTTGGGCTAGTATTTATTAACAGGTTTAAAGCTGTGCTCTGACTCGGGTTTTTTTTAGACTGGTTTATACAAATGACTAAGTGAGTTGCGATTACACAAATTTCTAAGTTTTCAACGTATTAGCAATACTTTCTCTCGGCCCTTTGACAACGTTTTGAGTAACGTATTTTTCATCTCAGTTATAAATCGACCGATGTATAGTGATTTAAGGCTAACTAAACTAATAAATAAACGAAAGTGATAAAAACGCAGAACATAGGAAAATTGACTAAGTTAGCCTGACCTTTTTTTTGTATTCCTAAGCCTCATAATTATTCCAATACTTTAAACTAAGCTTGGCATAAAGATGCATTCAAACATCGACGTTGATATGCTACTGGAGATTTTTTGTAAAAAACATTGGATATTAGGCCAGTGTTTCCCAAAAACAGGACACATTTTTGTAATCGCCCTTTGATTAAATGGATGTAGGGTTACTGCTACCCAGTAATCCTACATTCATTTACGCTTAGTGAATGCTTGTTGCATTTTTGATGAACGGGATTTTGCTTTTATAATTTACATTTCGTCTATGTCTAGCCGGCCTACCGCCACTTTGTGGGCAGTCAAACGCGTACGAATCGGCCATCCTCTTTCTTATCCTTCTTTCACTTCCATACTGTTTGCTTTCCTTCCCCTAATATACAACCATTCATCTTAGCTCTTTTAGAGCCTTGTTTAACCTGCATTGCATTGCATTGATGCCACATGCCATCCTAAAAGGAAACGTGTGTAAAGTCTAACATGCGGGGCACTTTAGGAAGCTTGCCATTGCTTGGGCCTGGCATGGGTCAACAGCGTTTCAACGTTTTTTTATAGCAAGGCGTTCTTGGCTATTATTTTTCTGCTACACCTTAAGGTCTGAGAGCATGGTGATCGTAGTTGCCGCCTACACTGTTGTTGTCATCGGTTAGTAGTCAATCATGATTTGGCAGTGTCGACACTGGGAATGCGAAATGCGCCCGGTGTGTAGTGGGCAGGTAAGTGGCCAAAGTGAGGAGAGAACGAAGCAGGCAAAGAAACCACGATTACGTTCCTGGTTCTTCCTAGTAGTCGAAAAGATATCGATCACTTGACTACGTTGCTTGAGGACCTGATGACGCAATTCAGCGCTAAGCGTCGCTTTCACTAAAAACGGTCGGGCGGTACTTGCAGAGGTGTGGATGTCGAAGAGGCAAAGTAAAGAAGATGAAGGACTGCCGAAAATTAGGAAAAGAGCTACTGCTTTGCTTTGCTTTGCTTTGCCACGAGTGAGCTTATTGACTACGGCAAGTCGGCCTTGACGCCCTAAGGATATAGTGCAGCGTGTGCCGTATGCGGATACCGTGGTAAATAGAGCATCCCAAATCAAGATGAAAAGAGGTAGAGACAAGTCAGATGGTGGCTTAATTTGTAGTGAACAAGACGCATTATATTAACAAGGAGGTAGAAGAAGACAGTAGAAAAAAAAGCTTTACCCCAAGCCTTTGAATAATCGAAATGCTACAACACGGCGGCTTAAATATTGAGACAATTCAAGTTATACCTACTAGAACGTCGACTAAAAGCATCCGAGAAATGTACGGGTGTCTTTGGTTATGGATAGCTTATCTCAAAGCGCTAGCTGCAGCCAAATATTAAGCACTAACCTTAAATGAGCTTTTCAGAAACCAATGACTCTACAGAACGTAACAGCCTCGCTTCGTCACGACTCAGTGCCATGTCGTGTACTACACAGCCAATATTGAACTGTTTGCAAGTGCCATAACAATTGTGAAAATAGAAATTTCAAGCGCTCGATTATTTCAACATCATATATATCAAGCAAAAATCAATTATCTTTTAATTGGTTTCCTCTTTGTATTGGAGACCCTGGGTCGACTCTTCTTACTTGAGTCCACCGAAATTGTCTAGTTTTAATATGCTATAGCCGCTTCTGACGCAGTTTTATTATCCTGTAATGGGATTTTGCCTTCCTTAGATGAAAATGTTATGGTTATGACGTTACCAACTTAAGGCGTTTTCGAAAACACTCACCGTCGCAAATATTCTAAAAAAAAAAAAAGGGAATACTCCATTGATCAGTATCGCATACTCCTGATTATTGTCGGATCACTGAAAGCCCACAACGTAGTAGAAGCAGTTAAATAGTATAACTGCTTACGCAGAGCGATTTCGAGTTAGAAACGATGAGTGCCCATGGCATGTCGGCTTTTTCGTATGACGAGAGGCTGTGAGCTGAGCCATACCACTGACGCATTTGAAAATGATATGGGTCTGTATCCGAAGATGCGGCTTCTTCAAGAGCATTCAACGTGCAGGAGAGGTTGAAGACGAGGTAAGCGATGCAAAAAGAGATGATACAATGTTTAACTGTTAAGAGGCATTATGTTCCATTTAAGATCTTAACTTAGATTCTCAGTTTATCATTCGTATCACGTCTGAGAGATAGGGGGGCGTCCGCTACTAACACTAGGCTCTCAATACTAAGCTCCAGCTAAAGTTGACTAGTGTGTAATCATGCCGGTTTAAGGGCGTCCTTAGATGGAATATACACTTGAGATTGTATGCTACGCAAGCGTTCAGATGGATGAATATGCAGAACTCAAGAAAACTCCCACGTAATGCTTTGTTTCTTCGCATCAGTTAAACCTCTGCTGCGCTACCAATGCAATTATGTAATCGGCTGAAATCATTTTCTGCTTGTACAGCGAGATTATAATTATTTAAATTAAGTTTTTCTTAGTATTTACTAAAATCGAATGTGTACCATTTGTATTGTTTACAGAGCATTAAGCCAATACTATATATATATATATGTCGATTTCTTGGAAATTTGTCCTGATATCGTCATGTACGGCATACATAGTAAAACATCAAATATTTCGCATTGAAACACATTGTGCTACTTTGAAAGATTTTACCTACAACGTTTGATTTACCCTTTGGAAAAGCAGGCGACTGACTACATAAACACTTAGAATTATATAATTAAGCACAATTGGCAAGATTTAAAAACAAATTATGTGCTTTTATTATATATTACTTTTCAATTCTTTACGAAAGTTTTTTTTTGCTTTTCGTTCAAAAGGAAAAAATGTGCTTCTGTTTGATTCGATGAATCTATAAATGGTGTTAATGTTCATGCGCCATAGAGATCTTTATGTAAAACAGCCTCCGGAACTTCTATATGATATAAGTATATACGTTGACAGGTCGGGCCGAAAGCTTTCGGATAGTTGGAGTCTTCATTTTATGTTTGTAAAGTAGCAGGAAATAGGCACAATACAGAACAACTTTAACTGTTCTAACAGAAACACTCCAATACGATCCTTCTAAGTTCTGTTAAAATGTTAAAGCATTAGTAATAAGTAATTAATCAATCACTAAATAGGACAGTTTAAATTTTGTGCCATAAATCTTCAGTGGCAACATGCAGGTGGTTATCGATTCGTTAAATTGGACTTCTGACATGCACAACTATAATGTTTATACTGTTGTTATTAACTGTTAGTATTTTTGTAGCGGTAGATATTTTATAGCGGTGACAATGCACGAAGGTAATATAATAAACAGTGGGTCCGGTATGTCTCTGTTACAAACATGTTGCACAGTTAAATCGGCTACTTTTTGCAATAAGTTGCGTTCTTTCTGCTACTCGAACAACTGCAAAATAAAGACTTCTGGCGATCTAAACACCTTTGGCTCATATATATATATATATATATATATATATATATATATATATATATATGCGAAGATTTCAAACCACCTTCATTTTATCCACTATGCAGGACGGTTAGTGAGCTGTTCCGCTCCAAAAATGATGCTCCATAAATTTGCGCTGGAAAAAACCCTACGTTTTCAACTGTTTTCATTTCTATTTTGTAAGTACTAGCACATATACAAAAAATTATCAGCGAACAGTTTTGCATATGTTTATATTAGAAAGGATTTAAGCAGGCACCAGGACATTTCACTTAAATGAGTCTTAAAGAAGGACTGACTCTGATCTAATTGCAAAAAGCGTCTACTTATACTTCGATTACACTCTCGGATCCATTCGTGGTGATGCAGACATTGACAATAAAGCTTCTTGAGAACGGTAAAGTACTGATAAAAATAAAGGACTAGGATAAAGAAAAAAAAAAGAGGAACAGGAAACAGAATTAAAAAAAAAAGGTCGTTTCAAGTCCTTGCTTGTTGCTGGCAAGGCAATCGGCCAGTAATATGCCCTAATAATCGGTTCGTTTTTGTTCCATGTTTTTACACTTGGGTAAATCTGCCGTCGGTAGTGTCAAGCGGTCGTCTCGAAATAACCCGATCGGACACTCGGCAAATATCTTCCCATATCATACACTTTTTGTCATTGGCTGCCAAGTTCTTATGTAGTCCAGGATTATCTGAGCTGGTTTGCAGCAAGTTATGAATAACCCTCGTTTTCCACCAAAATGTATCGAGTAACAGTGCACAGTTGACGCGGCATAGTTCGTTTAAGTTGTTGGTGTTTGCTACTTGCCCCCCCAATGTACGATTTACAGGCACTTTTGTCATTCCCTGTTTCGCCTTTGTTCTAACTATTTGGCGTACTTTGTCATGCGCTTCAGGCCAGACCCCTTCTACTAAACGCCGACCAACCGGTCGACTTTGATCTTGCGTTCTCTTTCCTTTTGCCATCGCGCAACTCTTTCTGTTATCTATTACCCGCTACCGCTTCTGTTAAGCAAGCAAAGAACACCGCGTAGGGACCTGGCATCTAATCATGCCTTTACCTGTTGTCTCACAGTCGCGCTGGCAGATCGTACCGTCTTTCATTGCTCGTCCCAGTAAACGTTTGTATAAAATGCGGGAAAGGTTAGCTCTCAACTCAGTTTTGAGAGCAAAATGTTCGATACTGGGCAGGTTGGATAAAGGAGTTGTTAGCCCAATTACGATCTGATTTTCACGGGCTTCTCTAAGACAATGTCACTGAGTTTATGTTGCCACGAATGCTCTACTAATATATTAAGAAATCGAACATGTCACCCTATGCGGGGCCTTTTGTCGAGTTTAATGGTGTTATACCATTTTTAAATTTGGTGAATATATACAGTAAGTGCCTGGTTATTTGAGTGCGATCAGATACTAGCACCGTTCATTGTTACAAACTAGGGGTCATCTATTTTAGCTCTGGTGGACGTAGGACGTTTGAGAAACGGTTTGCTACTGCCTCTGCTGTTGTAATTACTATAAGAACGAACGAAATGTGTGTGTGATGGAAGACCACAGAGGAGGCGATCGCGAATGAAAAATCGATTTTGTGCCATCGAAGCAACCTCGGAACAAAACAGGGGATAGACAACACGCTGCTGAACACGCAATTGTAGTACATATTCCGAAATTCTTAAACAGAAACGTAAAAAATACAATCGTTATGAATTGAGCCCAGAACAAATTGATCCTCTTCAGAGACCATTTACGGTACTGTTAGTAAAAAAAAATCCGCTTCGAGCAACCGAAGACCACAGATGAGATATGAATCTATCTGCAGAGCCTACTAGGTAAGGATTAGGCGAGAGAATGGCGCCGAGTAACAAAAAAGGCAACTTCAATGATACTACTAAATAAGTCTGGACACAAGCTAATCTATGTACTTGCAGTAGATTTCATGAGCATTTACTATTATGAGACACTACCAGAAAAGATAACTTCGAGTTCTGAATAGTTTCATGGATACATGGCGAAGCAAACGACAGCGACCTGGAAGAAGGAGAACAGAATCGGACGCCGCATATTCTTTAGATTCAAGTCCATGTAATTGCTGCTCCCGTGCCTTCAATCGCGCCATTGGCGGCGTAGCGTTTAAACAAGCCACCAATAATGATATTAAAAATAGTAATGCGAATCAACTTCTTCAACGCGCTGAATAGCTCTGAAGAGCTTAATACTTTTATCGTTCATCTTTGCTTTTCGAATCAAAAATATTTTTGGTGTTTTTAGCGCTGTTATTTTCAGTATATGTAGCAGGAACTCCTTATTCACCCTTTTTTTTATAAGTTGTTGGTACCCTTCATTATGAGCGGGGATGAATGCAAATTCACCTTGAGGTTCTGACTCATTGCCCAGGAGGACGTAAGAAGCTCTTATAGCGACCTGTTGGTAATGTTAATAATGGTCAGTTGGTTTCAAAATGGACATACCCTACAACGCTACCTACTAGCAGTCAGGCAAGTATAATCACATATAAATTGCCTGCATAGTCAGGTGGTCGCAAGAGCACGTATCGCATTGGTCATATGGTCAAGGCAGGGCTTCTAAACGTGGAAAACGGCGAAGACTAAAGGGATTTACTGAAAGATACAGACAGAAAGAATAAGGGAAAAGGCAGTGAGTTCTACAAAGAAAGTACTTATTTGGTACCTTCGTTACAAGCGAGCTTCTTCGGTTTCCACGTCAGCGCGTGGATGTTCACTATGTGAAGACAGCATAAGTCCATTAAGGTCGGCCACCATTAACCTCCGCAGCCTGCCTGGAAAGGCTCGTCTAGGCCCTGGTAGTCTCCGGCTAGCTGGGAGCCGCCACATGCATTGGGCGTTGAAGCGTGCTGGCAAGTAAGGAACAGTAGGGGGAGGAGAACCGTCACCGAAGGCCCCGAGCTAACTAGGGAGCACCCAGCAGGGTCCGTCTACATAGAGGCTCCTCTGTAGAGAAACCGCCGGGATTAAACGATAGATTAGCGAGTGGTTCGTACTTGATTTAGATAAGCGTAACGTCAACGTCCAGATGTCCTCCGTAAGGTACAGCTTACCTGAACCATCCAAGAAATTCGGGCCGGGCAGTAAGCTCGCTTCTAATAAACTCAAATTATGTTTAATATGAAGCTATGTAGTATACGCACATCCGTTTATTAGGCAGGGCACAAGTAATATTTACTTAGGTTTATCGTTTGGTGTCGGCATGGAGTTCTCATAGAGCCACTATATCTCCTATAAAAGGTCACAGACCTGGTCTTTTGAAGTTCCGTTAAGGTTTCTTAACTGACTAAATAACACAATCAAAATGATCGACACGCGCTTTTGAAAAATCCTTATCCTTAGTGAAGAACCTAAAAGTACATCAGGTAGTTTAATGATGGTAATCTTAATTTCACAATGTAATCTGTCATCGTAATCCAATAATAATTTTATAATGTTCTGGAAGCCAGGCGGTACTACGGATAACACAAACTATTTCGACTTGGCATTAACATTACTTCGTAAAGATTCGTATATAATGAGTGTATAGGAAGCACAAAACTTTTTCGACCCGTTAGCTTATAGCTTGTATATAGCTTATATTTGGTTTGAAAGACATAAATGTATAAGAGCGGACCCGTTTCGAAGGTCCTGTGAAATATATACGGCATCTTCAAATGTGATACTAACAATTCTCTGTGTTTAATTTTATTCCAGGTAAGCTTAATAACGTTCGCTAGAAATTGGTTGCGGCAGCCGACATCGTCAATTAACCGGAGCTCTTGCGATTCCCAAGTAACGAAGTACTCTTATATGCAAATGATCATAAGGTGGTGTTGCAATAAGAACTTTGTTAGTATGTAGCGACGCTAAATATAGGCAGTGACATGTCATCAGATAAAAAATTTAAAGTAATGAAAATCACTAACTTACCGTCTATCTAACGACATGATAGTCCTGAAAGGAAGTTCAAACTGAAAATATACTTACTGTATTTTGTCATTTGAAAAGGAAAAGAACCTATGCGAGTACGTGGTATTCTCGTAACCTATTCATCATGGTTATGTAATGGGAT
Organism: Varroa jacobsoni; assembly: GCF_002532875.2. Classification (NCBI taxonomy): domain Eukaryota; kingdom Metazoa; phylum Arthropoda; class Arachnida; order Mesostigmata; family Varroidae; genus Varroa; species Varroa jacobsoni. The sequence continues at coordinate 347,149 of NW_019213254.1, read as the reverse complement.
TTTTTTTGACCGTCAGTTTTACCAGATGCTTGCCAATGTGGTAGCGGACCACGTCTGGTGCTGTAACGCCTAGCTGTTTATCACAAAGTATAACAGCAGTCATATTAGAAAAATTTGCTGGGCTATCTTTCTTAACGACCCTTCTTGGAGACCCTAGTTAGTGAATGGAAGAGAAAAGTTTATGTAGATCCGATACTATTATAATACTTATTTAAAATTTGAGGTGGAACGAGGAAATACGTGTAACCTAGGAAACGACGTGACAAAACGTAAATTTGATGATATTTATTAAACTGAAAAAGGGTTGGTTTTAGTCGCTTTAATTTATTGCAGCTCTAGAACGAGTGAACACATCCTAGTCAACGTAGTATCAACCACAACCCTTGCCCATCTTTCCGGTAGCTGATGTAATTGGCAAAGTACAATAGTTTCATCCTTAAAAGCGATCCATTTGTTGACACGTTTTTGGCTTGTCTCTGTTTTGAAGAGTTCGCTTTGGTCAGGTGGTGCAGAATTTTTTAGTAGAATTTCGTGAACGCTCGCTGGATCACTAAAGCAGTACTTGTATAGCTAAATTATACAATACTATTACGTGGCATTGCCCTTTATCAATCCAGGGCCTACTTTTGTCAATTGCCGGGTTGACAGCAAATGAGTCGATCGTTTTTCCTTAATCGCAAATATTTCTTCGTGGTGTCGAGCTGGAGATGTCTAACAGTTTTGACTCGTGTTTAGAAATATCGTCGAAGATCGATGTTTCATCGCCGGTAACGACCTTGTATAGAAACTGCCTTTTTGATAATGCAACGAAAAGCATACTGTCAGATGACTTTTTTTTTTGCACTGAGTTCATGGGGGGCGCAGCTTTTCCTTTTGGCATTTTTTGCGCATTCAGGAGATCGACGACAGTTATCCGGGTTATCATTTGCTGCGCAAAGGCCGCTTGGGTAAAATCTTAAGTTTAGAGTAAAATCGCATTTTGCTTAAAAAGGGCATAATTTATCGTTTAAGTTCAAACCTCCGACTCTAAAGCGATCAAAACTCGCAAGTGGTAACGCTTACTGGACGTTTACCTATAGCTTCTCAAACAATGCTTTCCGTCTCAACAGTATTTTTTCAGTCCGAAAACAGTGGAGAAATAAGCTCAGATATGCACATTTTCTAGCTTTATGACTGAATGCACCGAGTCACTACCTATAGCGAGATAGTTAAATGAAAACAACAGAACACTCGCCCAACAATCAGATCAACCATTCTGTGAAATTTCGGCCCGATACAATCAGCCGATTCGACCCTGCCGCCGTCCAACGTCAACTTTTTACTCAGCTTATAAGGAGTTCAAGCAAGTGTCATGTTCGTACTGAGCATTTAATCATTCTAGTACTCTCCGAGTGTTTTCTTTTGGCATTTTTTACTGCATACCCTCCAACAATTATACTATGAACTGCGAACATTATGACAATTTGTCTGCGTATAATATACACACATATATATATATAATAAACTATAATTTTTGCTATATGTTGAATATAGCAATTGACTTGCCGGGTTTGTTTAGCTGCAACACGTGCACCGATAGTGCACACTATGTTAAATCCATTTGGAGACCACTAACCGTCAACGTCTATTTTATGACAGGTGCGACCATGTAAGCCATGCTGATATACTCCTATCCGCGTGGTGACCCTGGGCACGTGCGTTTATTACGATCGTGCTCTCGGCTAAATCGCATAAATGTATGGACGACGCTGGGCCAGTGCTATGGCAATATAGAAAGGTAAAGGAGACTGCGATATAATAGCGGCTGTGGAATAGCTGCATTATCTAATGACCTGCTTCTAGCCATAACGACAGCTTCCTAATTATTAGATTAAGATTCCTTCGCTGTATTAGTTCTTTTACCAATTTATCTTCAAGCTGATTGCCCAAGAGAGAACTCCTGTGGACGATAGGCTAGAGCCGAGCATAAAAACTATATGCCAATGTATATTATAACCGTTATAACCAAAATATACGCAAGGCATATTTGCGCACTTTATGAACATGATATAACTAGGGCATTGACAAAATACATTGCGTTCTCGTGCGCAGAAATATACTACACAGACGTCCCTTTGGTGCGAGTACGTGTGCTCTAGAAGTAGCGCTCGGATCTGTTGTTTCCACAAACGGAGTTCGATATTTGTCCAAGCCGCCTTCATAACAAGGTATCACCTTTAATCTCTCGGGAAAATAGACTCTGGATTTCTCCGTTCGAGGAGATTGTTTACGTTGAGTCTCGATCCGGGACTTAAGTTTGGGATTCCATTCTACACCATAACTTATAACCAACTTAGTATTCGGGACGTCTTCAGAAGTAAACACGTAACACAAATTTAGGGAGGGCCAGATAGATTACACTGGCGCTACAGAAGTGTAGCTGATAAAGCTTGATAGCTCCTCTTTAAACTGGTAGATCCTTTTTTACTGGGATGGCGTAAAAAGAGACTAAAAGAGTCATAAACTTTTGTTAGCTTGTTAAAAGCAAACAGATGGGAGCTAGAGAGGCTTCATGTTAATAAATAAAGTTGGTTACGAATACGGGTATTATTGTACATCAACTGATCCGTCCGCTAGTTTTATATGATACGAAATGCAGCTGTCCAGAATCGAATAGTAATTGGTCGCAACTAATGAAGAAATGATGAAAGAGACTTCGTAAAACGAACTACATAGAGCATAAATTCTTCGTGAAGCAGCCTGTTGGCTATCATTTTTTATATCACATGGTTTTAACCTTTTTGTCCTAAAAACAAGCTTATACGTCTATATTTCTCGCCTCTCAACTACCGAATCCTTCGTGCGACTGGAGACTGACATCTGCTTTGTCAGTATACGTTTATGTGTATCCATGTGTGTAGATAGCCGCGTGCAATATTTTTCTTCTCCTTTCATGTCATGGTGGTTACAAACAACGAATGGGCTTTTACTAATGCGAAAGTCATCGAACTAAACGTTCTTAAAATATCCGGTCTCGTGTGGTCCTTCCTTCATCCAGCTACGATGTTAACCTCAACCAGGCGAGTCCAAAAGCCTAATTCTATCGGACACGTAACGGGTCGTTAATATGACGAAGCCCTGCAGCAGTAGTAGTAATGAGGGACGAAGTACTAGCAGCCTTAACTAAATTTTAGTAGCAAAGGGCTATCCCGATCACTGGTAAGTCATTTTCCAACTACTAGTCAAAGGCACTAGCGCTCATCAGTCAAGACCGTTCTCAGATTTACCTGCAGCTCCCGTATCCTACGAATCCTATGTGCTCGGGTTTACTCGTAACTACAGTCTTCCGTCGTTACGGTAGCCTTTCGAGGTCGCCCGATTAGCCAGGTAGAGCGTAAAAAGGACTTGCTCGATAAGAGCAACGAATCGCAGCTAAACAAACGAAGCAAGAAGAAAAAAGCCACCAATTAGGTTCGATCTTCCTCGAAACAAGGGGTGTCGATCGATGTTTGGAAATAAAGATTACCCATTCAAGAGGCAGCGCCGTATTATTTGTCGTCGTCCACTCTGTTTGGCGTTATGCAGCAAGAAAAAAAAACAGCTCTTTGAGAATTAGCATTAGCACCTAAATGCGCGGGAACGGTTGCAGGGGGAGTAATTTTAATCGCCTGAAACACTCAGCAAAGACGGGGGTTTATTTCGTAAAAAAGGCGCGAAGAGTGAGGGAAGTGGAACAAGACGAAGTGATGGAATCGAATGACGTAATCCAATACAGACGCTCTCTCAGACAGAAAACAAGCGGCGGCAGCATCGCTTGATGGTCTGCGCCTTTGTAGGACTAGCTCCGTTCTTTCACTGATCTCGTAAAAGAAAGCCGAACCCAGTCGGTAGTGTTCTACCGCAAAACAAGTGATTAGCAGAATGTTGGGTGGCAAGGACGGTCGTGGCAACATTCGTAAAGCGACCTCAGTTAAGATTGAATGCCAGCTTTGAGAGGGAATACGAAGCAGTGGCAAGGAAACAAGCGTTAAAACGAGGCGACGAATGATTTAACCAACATCAAACGCGGAAAGATGTCGGAAACGTTGGAGATCTCTCGAACTTGAGAGACGTGTAAAAAACCGAAAAAACTTAAACAAATGGCCTGCATGTACGTGCAGAGCTCGTTTTTCTCAGTTCAGCTAAGCCGCAGTGCAATAAACTGCTGTTGGGCTTGGTAATCAGCACCTATTTTGCCTTATATTACTTCACTGTTTATTTTTCAAAACAACCCCCTGTAGTCACTTCGTAGTGCTTTTCGATTTTCCCGTCTTTTTTTTACTTCTCCGTACCCTTGAAGTCATTTAATTCGCGAATCTTTTGGCACATGTATACCATTATGATTGGATTGCCGCAATGGGATATTAAACGTTGAACACACCTACAGCTTATTTACTGCAGAATGACAGTGATTCAGTCGATTCGATGAAGTTATGGCTTTGTCGAGAAAAAAGTTTGCCCCATTTAGAAGTTGCTGAGTGGCGTGTTAGACTGTTTGGGTATTAAGGGGAATGAATGGTTATGCAACGCTCCTACCTACAAAAAGAGTTAGGCCAATTGGCAACAACAAGTATATGATTGCAAAAAGGCAAAGGGATGACCGATGAATTCGAATTAATTGGACTTCTATAATAATCCAATCACTCACGATATTTATAGAATTAAGTCGCATTGTACAAAATCTATATCAAGAACATTTGCTTTTATAATATAAAGTAAAGTTATATTTTATATGAAGCTGCCCATAAATGAATCTCTTTGCTTGACATATATTCCCCATATTGAGGCCAAGTTACGGTATAATATAGTACCAATGTTAAGTGAGTTGGCTTGGGTTAGGATTCTTAGCGTATAAGTGCCCTATACTTGTATTCATGCTTAGCCTACTGCACTGTTTCGCTTGTGCTTATCCTTGTTCCTGCGCAATAAAAAAAACTTTTTTTTTCACTGATGTGGGATCAAGGCAAAACCGAGAAAAAGGTTCGATGGAGTAAAGGATACATTTTTTCTTTGTTATCTTGTTTCTTAAGCTTCCTTTTCTCATCTTCAGCATAGGCCTCTACAATGGTACAGTGAAAATGTGGCTTTTGTTTGCTACGTAAATGACTTCTTCAGTGATTGAGACCTAAGCGAACGACTCCACTGGTGCCATTCGACGGCTGCTCAGTGCTTCTTGTGTGCTTAAATCTGCTGTTCCTACCAGGTAGGTGATCCTTTTCCTTGAGCAACAAAGGCTTTCTGTGCTCTTTCCAAGTTAAACACTACAAATTATCGAAGCGAGAAACAGCTACACTCAAGCATAATCAGTGGCCAAGTGGCCGAAGTAAAAAAAGACCTGAGAGATGTTCTTTCCTTTTATCCAATCCTATATGGTAATGTTATATCTGAGGTCTATATATCCCTTCTTACATCCTTGTGTGGCCTTTGACCATGATGGTTCAAGAGCTAAGCAAGGCGATGGAGGCTGAGCGGAAGGTTATGTATCCTGGCACTCGGCCAATATTTCCAAACGCCCAGGCCGACTTATCCAATGCCTGTTCATCTTCCATTCTCAGAGGCTATTACGATTCTCCACCTCTTCTTTGATGGTATTCCAAGAAAATATACCAATCATCTTAATTATGCAACTGACTGTCACTTGGACTCTGATTTTGCCGGTATGGATATACATGACAGAAAGGCATTTTCCTAATGGAAGCTCAATGTAGTACGACTTAAGAGTGGTTAGAGATATTTTGAAGAGAAATACACAGCAGTTCTCTTGACCTGAAAAGCGGTAGTTTGTGTAGGAAATAGATGAAACGTGAATGAATTAATCCAGAATATTACAATGATTGGTCTTAGCATATACGATTCGAATGGATCTGACATAATTATATGTCTAACAATCACCGATAAGAATAAGAAGTACATGGCACAAGTAAACTATTTTTTTCCTTCCTCGCACATAAACACCGTCGCGTGGCTATCATTCTGCCGGCCAATCCACAGTTCTCACAGGACTGCTAACCCTGGTGATTAGCACCCCATCAAAGACACCTCATCTTATATCTGCCCGGAATACGATAGTAATTATGGTATCTCGATTCTAAACTTAGATAGAGTCACATCAATCATGTGGGTCAGGCAGATTTCCACAATTTGTCGATCCTATATTTAGCCTGTTTTTTTCTGACTTGCCTTCTTGGTTCTGGCCTAAAAATACTATGTTCTTCCTCATACTAAGCAGTATCGCCAGCGGCAACTTCTAATAGCTGAGGAATGATTCAAGGTAGAATAAGTACAGTTTCATAGATTTAAGACAATTGAATAGCAAAACCAGTTTCATTTTGGGAATAATTTGAACCTACATAAAGTCTGTTTCCACGGTGTTCTTGACAAGATTAAATATTACTACCCAGCGAAAGTGAGATGCTGAATAAGACAGCCAGCTGACACGGAGGCCTATTAGTAAGCAGACGCCAGCACAAAGAACCTGCATAGTAAAGGATTGAAGAAGAACGTCGTTGTCGGGACTTATAGCAAATGACGGCCGGCTAAGCAAGTGGAAGCGAGAATGGGGGAGACAGGGTATAAGGAGGGCTTACACCGCATCCTTCTTAGCACCTAGTACAGTAGCGGTGGCGGGTATGCGGAACAGGGAAACGACCTGACGAAACGACGGAATCTCAGGCGACGTAGGGCTGTTGGTAGAGCTGGATGCTGTCGTCGCCGGCAGCTACCGTACACAGCAGGCAAGCGGGAAGCACAAAAGTTGCCGAGCCAATAACACTAAGGAGACGACTGAGCAATCAACTGACGTTCGTGGTTGCCTGGTGTAGCGCCAGCAGGCCAACACATCAAGAAAACGTCACTTTGTCGGTCCCTTTTGCTCTATGGTCCTGCTCCTTTCTCTTTAACCTTGTCCTTCTTTCTCCATCAATGCCTCTACCTCTTTGTCATTCTCGGAGATAATAGGTCTTTATAGGACATGGTAGCAAGCACGCCTGAACGCAAAACTGGACTATTGCAGCAACCACAACCTGGCCCTGTTGGCTAATTCCGGCACGCGAATGTCCTAGACGTATGTACTGCACTCTTGGTCTTTTTTGGAATGAAAGGGGGAGCACTGTGCAACAGCAGGAGCATAACCGAACAACTTTGCCAGCCGATCCCAGGCCTAGTGTTCCATCAGCTTTGCATTTGCATGCTGATTGAGGCTGACCAGAAACGCACCAAGAAATGGTCTTTGGATACTCGAACTGAAAGGAAGCAGCTCGTTGAAGCTCTAGTCTAGCACCCATCATTTTCCCTCAGTGCTGAGACATACTTCTCCCGCTAGTCGAGGACATCAAGTATACGCATCCTATATTGCTCTTTAGCTGCTTATTAAGAAGGAAGCTAGAGAGATGGTAACAACGAATGAAAATCCAATTCGTACTGGAAGGAAAATGCTTATGAAAGGGGCGAAGGTTCCAGATCACTTGATGACAATGACAATAAACCCAATGCCTGAGAATAAACGCATTCGGTCTGAGTTGCCACGCACTATAATAATACCTTACGTTTCTGAGTCATACGCAACATGACGATAATTAAATTCCACTTGAATAAATTTACCTGCCCACGTAACAAAAGTAGCTAACTGTCGCGCTGTTTCTTGCCTGCATATTTAAGCTGAGTGACCATAAAGTTAAAGTTGATGCCACATTGCTTAGAACATGGATATTACCTGCAACAATCATATAGCTGTCGTGTAACGCGCATGCCTCAACTATCTACTTCAACGTGTAAGATGCAAACGAAATGTCGCAGTAGCGAAAGATTTATTTCTATTGTGCATCATACATTAGGACTAAAGCGTAAACGGTCCTTTGAGTTGTGCTCTGAAGCCAAAATCTGTTATCACCATAGAACTTGCTTAATGTCAACCAATTGAAATAGAAATAACAAAAAGCTCACTGGTGCTATGCTTCCAGTCTATTCAATCAGCGCATACTCTAAGTTTCTTATTTGTTCTTTTTCTTTAAGCCTACGGTGCATCATATTTTATAGGTGCATTCAGTAGTTTAAAGCTAGCCAGGATAGTTTTTTTCCTACTCGAATATGTCATATTATGTATGGTATGCTTAGGGCATCTTTCTGCACATCCTATACGTATACTCTTCGAGAATTTTGGCCTAATCGAACAAAAGCTCATAACTGGGACTCTCGATGATTTAAGATGGCCTTGTCTTCGTGTTTTGTGAAGGCAGACTCAAGTACGATAGCCAGCTGAGAAATCTGCATTGGACTTACTTCCATGTTGCCACAAACGCATCATGTGCACACCTAAGACAATGTTGAACACATATAGAGAACAACAGGGGCACAAGCAAATAACATCGATAAATAATCCTTGACCTCTATTTACATAATAATGAAGCCCGGCTTATCTATATAGATATTATTTTGGTGAAGTGTTCAATGTATTTTCACTACGCAGTTCAGGCGACCATCCTGGCTAGTCGACCTGGTAGTCAACTAAGGTATCGCATGCGTTTTTTTCGCTTGCGGTGGAAAATATTCAACATCAAAATAAGAATGAAGTAGTTGCTGAGTCAGTATTTCTATTTATGTAGCTCTTCACGGAAGGTGCTTCTTGCCTCTCGTTTGTTGTCTTCGACGTAAATTATTTCGAGGCTGACAGCCGTTCTGCTAGCTACGAAAAAAAAATCTCAGACGCCGCTACAGCCGTTCACTTCTGGGAACGATTTAAGTAACTAGAACGAATAAGGTCGACAACAGCTTTGCACTTCGATTGCTCTATCTATGTGTAAAATAAAATAGATCGTGTAAAACTCAAACTTAGCGCCTTTTACATTCCTAACGTAAAAAAAATGGCGCGTATACGTATTGATGAGGTATTGCAAATCGGAACAGGCCTTTTAGACACACACGTGCTGCTTGCAGTTTCTTTAAAAATAGATTAAAAAATTTCCGGCAACTTTAAATGCTTTCGGAACGAAAAGCAAAAACTTTCTGTACGACTTCATGCATTCTTTAACATTATGCCAGCCTCAGCGCCGACGCGCCAATACAATGTCAGCCAAATGTCGTTTCACGGACTGCCTGTCTAATTCAGTTTTTTTCACGCAATTTTGAATTACAACTCTGCATAGTTTAACATCGCATCATTTTGCAAACACTATGCAATGCTTCAAAATTCACAGTACTTCAGGTCACGAATTATTTTTGGTGCCGTTTCATAGCTTCTGTCTTATAGTTTGCCTTATAAAAAAAAGAGTCAAGGGAAGTTAAACCATAGGACCTGGGTCGCGATGCACCAAAGTTAGCCGACCTGAAAACATGACTTCAAGTGTGTTGATTGTTTCCCGCAATATGTGGCAAGTTGCTCTATCTTCCTGAAATCGAAAGTTATTTGTATTCAACGTTTTCGTTTTGGGCCACGAGACGGCTAGCGATACGTTACATGACTATAGGGCTCACGATCGACTAACGATATCGTTCTATAGTCATTCTTGACGAAAAATGACCCAATGATACCTTCGCTTCACAAGGGACACACAATGATTTTTTATAAGTAAAATACTGCCAAAGACCCATCCTTGAATTCTCTGAGCCCCCGATGCGACAACTTTGTTAATTCGCGTAATCATTTAGAAAATGGTTATGGCTTCATCAAAATGGGCTTCATCAAGGCAGATAGAACAAACAAAAACTCGTCCGCACTGCATTGCTTTCAGCATGTAAATAAACGAAGCTTGTCTCGGTCCTAGTTCCCTAATGGTTGAGTCAACTGTGTTTTTATGGATGAAGTTGCAACTTCTACTTCAAGATGAGTCGCAAGTACTTGTCGATAGGCAGACTTTTTGAGCAGAATGTTTTGTGAGAATGATATTGCCATTGTTGCTTGTATTTGTGTTCTTCCTGGCGTCACTTTATCTTCAAATAAGGCAGCCAATCCGAATTTCTTCATCAATTGCTTCAAGGTTTTATGCATGTAAAGCGTCGTCGGTATTCTCAGCGACACTTGGGGAGTGTGATTGTAATCGACGTTTTAGTTTGACAGTAAATTTTCACGAAAAACAAATGCTGTTTCAGACAACGGCGTTTGGTTGTCGCAAACCGCAAATCCTAGTATATTTATCGCTCGGCAGCCTGCGATCCCTTTACAGATACAGCGGAAGCAAAAGAAAATCGGTCATTAACTTCCTACGCACCCAATATCTACACCTCGTATCTAATACATACCCCCAGTGTACGTCCCGGGTTTACGTATACGCTTCAATGGAATGATCACGATCATGTGCCTGTTTAGCGACAATATTAGAGTGAGACTCAACACCGCCGACATTCGGTGCGTACCACAGTCGAAATTCGTTGGTTGATGCAATCTGCATAAAAAATAAAAATCTTCGTTTGTACTTCGTGGGATCCGATTATACAAACTAGCGAAACGTTCCTCATGTTTTGAGACAACCGTGTTACCCTCCCTTTCTTCATGGCACAACAAAGGATGATTATTGCTATCACAACTCCTAGTACCTAGGTCGACATTATTACCTCTGAAACGTACCGCGGGCAGCTAGTAGAAGATTAGTGGCTCTCGATTTTCGAATCATTTTAATCAGCCATCGTTACGACACATTTGCTATTCTGATGGTCCTTTGGCATCAACAACCGCCGATGATTCTTCTCTTTTCTCTAGGTAGCGCTTAATGGAAGTTTCTTAACCAGTCGATAAAATCGACTTTCAATGGGAGCAAACTAGCCTCGCTTCGCGAGGCCGATGGCAAAGCGTCAAGTACTGACAGCCCGACCGGCAGTGTGACCCCCCAGCCAGCAATCGCCGCTCTGAGCAGACCCCTCACTTCCCGGGCAGCAGCACTGCCGCTATTGTTCCTACAAATTCGACGGCTTTTGCACAATTCGAAAACAGTAGTACCATGTTGCACTATGTGCACGTATTTCTTTTTGTTAGCAGAATTTTTTCTTCTGTCGGTGTCCCTTTTGTTGCTAACAGTACAAACGAAGCGAAATCGACAGCTGTAGCAGTGGTGCCATGCACATAACAAGGAGTACTTTGAGCAATGCTTCGGATGATTTAGCACTAGAAAGACGCAGCGCTAATTTCTTTGTAAGGCGTCAATATCTCAGTAGTGTAACAGGTGGTAAGCGTAATGACATCTTCATAATGAGCTGCAATAAAGAACTTAAATATAATTTCAGTTCATCGTTCAGTCTAGCTGGGGATCGAGCCCGAGAGCTCACGACTTTGAGTTCAACGCCGTACTCGGCACGGTACCCGTTTCAGCTGTTATGATTATGCGTTTATTCCCCAACATCCTCTTTTCTCTTGAGGCACGATTTATATCTTATAAAATAACGTAATATATTAATCACAGAAAACAACAATACAGGTTATTGCTTTGATCTTCAAAAATGTATTTGTTTATTTTTCTGATCATTTGCGCTGCGATAGCTTATCTTCCTAGAACTAGAAATGAAAGATGGTGATGGTGAATGTTTTTCAGGTAAAATAGGTACGTGAAGGCGCATCAAAATCATCAGAGCCAGTTTAACTACTCCTGATTATAAGTGTAGTGACTGTTATTGTTATTTACGCTCAGATGTGTTCATAGAGTAGTTTAGCAGAAAAACAGAAATGGGTCTGCTTTATGACAAACTGCAGGCGCAATATCTATAAGCTTTTCGCCAATCTCCCATCTATATAATACTTAGGCAAAATGATTACTTCGTCGACAGTCGGGGAAGCACAAAGCTAGAGATCAAGGGTTGTCTAGTGAATGATCGTACTGGTAATCTCATCTATGCTTATGGACGCGCACGTACGAAAGACACCAATGCACGGATGTCTAAAGATGACCTTCATAGATATTCTTTGTATAGAATACATCATAATTTTTATCACACGTGTCAGTTAGTGTGCTTGATCGACATATTCCCGAAATTTGATAAATATTGTTTGTATTTAGAAGATGCTCGCGAATGTATTTTGAAGTTTTTTTTTTTTATTGGATTGAACCTTCACATTGTTCAGTATTAGAGACAAAGTCGAGCTCTTGATAACCCTCTAGAAAACAATCGCCATTGAATCTATTCGGAAGCTAGAGGCACATCCGGCCTCACTCACTTTCTAATTAGGGGCAGATGTCTATCTCGTTCGTTGTGCCCTTATGAAATACTGCCTGCATATTAATGTTTGTTATGAGAATGTGAACAACACGAATGCTCAAGTCATTCGAGTGCATACGTATATACTTGAAAAACAAAAAAACTCAAGAAAGTAACTCTACTAGAATTTTTCGGTTAGAACTTGGCCTAGCTGATTTCCTGCATGTACATGTGCTCTCTTACGGATGGCAGGTATGGTTACATATGAACCTAATCCACTCATCTCGTCCTCTAACTGGCCACCTAGACAAAAATCAGTAGTACGTTCAATATACACTTATTATATACAAATCGGTACACTTAGGAGTGAGGCTGTAGCAAGGACAAGGTAGGACTCATAAGGAACCTTCCATTGCCGCTTCGCTACAATTTAAAATCTATCATGTCTTTATGTCGACCACAGCTCACTTTTTGTCTTATTTTTTTTTTTCATATCTTATTCTTACCACGTCACAGAAGAATTAAGGATAGCAGCAATAACAGGGCAGAAATCCGGCCTTAAGCTCATTTAAGGGACAATCGTAACATTACGACAGCGGCAGCTCCCGCTGTTGCCGTACAACCTTTCAAATTAATGGGATTTCCCGATTTAAGGAGCTAAAACGAGTGTATAGGAAGTAGATGAAATTTATTATCTCTATCGCGTTTCAAAACTCAGCGATTGAGCAAAGCTTTCATAGTTCATAATTCAAGTATCGTGTGTGAGAGTAGCTCGACGCGACATAACTTCAAAATTATACACACAGATGTACGATCTAAAGTTAAGTTTTTGACGAATCTTTCAAGAAAGTAACTTATTTAATACCAAGTAATGTCCTTTCCTTTACCAAGATCTTGTCTCTCGTAGATGATAATCGAGAGACCTAAGCTAATAATAAAAATCGTGAATCTTGAAAAAACCTTGAACGCACAAATCGATTTCTCGAAAATATCTTCTTCTCTTTTTTAGTACCTAAAACCATGTTTGGGTAATAAGACTGCGTGAAATTAGATTTCGATGCCCCGTGATAGCTTAATGAATAACGTATTTGCCTACCAATCTTGGAGTCACGTTGTGGACTAGGTTCGAACAGGGTATAAACAGACTTCGTTTCCTGCTGGGGGCCAGTCGTTTGATAGAATGCCTAACGGCGATATGAAACGTCAAACTCGAAACATAGAGGCTTCAATGCCGTACCATAAAGAGTATTTCCAATAGGAGGCTATACACTTACATAGCCGTGTGCAATTAAACACATATCGGATCAAATGTTTCTGTTGTCAAAAATTAATGTCAGTGCAGGGGAAAGGAACGTTAAGAGTTCTCGCTGTCGCTGGTGATGTAATTGTCGATTCTAGATCTTCTCGACTACATGTACGAGTTTCAGCCTCCATTGTTCAGTATGAGTGAATCGTCCGGCGACGTCCCCAACTTAATCATAGGCGGGCGATGGCCAAGAGCTCTCGCGTTCTGCCAGAAGTAGGAGCTCTGGAAGGGCCTGAGCCACTGGGCCAAAATGACCACTGGGTGGGATCCTTTCGCTGAAAGCGAAATAAGAGACAGGATAGAGGAAAACGTGTGCTGAACGGGAGCAGATAGAAATACTCATTGCTGATGAGTGTTCTTCATCTGTTGCCGACATAGGATTCCCAGAGAGTCCAATCCGTTTTTTTCCATCCTCCTTTCTTCCTATCACCTTCTCTGTTTCTCATTTCTCCTTCGTATGGCGTTGCCTGTTTTCTCAACCCTGACCCTTTAGTGCTAAGAGCACATAAGGCGAGTGCATGCGAGTATGCCACGTGCGAGCATAGCGCGCGCGACGAAAATGACGTTAGGATATAAACAACAGAGACAATAGTGCGACGGCAGTGGCGGCTTGCCGGATGATGAACCCAAAAACGGCTGCATTAATCAACGGTCTTCGCAGACTATACCTATATCTATAGCATGCTTAACATAAATTACACCTGCCTGTAAACAACGCTTCAGTACCGTATAAACCCACAATTCAATAATATGTTCAAGGGTGAAATGTACTATCGATGCTCCACCAAGACTCAACTATTTTTTGTTGATCAAAAGACAAACTTATCGTATTTACACACAGACATGTTTAGGAATCTTAATGTTTAACGATTCCAACATATTGACACCAATATACAACGCGTATCCACTACAAACGTGCATGCTGATGTCATGCTGAACCCTTTATACAATATAGAAGGGTTTTGTGTTGAAATATATGACTTTGCATTTTAGCATTTTCTTGCGGTATATCCCTTTCCAGGGCGATTCGAACCATAGTAAGAAAAAAAGCAAAAGCAAATACTTAATAAGACTTTCATCGTCCATGTTTCGTGGCTTAGGCTATTTATCATACGGGAAGGGACAACTAGCGTCGCCCAAAACAAGCCCACTTCATCATAAAGAACGCTCAAGCCCGCGCCGTCCCATATAAGTTGCGGCCACCTAGAGACTCGAGTTAAGTCTTTTGTTTGGGAGAGGAGCTATAGCTTATGCACCTGATCCAATTCCATATAATAACATCGTTGGCCTATTGGTTGCTCATCATAATAAACCTCTACGTGCACAGATGAATGTTAATTCCTTAGGGCACCGCCAGAAAAAGCTGTAACTACATGCTCTCGAAAGGCAACGATCAGCCAGACTTCAAATCATTTATCAACCCCTTGGGTGGAATTCAACTAGCTGGCGTGTTGCACAAAGACAGTATGAACATTAAAATTAGTAGCGGGCAACAAGAAACAACCATGTCGTAATATGGCAACGTGTGTAAAATTGAGGAATTTAAGGAATTATGAATAGCGCTTTCAATAACGAAGCTACACAACGGTTGTACGAGTGACAATTCAAAATTAACAGCTTCGTAAAGTTTCGTGTTTTTTTTTTGCTACATTCTTGCAGCATCAACGGACACAGCTAATGACACAATGTAGGTACGAAGTTGTAAACGGCTAATATCGCGCTAGGTCAGACAGAACGTGGCCAATACTTTCCTATAAAATGCTAATACGGAAAATAACCAGGCGTCCTGCATGTAAACCTTCTTGTATTCAGAATATGCAAACAGAACCAGCTTTCTCTTAAAGAAGTCTAACACCAAGGCTGTTTACCCCTACCTGTTAGCCTTCACAGTGTAGGCACTGCTGTTGGTATACCGGGATCGCCTTTTGTTTTTGTATTGCGGTTCATCTTTCTCTGTCAACCTTCTTCGCCTACGCTGGTCGAACCCCTCGGTTGCTTTTTACCGTGTGTTTTGCCTGCTAGCCGACTAGGAAACCAGGCCAAACGGGGCTAACTTGGAATGGCAACAACGGCAACACAAGAAGTACATTTGCTTTTTTGCTCCGTTTTTCTTCCAGTGGTCTCGACTTGGGCGGTATGGTCGTGGCTTTTCGACGGCCAGCTATCCTCGGTTCCGCATTATATCTTTATATGGCTTAAGTGTAGCTGTCTTGTTTGCCCTAAACATTTCGAGCCCTCCACCTTACGTCTCGACACCAGATTGCTCGTCCTCGTGGGTCGACGAATAAGTACTAATGAAGATGCACCTTACGGCGAAAACTACGAAAATCCACTAGCTCGTCACGCACGCATGCCTATACAGCGTACATTGAGCCAAGTACCCCACAATGTTCGGAGTACTGTCTATGCGAGTGGGTCTTATATGTGCATGTGAGAAATGCCAAACCACCTAGAGCAACACTCTAAAGGATAATGCTAGGACCCAAGGTTGGATGTGAAGCCAAGTTCCGAGTCCTAACTCTTGGGCCGTCGGGAATGGCATCCAGCTATTTGTTCACACATATACAGATAGAGGAAGAAATTCGTGGGAGTTTTGCTCAACTGGCATTTGGGCACCTTACTTAGGAAAAACTACCTTTAGCGACAGGGCAGAGCACAACAAACAGATACTGCGTTTTTCTCTCAGAGGAAAAGTTAGAGGCGAAGCCGGAAATGGAACGCGCGTCGTGAAGGCTTGAAGCATTTGAAGATTTATCACATATCTGATCTTGACGTACTAAACGGAAACGGCCGTGGTATATTTCACTGTGTTTTTGATCAGGTGTTCGTTTTCATTATAGCTAATGGTGTGCTCTGACAAGCGTACCTATCAATGCAGTAGGACCAAATGCACCTGAAATGATTTGGCTTCCTAGACTTCCTTAATTGAGTGCACCGTACCTCTGTTCACCAAGTTTTTACATCCGACTCCCTAAGGAGGTTCGAAATGTTGTAAGCCTTTCTCCTTTCGCGGACGTATTACTAATGGCTGCTGTACTTAATAATCGCGCATTTTCCATGCGCCTAGATATTATAGTAAATATTGAGATGTCATGGTAAAAACACCTAGCAAATGTAAAATATAATGTAGAGTTCAGATACTTTTGGATCCAACAAGCAAAGCTATCTCTCTCACACTCTAGCGTAAACCTACGATTTTCAGAAGACTGTAACAGAATCCTTTTTTTTGACACCTGTGCCCGACATTAAAAGAGTTGTTGCTGCGAACTTGAGGAATCTGCAAATGGGTTACAAACACGACATTCGATTAAAGCAATTTGGTGACCTGAAAAACCAACACACAGAGTCGTTTGTTTTTCATGTCACCTATCTTCTCGTGAAGTTTGAACAAACAAGATTAAATGCCCCTCTTTTCACAACCGGAATTAAATTCTTTACTTTATCAAACATTGAATTGTGCTTGTTTATATGGACTAAGGAATTTAAACATATACTAAAATAAGTTTGAAGTGAGATAATGGCTGTCTTATGTACAGTATAGAAAAACTATGCTGCATTGCAACTTCAAGAACTTAAATGTCGGAAAATACTTAACAATTGCAATCAACTAATTACACTTTTAAGGGATACATAGGATGATCTGCTGATATCACTGTTTCAACTCTGACATGACTAGTATGTTTATATCTAACATCTGGTAGGCTTATTGTATGGTAGAGCTCTGAGCATTTCCTCAATACCGTCAGCTTCTTATAAAGAAATAGAAACAACATGTAGTCTGTAGGGTGTACTTGGACTGGGGATCATGCCAAGTTACTCGGTCGGGTCAAGTAAGCAGAAATATATAGATTTGCAAAGCAGCTCCAATTTAAGCGTTACCCCTTGGCGCTAATTGGTCATATGTCTGCAATAACGGCCATGACTAAATTAAGTTCGTTACGTCCCTACGCATTCCTATAAGCAATAGTGAAAATGTTTGATGCCACAAACAATAAATAGACTGTCCTATACCCCGTTACATGCTTTCTAGGTAGATTCGGAGCATAACTGTATCGGGGTTATACTTTCATTCGATTGCGTGCATTGATTTGCTTAATTGGGCACAATGTGAAGGTGAAATAAATTTGTCTTTTAGCCAAATTTTATCCCCAAAACTCACGAATAGGCTTGTTGGCAGTGAACTTTATTTTCAAGTGCATGACCTGCATACATTTATCCGTACAACCTTTTTTTTTGTTGCTTATATGATTAATGTGACAGTTTTAGGGCTATGACTTGCAATCCCAGTTTAAGGGCGCCGAAGGAGAACGTGCATTTTGTCCCGTAAGTGGTCTGATGAACGGCTGATGTTTGTATCTGAAACTTCGCGAAAACAACAAATAGTTGTTGGAAAAGGTAGAGTAGGGCGCCAATAAATGCAGCAAACATGTTTCAGTTTCTGGGTAGGCTTTTGCATGTATTACGTCCGGTGCCCGAGCAGTTCGGCATTACCTTAGATGGCCAGCTCCTTGAAGCACGAAACGAAGGCTGTCTAGGAATGGTTCCTCTCCTAGACTACCATGTGCCCCAAATTTGGCTGGCTAGTACGCTAGTTAGAGCTTTGTATTAAATTCTACATCACGATACAGTATTTTGCTGGCTCATAAGCTCGTAAGATATTTGATAATACAAACAAGTATTGTTGAACTATGAGCGTGTGTTGTGTGTAATGGAACGGAGTTTGGAGTAAGCATACCGCTAACATGGTGTCGTCAAAACTAAATGTTATCTAATCAGTATCTTGTTAACGTGATAAGGAAATTTGAGCAGGTAATATGACTTCTAACTTGTACTGCGTAGGAAGCAAACGCTATTGACTAAATAATCAGGTAAACCAGACTATAATATAATACCAATACATATACAGGATATATACAACAAAAGGAGACGTTTATATAAAAAAAAAAAATAGGTATATATGCAGTGTACGAAACTGGCTGACCAATATAGCAGTATTTGCTCTAATTAGAACCCATTTTTCTACATCATGTAAAATCTCTTCTATTTAAAATGTATAATCGTTCATAGTTGCCACGTACATACGTAGGCATAGACGATTAAAATAAGGAAATAAGAAAAAAATTGGAACTGATTGACTCTACTACAATTATGTGACTGATTGCCCTCGACTATCAATCGATAACTCGATAATCAAGTATTCATGGATCTAGCTACTAGTTTAGCTACAGGTGACTTCCAGCTGGCGGTGGCCGTGATCACTTGATAAGACACGCGAATCGCCACTGATGAAAGATGTAGTTATAAAAAACAAAAACATCACGAAGTATCTGGCGGATAAGATCAGTGATGGACAATAATAACAACAGCTAGAGCAAGCACGCAGCAGGCGTAAAGAGATGTAGAAAGGCGGCGCAGGACGAAATAATGGTTATGTTTCTTCGTCGGGCCATATGTGGGACGGGGCTTGGCAGGAGGTGAGTCTTGCCTTTTGACTCAGAGTACGCTCGGGCGCCTGCCGCATAGAACGAGACCTTGTCATGGTCTGATCGCAACGTTTGGCGCGATGATGTCGAAATGATAAGTTATGACACAACTGATTTTGTATGTGAACTAACGTCAAGAAATCTTATTATTGATCGTGCCGCCACTAAGCGAATAGAAGGCATGACTTTAACTGCAGAGACAAAGGCTACCAAGAAAGCAAGCATTGGCAAGAACCAATTGTAGACTTACTTATTTTTTCGTTTGGATGATTTTTTTCTACAGAAACTAGTTTACTCTAGTGCATATGTCACTTCGGCTAGTGGATCATGCCTGCGTTACGTTTAAATAATGTTTACATAAAGAGCATTTCTTCGCACGTTCTGTACATGTAGGATCCCATCGCCTATCACTTATTACTAGTGTAAGGCTAGTAATATTCGCAATCGATGCCACCCCATCGCCTTTGAAGTACCTGTGCTAAAGTGAACCTACACGCGTCCTTACTTCATGTGTATAATGTGTAGCACGCAATAACTTTCTTCATATGCAATGTACTCCATTCGTATAAATAGTGTTATTTAATATAAAATTCAGTAACACAACGTTAGGTGAAAATAGGCGCAACCCCATTTGTTACTTTATATAATACAAGGATATGCGTATAACGCTATAGATTAGTATCTGACGATAACGATCGTTCAGTGGTTCAAGCAATCGATAAAATGCTGTCGCGGTTTCTTAAACAGCAAATTTATCCGCCTGCGGTGAATTGACCGCTCGCTGGCTGAAATAAAAGCTCGTCCTAGTAATCCAGAGTAAAAAAATCCTTTATGCATTAGCATTGTAGCAGTCCAGCAACAAGAAATAATATCAGACCATGTAACACACGTATATGCAATGACAACCACTACAGGGGACAGCTAAAATGTTCGACAAGACCGCAAGCCAAATTACTAAAAGAATTGTGACGGATTGCGATCTATAATCCGTGCACAGCCCATCGGCGTACGCTGCGCGACGCACTCGAGCACAGTCTGTGCATATGCTAGACGCCTGTCCCCATTGTGGAAATTGCGCCTATCATCCGATTGGAAAGATATTAGTCCCTGCTGGGATTTCTCCAAGCTCTCAATAGCAGTTCCCTTCAGCGCTCGTTTGCGATAAGAAGCTGGGGCAATCCACAAAGCAGCGACGCATTCTATTGCCTGGGAGGGTAGCGGGTAGAAAAAGAGAGGGAAGGCAGGAGGGAGGCGGACTTTGCGAAATTTACTTTGATTTTCCCACTTGTCGAAGCTCTTCAAAGCGACTCTCCTCAATCCTTCCGTTTCTTACAGTCTTCATCGGCTATCCCTCTTAGCTATTCCTTTAGCGAATCGTTGCTATTTCTTCTTATTTTCGATACTGGGCCACCAGTGCTAGTGCTTCGGCAGCCTCAGCTGCCGCCGCTACTACCATGCGTTTTCCTGTGGCCAAACCATGCAATTTCCCGTAATAGTTTCTCTTTTTTTTTTGGTGGCGACTCGTGGTCCTGTACCTCATTGGCCTGCTCCTGTTGCCTTCTCCTCCTTCTCGTTCTAGTATTTCTATCTCTGCAAGGATGCATCGTCATTACAATGCAACGGATCGCGGTGCATTTCGCCGTTGGCTGCCATCGAATGCTGCAATGCAAATGTGTAATCATCGTAGCACTCCCCAACCATACCCCGAACCACCTCGCCCCTTCTTGCAATAGTCTTCCCGTTTCTACATTATCCGAGTCCAAATCGTCCGAACCGATGCATTCACCTCCATGACCCAATACGTTATCTTCTACCCATCAACATCACGTTGGTGCATGGGTCAAAAGGCGAAAAAGGGGTTCCGCCTTAGCCACGAACCTTCCCTTACGCATCAGCCAATAACAGGGGCCGGGCAGACCCACAACGAACCAATCACGACGGCCTAGTCAGTAGACTGGCTTTTCAACTATATTCCTACGACTATGAGCGTATGTAGATACGATAGCATTGCCAGATCTAAGTGCGAGTACTATTCATGTTGGCACTGACAAATAACGATTAACGTATGTGCCACAAGTATTGAGCAGAGAATCTATAGCGTTATACTTGTCCATGTCGAAGGTTATTCTATATAAATATATGAGTGGATCTGCAAACTACCCTTTCTGAATAGACTACTAATCGCGTTATGATCGTATATATTCTATGAGATATAGAGTCAAAAATAGTTCTAACGTTACCACACAAAGTGCGGGCAATGCAATTTCTATGGAACCCACCTACCAACGCGTACAGAAAAAACTTTGCATACTTTGTGATACTTTTAGCATAGCATGTCAAGCGTCGATAGAAAACTCACTTTTTCTTCTATTGATGCTAATGCGTCTATATCGATATTGCGTTCCCCAAGCAGCCCCAAACCCCCGCTCCATTTCCCTTTTGCGCTGCATCCTCAGTTGTGAACTCAGAGGAAGCTGACTCGAATCTAATATATAAAGCTTGAGGATGTATTTGTAAAATGGCCAAACGTCCTCAAAGCGCAAAAATGTCGAAAAAAAAAAATTAATTCATATCATTTTGTATTCAGCCGATGATAAATAATAACTCTGTCGTGCGAAACGTGCAACGAGCTGTGACTCAAAATAGAAGTGTTTGTAATAGTAAAAGCCTTGAATTCTGATTCTTTATGGTTATTTCCGAATTTAGGTTTAGTGAGTCACGACTTCCCAAAGTATGGTCTGCAGGCAAATGTGAAAGATATCTATCAAGATCCTCAATCAAAGATCAATACCTGGTGTAATTTTTTTTCTCTTAAGTATTATGTCATTTAGAGAACCACCTACAAAAGATTTTACAAACAAAAAATTAATCGCAGCATTTTTGTGGTAAAATTTCACATCACAGCTTCCTAATAGTTGAAAACCTAATGCTCTATAGAGTTTCAAAAACTTGCAGTAAAAGTCCAATGTCCTCAATCTAATCCAATCAAATTTCGTCCACAAAAAATATTTTAAGACATCTTTGTAACAAGACCCATGGGCAGTTTAACGGAAAATGATCCAATGGCTCTTTTTTCTTAGAGTTAACATTAAACGGCTACTTTTGCTTCAAAAAATCATTGTCTACAAATGGCGTGGGGATTCTCGCATGTCTATATGCAGTTGGGTATGTTTACCATTCCAATTCTGTTAAAGTAGAGATAAACTGAAACCTTTGATACAAAATTGGGATCTTATTGCAAATGCTGTTCGAACCATGCAGCAAACGGTCTGTAGGTATGAGTTCTAAGACTAGCTAAACCTTATAGCACTGAACACCGAGACTTCCATGCACTACATGCAACATAGTACCCTAGAGGACAGGAAATGTAGGACAGGTCTGACGGTTGCGAGTAGCGAAGAACTGAGACGTATGAATTTTCCAACATTCCCTCAGTTCCAATTGTAACGCCTTCAAAGTGTAGCGTACGATATAATAGTAAACATTAAACCTTTGGACGACTTTTTTTCTAAAGAAATCAATAAGTTTAATCGTCCTATTTAAGTTTCCGATAAGATGTCACTATCAGTCGGTCCTTGTGAACAGCATCCCGTCTTCATCTGAAATTTAGCCGTAGCTTAAACATTTCAAGTATTAAGAAAGTCACCTAGAGATAAAAGCTACAAATGCACTCTGTTGTAGTGCATTGTCTTGTTTTTGACCCCTTCGACGCAAATTCGATATATATGTTTACAGAACCTTTTGGGTTTGATACATCTGCTTTGTGCCATCGCCTCTTAGGGATGCTCGGTTCAGGCAGCCTCGGCTGTAGATGGGACGACACAGAGGCCATCGTTAAGTAGAAAAGAGGGATAGGCAAACGCTAAAATAAAAAACAAAGAAACGTGCTACGCTATAGCATGAGGGCAGGTGCCGTTTATGTTGGCGTAAAGGCCTTCAAGACGATCACCATTGGCCGAAAGGGCATTCCACGCACCTCTAACCGAAGTCGAGAACAGGGCTTCACTGAAAAGTTTCCTCGTGGATGCGACACCGGACAATCGGGGACAGCAATAGAGACGCGGTTGTGACTGGTAGGGCACAACCGGACGAGCAGGCAAGCAACCGTAGGGGAGCAGGCCACTAAAATATAGTAGTCAGTGATGGCGGTCGTCTAACGCGAACTGAACCCCATTGGGGAATGTTCAAGAGGTTCATGGGACCTCTGTTCGAACGACCGTGTACGTGTGGCCGTCGATAGATAGGACAAGTGCGGTGGTATTGCTGCTAGTGCCAGTGGATGAATGACCAAGGATGGTCGACAAAGATAGCGAGCGTCGTTGTTGTCGTTGGCTGTCTCCGTCTTTTTTGACTCCCTCTTTTGCCCCTTGTACTCGTTTACTGTTCATCACCCACCGCACAGTAGTTCCAACCTTACTCTGACTTTTCCACCTCCATCTCATACGCTGCTCGTTCTATGTTCGTGTGCTTCTTGCAAAATCAGTGGTCGCTGCTGGTCAGAGGGGCCTTTCTATTTCTAGCGAGATAACTAACCAACCATCTTTCTTTCTATTTAGATGCTTTTTGTATAAGATATGAGCGTGTTTGGACGTTCTAGAGACTTGCATTTTTGAGACGTCTCCTAACTAAAAAGAGAAGTATGATGTGACTCACAGGACAACGATACCCATCGTAGGATCGGCTTGGCCAAATAACCGTTCCGATTTCGAATCGATGTCGTTGCTCTCGTAACATTTGTTTCGTTTGTCCAGGCATAGTCTTTCAAAGGTCGACCCAATAAGTTGAACAGACCAGATATAGTGGGTGAGTGCTGATAAATCTAATACGTTCTCTGAATATATAGCTATGTATGTATGTATGTAGATATGTATGTAGCTATATGTAGAAATGTCTTAGTGCTTAGGAAACTTTTGCCTGATTATCAACGACTGACTTGCGAGTTTAGACATGTGGACCAAACATCATTATCTAAAGGAACTAAAATCCTAAGGGAAATTGTTTTCATAGGTGTTCGTAAATCATAAGAATTATATTTCTCTTTGTATGTTTAAGCTTCACAATACACTGCCTGAAACGAAATGGTTCTTCTGAGATGGGAACATCTGTAGTCCTTGATAGACAAATTCATCATCTATTGATTCCTTTTTAAATGCTAAGGCTTCTTTCTTTAATAGCGCATCGTAACGTAGCAGAAAATTCAACCCTGTTGCTTAAAGTGTCCATAATAATAATTAATTTGAATTTGATCGGCTTAAAGGGTGCGTAACTTCATTTTCGTGTGTCCGGATTAATCAAGAATTTTGTTACAGTTTTGTGCTCATTTTAATAATGTTTTACCCATGTTTAACGTTTTACTGCGTCGACTTAACTCTGTTTAGAAATTATATGTAGCATTTAAAGGTCTACTGAAAAATTTATAAAACGTATATAACACCTGTGACCAAAGACCACACAGCAAAAACGATACATATATATATATAAGAGGATTAAGAAAAAAAAGTGTTTCTCAAGAGAATGTTTCAGAAGGGAACAAAAAAAGAACAAACTTCGTTATTTGCTAGATACAATAGTTAATTCATAAGCTTTTACCGTTCTCTGCACATTTCATCGAGTTTGTTTGCGGAAGATCGTCCAGGATTTGAGTCAGTAGCATGTTTCTTCGCGCTTAACATGAAGACATTAGTCGAGTTTACCTCACAGCCATTAAAATCTTGAGCTCGATCAAAGTGACTTGTACGACGCCATCGAAATCCATTAGCGATAGATCGCCGTATCACCTTAAACTCGCACCTCACTAAAGATGCCTTCACTGGCTCCGTAACTTCGCTGACAGAGTATCAGAAATAGCGTCAAAGTTTGAACGAACCTCAATAACGTTAACAAGTAGTAGTTCTAAGTGGAATACGAGATCGTAAAGATGGATGTTCGTCAAATATGAGCGATGCCAGTAGCCAAACTTACTTGTAACTCGAAACGACATGAAAATAGTATTAAAAGTCAAAGACCGCTGTAGATTGAAGTGTGCTTCCTGCTCCCTTTATAAGAACTCCCTTTGCTAAATGAGTATTAGATATGGGAACACACATGAAATTGATCGCTGTGAGATAACGGACTTTTTATGTACCAACATAATCTGTCTCTTTTGTTAAAAATGCATTGCGTTAAGGTCTCTTGACATTAAAACCCTTGCCAAAAATATAATATCTTGAATTCAATTAATGATGCCTAATGTTTTTTTGCTACACGCCATATTCGATAGTAAGTAAGGTGTAATGCAAGTCTTCTAATAAACACGCGATTGTTTTTAATGCCATTAGCATAAAATAATGACCCAAGAGAAAAACCTAGTAAAATTGTAGCTCAATTCAAGCATAATGTTTGGCTATCAAATGTAACCGCTGGAAAATATCAAAGAGCCGTATAGGACAGGCTTATCGGCAGCCGTACTCTGGGGAAATAATGGGGATACCTATAACGCTAATCTGCTTTAAGGATCTCATTTACTTAGGTAAGAATATATTGCTCTTGACAGAACGCAGTACGGAAACGACCATATTATGCTTGGTCGAAAAAATGAGGAAATGGGCCACCAAGCGAAATTTTTTTTTTACTATTACATCCTGAGTACACATTCACGTGCTTTACTGCTGCGAAAACGGGCATGATAACTGCAGTTCGTGGTCCGTCATATAGAACGCAATTCATATATACATTATTGTTTGCGTAGACTGGTACAAATTGGCACACGTCGTCTTGCGGAAACTAAGCTGCTTCTACACGGATAGAGAGAGCTAAGCTCCAAATGTCGCCATACTCTTTCTTCGGGGTTGTGATTTCAGTCAAAGGACCGCTTTGAAAAGGGACTTACTTGGAGAGTCGTGTGGTTCTGTCGTGAAGTGTCAATTAATACCAACATCTATTGGAGAGACAACAGAAGTGAACGCATAGCCTCATAAACACGTGTTTATACTAGCCGAATGGCGTCGTCAGCCTATCGACATGAAATGCTTATTTGAAAACTAAAGAAAGTAATGTAAGTAGTGGACGACCCTGGTACATACTGACAGTATCGTGAAACTAATCTATAGCTCTTGAAATGTATAGCGGACGTATACGCATGTTGCATTTTATCGTACATGTTTAGTAGGATAGTTCGTGTAATATCTTAAGTGCTTGACAATGGTTGAGAACAAATGTCTGCCTTTGTTAGCTAGCTTGCATTATGCGACAACAGGCCTACCGGAGATGCCCAATGGGGTTAGGAAGCCTATAATAGGAACGATTTTATTATGTGCGGCGTAGATCTGTGAAAACTGAGCTCGAGCGCAACGCCAGTATTGATCGCAGTAGAATCAACAAATTCTACAAAGGTGGCAATATAGCTCTGAACTTGCAAAGGATATGATCTGTGTATCTGTGTGCCACCATGATAAGATTACAATCTGATTATGTACAGCTTAAAAACTCCCATTGTGTTTAATATGTGTACAATCGCTGGGGCACTGTAAACAAGGAGCAGATTGAAGTCCCATCTGTGATAGCTTTAGAGGACAGAAAGTTAGGTCCACAGAACGAGCTCGTTTCATCAGAATTTGATGAAGGATCTTGAGCCTATTGGCAGTTTGAGTACCGGCCAAGCAGTTTAATCGAGTATCTCTACCTATTTTAAAGTCCGGAGGGCCGCCGATAGACCTTTGACCTGGGGCTGAAGGGGCATCTATTTTTGTACAAGCAGTTCTTTTAAACAGTCCTCATTGGAAATCACGTTAGGCATGTTTATTTTTTCCTCTACGCCTTTCAAAATGTATTACTTGATCGTGGAAGGTTAGTACAGAAAAAAAAACACCTCATATCTAGGGCACCATATAATACGGTTATACGTTGTCCCGCCCAAAAAGTTTTTCGCGATGCTTAGGCTGTAAAACCTGTTATATTATTTTATGTTACATTATTTATGATAATCTTATGACGATTTTGTTAGTACTGTTTTCGCTGTTATCGATTCATGCTTACCCCCCTCGGCCGTGGCTTCTAGCTATAGAATTTCAGGGAAACAGGAGCATTATGAGACACGGACATGTTATATGTGGAAAATAGATCCGCACACACCTCTACGTCTGATACATACATTGCATTTAGGCACATTAATTCAATCCGATACATGATTTGTTATAATGATGAATACGACATTATCAAAGTATTTTTAGCAGAGTAGAAGCCCTTTGATGGTGTTAGTTCTGCAATTAGCTTAACCCATGTGTTGTCGTTGCCAATTTACATACCGAGAATCAAATGCCAGAAAAGCTTGCTTACATATTTATCATATTCGTTGATCGTGCCCTGTGCGAAAAAGGAGAGCGGTAAAGAGAAAGGGGGATCAGTATGCTCTCTTTGCACGTCTTCATGACAGTGTCTCCTGTGGCTATGTCGATGCAAGTCTATGTCCTATGGAGCATTTACCCTTGCCCACAACGTCTTCGAATCGGACGATTGAGCGTGGTTCGTTATTGAGACGGCGTGTGTTTGCCTAAGCATTTCGATCGACGACTTGGCGAAGAGGGTAAAAGGCTAACTATTATAGAGAGACATTTGTTGGGCGGTCCCGGTCTCTTGGACAATGTATCATATCTCGTTGTCTGTGAGTGAAGGCTGGAATTCTAGTCAGTTTAGTTGTCGTGATCGCGACCTGCAGCCTGCGCTGATTGTTCTAACAAAAATCCGCTAACAACAGATTCCATCGACCGGGCCTTGAAGCTCGTGGGCTACAGGGCGCAAAGGGCGGTTTCGGTTGCTATGCACAAACGTGACTTGTCCTAGCTAAGTCGGGTGAGTTAGGTCACTCATGTCAGGACAGCAGAAAGAGGGAGACAGCACCCAGTAAAGTTTGTCTTGCATAAGCAACTTTCTATACCCTACATACTACAACACTACACGCAAACGCACTAAACCAGAGAAAAAGAGAGAGAGAGAAAAACACTACCAGAATAAGAGAGAAAAGGCCGGACCGATGTGGCCGCTCAGGCCAGCACGGCACAGTAATAGACTCCATCTAAACGCATAATAAAGGTGCAATATAATAGTAAGAACAAACAAAGTAATAGTATGTCCTACACAATATCATAGTTTTACAAAAAACTTTGATCATCACGTCACTTCACCTATGTTTATGCAGTGTAGTCTATTTCTACACAGATGAAGCTAATGCAGAGGGTTTAGAAATAAGGCCTGCGCCTGTTATACAACTTATTAGCAATACAGATAAGTTAATTACGACCTCAGGATATCACTTGATACGACTGTTAATCAAATAAATGTTAATAAACTAATAAATATTAGCCTCACATTATATAGCAAGATCTATCTAGTTCTAGCTTTTTCCGGCTGAGATCATGTAAAGGAATGGGCAATTATTGATTTTCAGAAGTTAGCAGAAACAATTGAAGAGGCTAAACATCCCGCTATAGTATGAATGAATGCCTATAGATACGCTTATATGAGGCATATTATGTATTCTGTTTTGATAAGTTGCTTGTTAGCTATCACAGCTACAGTATTTGACGCGGCTAAATAACATAGATGGCTGGGCGGATTCGGCTCAGTTATTGTCTAAATGGGAGCTGACGAAAACCTCTGAATCGTTTTCTTTGTTTCTCGCCCTCATTGGCATCGCAAATGTTTGGATCGGACCGTCTTCTTTGTGGAAACAATACGTTCCGCCTGGTCTACTGATAAGTTTGCCCGTAAATTGGAAAGCGTCAAGCCACCTCGGCATCAGCAGCTGCCGTCGAAGCCGACGCCCACGCTGGCTGAAACGCTTACATAGGCAGTTATGTTGAAGGACAACCTTCGCGGCTTCTGCTGCAGCTCCTGGATCTGCGGCGTATACGTTCCCAGGGGTACCCGTAGTATTACTACTGCCCTGTCACTGACACTGCCAGCGTTACTGCTGTTAATGCCATGGCCGCTGGAATAGTCACGCAGCCATAGCTGCAACTGCCGAAAAGTATTCTTATCCTAGCGCTAAAGCCAACTAGAAAGGGTACCATCTACAATAAAATGGTAGCACGAACCTTCGGCGGCGATAAAGGTGGAAAAGGAGCCATCATCAACAATAGCAATGACGACCGTTTACTTGTCGCCGTTACCACCAATGCGACAAAACCGATAGTGGCAACAGCATCAATATTGGCAACAACTGCAGCATTGCAAACATTAGCGATTGCGATACGTTTTTTATTAACAGTATTGATATAAATACATCATACAGAGAGACATCTTATTGGTTAATGAGCAGACTTACCTTCCACTTTGTGGAATGGTTCATTTAAAAGTACAGCAGCTGCGATGTACCTTTTTTCCTACTGTTTATTGTTAAGTATGCATTCGAAAGTCCTAAACCTCAACTTATTTTAATGAATTAATGTGTTCAGCAGGTTAAGACGCTATACTGTGGATTAGAAAATTCTTAGCCCGTTCAAACCTTGTGCGCTCCTCTTTTGGGCGTTTGCAGGATGTCAACAGGACTCTTCTACGGATCTGCTTACGTGGAAAGACAGTAGATGGTTTTGAGCTTGGATCATTACTAGGCTCTTGTAGATTTTTTATATAGAAAAACTTTGAAGAATTCTTCAGCTCTCTATTATTTGATTTGACTTACTTGACTTACTTGAAAGCCAATAGGCTTGGGGGCAGCGAACTTATATCGATGTGACCCTCGAAACATTCGTGGCTGCATTCTGGCACTGACGATTATAATGCGGTTCAGCACAGTGGAAAGTCTCAACGTGACTGCGAAGTGGCGCACAAAAATGCCGTATTTGCTCTTCTTCATCGTTCACAAATGAAGCTATATAGATATTACAGTAAGCCTGCAAGTCAAACACTCCTCTACTATGACTGTAGCCTAGTTAAAGTGTAAACATAATGCTGGTATACCTCTTTAATTAAGTAAAAACCTAATAACATCTTTTTTTTTTAAATATGTCCTGTATTCTAACTTGGTGATCTAAGTTCAAATATTTCAGTTCAGGTGAGTACACAACGTAGCAAGATAAGGTTTAGCTAGTCAAAGATTTTATTTTCCCATTGTGCTTGTTACATATTCTGTTTGCAAAACCGGCCCAGATCATATTTGGGCCCGAGGATGCGACATTAACGCCACCCGTAGAGTTTACGTTAGACCTAACTTCGCTGACCACAACCTTTTACGGTAATATAAGCTTTGCTTAATGGACAACTTGAACTAGCAACTTCTTCTAATGCGGCTCCGACTCCGCATCGTACTGAATATTTAACGCATTGAACTATGGTAACCTCTTAATTCTTCAACCTCGACTCCGTGAAGGAAGGGTCTTGGATTGGTATTTATGACTCAACCACGTCAGACCAAGCAGTCCATATCTTTTCCTCTACAATTGTGGATCTCTGCCTTTCACTTTTTCTGCTGGCCCCAAACGATCCTTCTGGTAACTATAAAGACTTATGGCGGATGCCTGACCTGGAACATCGTCGTAAATAATTTGACCTAGGCTCAAAAGCTTATTTCCGATACCGAATCCAGGACGAAAGTGAAGATTTTTTTCTTCGTATGTTAACGATAGCGGTAACGTGTATACCGCTGTTACTAATGTTACAGGGTGTTGTGCCAAATGATTTACCAGTTTGTTCTCAATTTATCTGTCATCAAATCTAACTTTTCTTCATCTAATAATGCTCTTTACGCCAAAGCTTTTTCCTACTTTTACACGTCTTCCATTTTAATTCTGCTAATCAATGCTAGCCAGGTCGCTGAGGTATATGGAAGTCTTCTAGTAAATTACAGAGGCCACCTAAGCTAATTAAATTGAACATTTGACCTTAGTGACTGTACTTATTTTTAACTTATCTATTTTGCCTTCACTTCCCCTTCTGAGTGTAAGTTCTTTTGTAGATTGGACTTCCAAATGCAAGGGTTGGAAATGTAAGTCTTCTTCTCACCGTGCTGTTGAAATAACGTGCTTCCGTTCGAGGCTTTTGAAAAAGCATTTTTCACAATTACTGTCCCATTGCATCACTACTCACTAATGCGACTTTTTAGAATAGAAATTAACTTGTACTATATAAACGTATCGTATCCTTCTTCGTGATATTGCCAAACCGTTCGGTTACTTTTCCCCATATTCTTTGAGCCCATATACACGAGAGCTACTGAGCAACGACATGAGTGGCGTTCTAGCTATTTATGAGATCAATTTTGCTCAGATTCGGTACTTTGGAGGACGAATACAATTCCAAACAAAGAATATTTGTTAAGGACGAGCCTTAGGTTTTCTTTCTCATTGTTCCGATAACAACCTATCGTTGCGAAGACCAATAAATGCTTTGTAGCTTTAGAATGAACGCTCGTCTAATGTTATTGACTAGTGAGGTTACCTTACAATGTTCTTAAAAGTACAACAGAGAGCTTCTCAATCAGTATTTCTAAGTGGTTATTCATCTCTGATTTATCTTTGAAATAGGCAGACAAGCAGACTTTTTTGTTTCAGTTTCAACTATCTTGGGATCTTTTTGTGTCATTAATAAATCAGCCTCTAAACGCTGTTCAGTCGTTATCTAAGTTGAGTTATGCTGATTTTCCACGATCGATTTTTCTTTCCTACATAAATCACCGCTTCTTCCTGTCATAGCTTATTGTAATTGACAATGTACAGGATACGTTTTAATTGAGTAGCTACAGACTTCGATGAAGCATTTATGATGTTAGCACGCTACCTCTAATAATTTCCAAATCCATTAAATTAAACTCTGTCCTACAGAAGCCCAAACAATCAAGGGCATAACGTGTTTTGTGAACTGGATGGAAATCTAAAGCAAATGCTGCAATGAGAACATACTATAGATTTCAATCACAAAGATCTGACCATCGTTACAGGCTGTTATTTGCTTGATGTGTCCCACTTAAATTTCCCAAACAAATTCAAAAAGATGTCTGTGTCTATGATCTCATTAGCTAACTATGTCGCGAGCTTCGACCGAGATGCGGATGCATGTTAACACATAGGGTTTGGATAAACTAAAGTTACCTCTGGCACCCATAATGGCACGTTAATAAGTCAAGGCAAATCGTTGACGTTTTCACTTCTCTATTTTAAGCTTTACCTTTCGTCTGGCTTGTCCTGTACAGCGTGAGTACAAACACCCACACGATGTCATTACAGAATTGTTTAAGCTTAATAGTTGAGATTGAAATCAAATAAACTCACACCAATTATGAGTAACTGTTTTAATTATCAGTAACTAATGTTTAAAGTGAAGAATGGCCCATAAACACTTTTGCAATCGACGGAAATTTACCGCCGACATGCAATCATGCCAGTGGGATTGCTTCCCGGTGCTGGTCGTGTTCCATATAGATATACGCAGTAATCAATCCAATATACTTATCTCGAGTCTAAATATGGCCATTAAGACGTAACCTGTTATAACGTAACGCATTTTTTAGTTAATTGTACATTAATGTTATCGCGAGCTTCGACCGAGATGCGTATGAATGTACCGCGTCGGTCAAGCCCGGAAAACCACAAGCCTATGACATTTTATATAGTTTACTGGAAACAAAATTATGTCAGCCTAACAGATGGAATCATGCTCCTGAACCAGAGATCAGTTCTATAAACAAATAAAGAGTTTTGCCGTCGCGAAAAAGAGCTCTTACCGATTGTGCACAATACAGCGTCTAAATAAGTAAGCATTAAAAATCGTTCCATGTTTTGCATTACTTGTCTCACTTAGTAGAGCAAAAGGCATCGAATAGCCTCGAACACAGATGCCAAAAAAATTAATCCTAAAACCAATGGCGGCTGAATTATAGTAAAAATATGACAGTTTTTTTTCTTCTAGCGGGGTACCTGGAATAGAATATTCATAGTTAAGCGTACAGGTAGTTGTCGGAACAAGCGATTCATTCGATAAGGGTTGATATGCCTAGTTTTTTAGATTCGTTTTGGCTGACACTGAAAAATTACTTCGAGCAAAAAACCTGTACGTGCATAATAGGTTAAAAATGTGACATATTAAAAGGTTCACTGTCGAATTTGTTTCGGACGCCTCATCATAGGTGCGTACTTTGTCGTAATGTAAGTAAGCGTGCATATATCTTTTTTATAATTTTTGCTGTTTTCTATGATTGCGTTAGAGTTTGGGTTCCATCGAATTGTCCAAACACTTAAGATTGCAACACCTATTTTTGACTACGATTAAATCTTCAAACTCTGTAGCAAATAAACTTGGGCTATAGACAGTGCACGCCTGGAAACCCTTTCTTTTCATTCACACTTGCACTTTCCATTGCAAGCAAGCAATGCTGCTTTCGAAATAGAGGCTAATTCAGTGCTGAAAAGGTACGCTTTGCAATCGGACGGCGGTTCGATCACGTCCTAGAAAAAGTGCTTCCCAATTTACCTAAGTCTATAAAAATCCTGAAGCGTTAATTAAAACGTAAAGTCAAAGATGACATACGTACGAGGCAAAGTTGGGCACGACAATCATTAATTTACGAATTATTGCAATAGAGTTATAGCATTACGAAGCAAGTAATAAGTCTAGGATCAGATCGTTTACGACCTGTTTGCATTAATACGACTCGTTTACAGATCACTGGACGAGTTTAGACGAAAAGACTTAAAGTATCCCATTTCTATCAACGAGTATGTAAGACATCATGTTAACTATGATTCAGTTATAATGTAGATGTGTCAAGCGATATTGTTTTGTTAGAGGTCAAAATGAGGATCTAGCTAGTCTATCTAAACATTTGCTTGGAAAGAAGAATTCAATATTTCCAGGTTATATAACATTTTTAACATAAGGTACCAAGCTGAGATCAGAAACCTAGTCTCGTAAAGTGTGACAATTTAAGGCACAGTTTAGAAGAAATCGAAGTGGACCCTTGTTATTTGATGGCTTCTTGGTGTTCTCATAGGGCTCCAATAACTTAGGTGGGCCAATACGTAGAAAAAAATAGAAAAAGTCGTAATTCTCAATAACAGATAAGTTCTGTAGGATTTTGTGATCATGAGAGGGTCTTCCTATAGCTTTCCAAGAATAACGGTTAGAAGCTTTCAACGCAGAAAGTTACGAATCTATGTGGACGCCGAGTTGGTCACGTTCACGCGTGGATCTACACGTAATTGGTTATGCTAAAGAATTAGCTAATCGCTACCTTACAGCAAGCTTAGTATTCAACAGAAATGTCTTTTGGTGACTTCTTTTTTCGCCAATCGAATAAAAAACCTCAAGGAGAACAAACGTGGGTCATATGTACGATGTAGCCACGAAGTATTGCTGCCACACGTAGTGCAAATTCTCATTCGGTTCAAGTAGTAGGGCAAAAGTATCCTCTGCATTCAAAAGGCCTCGGTGCGATCATAGCTAGGCGTAAATCGGTCCTGCTTTTAGCAATGTTATCTATGTAGAGTGAATTATGTCTGGCAAAAAAACACACCGTTATTTTGTAAGTAGCCCTTGGAGACGGCATGCAGGGTGCAGGTGACGGCCTAGTTATTTTCGTAAAACGTTTGCGCGCCATGATGGTCTCGGTGTTGTGTATCCAGGGGGTGTACGTTCCGTCTATTACATTGTAATACACCGTTTTATTATGCATCCTTTTATTTGAATAGGTTCTTATATGTCTGTGCTATTTGCGCCTATTACAAACATTTTTTTCATAACGGGCCCCTGCGTAATTGCCATTTCCTACCAGCATTTTACATGTCCAATATTTTGTATATAAAGTATGCGTGTTTCAAACCGTACAGATTCTAAATATCACTAATAACTGCACTTATTACTCATGAGAATGACCTTATACAAATAAAGCTATATTGCGAGGAGAACGCATAGTAAATATATATTCTCCTTTCGGGGATAGTTCCATATGTCTTTCGTTTTTATGTCACGGAGAGCGTGCGGGTAAAGCGGTGAATGCTTTCACTGTTGTAAAATCAACTTTACATTCTACCGCGACTAACCGATGCGTGGGAATAATGAAGGAACATTTGAATAACATAATTTCCGAATGAGAAAAACAACGTTCGCCCAGCTAGATCAGCAGTATTTGCCGTCTGGTTTTTACCCTGAGTGGAATGATTCCTAGGAAATCATATGAAATTTTGTGAAATTAACGTATTTATATAGGCAGTGCGTTAATCAGCTCAAAGTAGCGCTTTCTGATACTAGCGTCGGATAAAACCTGCTATACTGGTCTGGTAAAGTTAGTTAGTCAGTTATCTAACAGTAGAACAACTCACGTCTACGAAGATGACGAATTGTAGATCGCGCCACAAGCTTTTTGTGAAAAATAGTTCTTTCAAGGAATACATTCTGTACGATGATACGTGCTTTGTATTCAGCCTCTACATTACATAATTCTATGCTATCATGTAATCGTTAGCCTACCCCGTAAAAATAGTCCGAATTAGGCCTGTTAGTTGATTTAGATAGATCGACCACCTAACGATCGCGTTTAAGTCCAAGATAAAATACATGAATAGACAGAAGAAATATACATGATTGAAGATCAAGCCGCAAAAAGCCCTTTTATGCACAGTTACTGTTATAGGTGGCTCATATTTAAAATGTTAGCGTGAAACACAGTTAAGTCAATGTCCTCTGAGCGATTGTCAGTTTGCATTATTTATGCATTCTTGCTGGTGCTCAGTAATGAAGGGTCTTATCTACTGCTCATTGCTGTACAAAGAAGCTGATAAGTGGAAGAAGGTAGCAGCATTTCATTTGGCTGCACTAGTTCTTTTTTGTCGTGCCGGAGCGCAAGAAGCATATCTAAGATTATTTTGTTATGTTGTGTATGAACCCACGTACGTGAGCCTCACAACGACCTCGTATTCTGCCTTTAAACTAAACATCCTGAAAATATATATGGATACAAAAACCCTTGCAGAACTTTAATTTTCATACCCAAAGCTATAAATTGGAAAAAAATGCCAGTGATTCAAGTGCTTATCGGTGACGGCTTCTATAATTTGCTGGCAGAACTTGTATGCCCTATGCGTGTCTGGATGGATCTAATTGTTCATGCGTAAAGTGCGTTATGAGCTCAAATTGGCCTTTGTCATTGTTAAACGTCTTGCGTGCGGAGATGAGGAACTGTTAGGTGAACGTTGATTCTGCTGAAAGTTCGAATCATTCGAAACAACGGTGTTTGCGTGTGTAACAACAAAGTGTAGCGTGATGTTGCAGAGCCGGTTTTGTCTGGTAGGTATCGTATCCTTTTGTTAAACAACGTGTCAAATATTGTTATTGCATCGCCAATTCCAAACGTTAAATGAGAATAACATTGGTCTGAATATAACAGCGTATATGTACACTCTCTAGTCGTGGCAGAGTTTCAGGCGTGCTCCATTTTTCTGCCGCACAATGAACGACGGGGAGCAAAAGCAGTACGAATAGATTTTTTTTTCGTAAAAACGCCGGAATACAACTCGAACCACACCGTCTTGATCATGGCACTGGCAGCCAAAGGAATTAATTGTATCCGAATCTCTTGAGGACCGCTTGAAGGATGAGGCTCAAACCAGAGCTCTTGTGGAAAGGACAAGCGAGAAGCTGCTTTTCTGTGTCGTGCATGACAATAAATGAATGAAATTTTAACGCGATGTAATCTCCTGTACAACGTCCTGTCTGAGCTGTCCATGACGGGATTATTTACCTTGAAGAACTCGTGCCAAGCTGGTTAAGGGCGAGATCCCTGTCTACTTTTTCAGCCCGGTTATAGCGTGAAGAGATTCACTATGTACTTATAGGTATGACCAAAGTAGCAGAAGATGTAACTAAACAATGATTCTCGCATTATTGCGGTATCGTACGGCGTCTATGTGCAATAAGATGATAAGTTTTAGATTATCCTGTATAGCTGCTTGATAATATAAGACCTACTCCAGGTATTAGGTTCCTCGTTTTTTTTTTGTCCAGACATGATAGTCGATAGTGTAATGAAAGTAATTAAAGGAGGATCATTTGTGTTTCTATGAAAAGTTACTGCTGTTGGTCGCTGACTCACGATATAAAGAAAACGCAACGGTTAGGTTTTCTTGGAAACATAAATCCCAGCACTAGATCAAATCGAAGCAAGCTCCTTCAGCCAACTTTTGTCGTCTCGTGACTGTTCAAATACATTTCTTTAGAATGTGTATCGTTGCTATCTACTTGTGCGACTTTAGGGTTAGCGGTCAAGTGCAAAAGCCGTTCTCGAGCTTAAATTCAACAGCGAATCGCGATGTCCATGTACTTAATGAAGGTATGATTTATACTAAGTATAATATTATTCGCTGTTGAGGTGCAATGAAGCAGACTAACAAAATATTATATAGGATTGAAAGAAAGCCGCAGAGACCTTTGAATAGGCGCGCAGCAATGGCAGTTTCTCAAGACTGACCGGTCACTATGTTCATTCACTACGAATGTCCACGTATTTTTCCAGATATGTTAGACTGCAAAGTGTCATGCTTTAGCCTTCGTCTCTTTTTTACGAGCTTTCTTACGATTACCTTGGCCTGTTTCCGTCATACATCCAACTTTTAACATCAAAAAGTCCCTACATATTTTTTATTCCGCTGGGGCACGCTGCGCAGTTTCCGCTGGCCGTGAAAGTCGCTAAATCCTAGTCATATCATATCATATCAACTGGCAACAATATGATGATTGGAGTTGAACTTTGTAAGTTGTATTGCTGTAGTTGGTATATATAGATTTCCATGCGTCGCTTCTCCCGCACGGCTTGCCCTCCTTTTTTCTCATTCCACGTACCGAGGCAAGACATGGAGACATAAGGCGTGAAGTTTGAATTCGGCGAGACTCATCCAGATCGGATCCTTTCTTTTGTTTTGTCCTTCGTTCCGGAAACCGTTTCCCACATCGCCCAGCTGTTCCGCATTAACCTGCTTTTGCCTGCCGGCTAAGGCTTTCTGTTTTCCTTTCTAGTCTTTCTCCTGATATGCGGCTCGCGCTACCATAGAACACAGAGCCGTTTGAAATGTTTGTTTCTACATAGCATGAATAGAATCCGAAACAAAGCGTGACTGAGTGAATCGCTCGTTTTCTCTAACGTGTCGTCCGTTTCCTGCTACATAACGTTATCCAAGAGAAGCAAGCGGCAAACACAAGCAACATCGGCAAGGAATAACGCTTGTAACAGCTGCTATTCTGGCCGGATCACTCCAATGTTCATTCTTGCCCGTCCTGCTCGCTTCGTTCTTTTCCTATCTACGCTTTTCTGCTACCATTCCAGAAGGAAAGAAGTGCGTTATATGTGTCTCTGTTGTGTATAGATGCACCAGTGCCCGCTACTGCGTATGTGGTGCTTTTGACACGTCACGGCTTTTGCTCACATGCTTTTGCTCTCTCCGCGTAAAGTCTTGCGAGGCTTCTGGCCTGGGGGGCCGAAGCCGCCCTCTTGCCCGCTAGCCGGGCCATTCTTTGTTGATTTATTAATCTCCTCTCGCTGCCCTTTGTGCTTAGTATTGCTATTGTTGCGGTTGCCGCCGTAACTGTGAGCATAGCTAAAGCTTTGGCCTCCGCCACTATCGTTGTAGCTGCTTTTGTTGTTGATGTTGATTGCTGTTACTCGTAGCGAAGTGTGCAAGGGAGCACGGCATGGCCGACCGATTAGCTGGTGGTTTGCCTAGCGACTGGTGGTTGCGAATGTCGCAGCCACAGATTCTTTTCGTCGGTCTGGAGGTAGACATGCACAGAGCTCTGAAAACTCCAGCGCTGTTTCGACCGCTTCTGTTCCGTTTTCGCGTTAGCCCATCTCGCACTGGATCACCATGGGCGATGCGAAGACGTGTTGCTCCACCAGCCATCCAGGCAACCAGGGCAGTCACTGTTAGAATACCGTGACCGGACGCGAACATCTAGGGTGCGATCACAGCGGCAGACGAGTAGGATCCGCTGTTTGTGCCGCATCATGAAACAATTCCGCAGCAGTGAAAAATAAATTATTTTTTGTTGTTTGCTTTGTGGCTGTTATTGCCGTTATTACTGTGGCTGGCGTTGCTGTTGACATCACTACTTCCATCAACCGCGTTTGGGCCTGAAAACCGGCGTCGGCTGCCTGTGCGCAAAACCCCTTTCAGGGCAATCTTCCCCAACGCTGTCTAGACGCTACTACTCATGGTTATGGAAAGTAAGGTGAATCCTACGCAACACCTGGGCCTGGTTTTAGTTGCGATCTCACCTTTCAGGAATGTCACGACGTATTCGCAATCTATTTGTTCAACCGGCATCACCTGAATGACATACTATGGCACAGCAGATACGAGGGCTGGGCGAGTTTACGTTAGTAATGGACGTGTGCACGCGAGGATCTGGCCCTTAAATTTATGCAACTAATTTTTTGTTGTATTTAGTATCATACATATACCCTAAGTAAGCGATTTCGCCCATACAAATGCTTATGTGATACGTAACTTTTTCTAGTGATTGTGGATGTTTCGCCAGATGGACCAGATTATATAGTTGTGCTAGGTAACCTATGATTTTAACCCCTTTTAGCGCAGAGAACGAAACAATATTGAACTTCAGATCATTAGCTGAACAGAATGCTCGCAAGAGGAAACTAGAAGCAAGATATGATTGGACATGATGTATGTACAACAGGAATATAAGCGGTCTCGAACAGAACTCTGAGGCACAGACCTTATAACTCGTCAGTGAGTTAGATTTTTTTAATTGTATTCTAAAATTATATCCGGCCAAGTAAATAATGTATGCAAGCTGAGGAAATACATTGGCGAAGCTTACTTTTGTATGTTAATAGCACGATCATTACGAGACAAAAATATCTTTATCCATTCTCAAGCCCGGTTTGTCAACCAAAGATTGCGCGCCTGGACTGACTGAGGAGAAAAAAAAACATTAATTTGTTGTATAAATTATTACAGACTAACGGAAAATCTCAATTCTATAGAACGGCTTCAGACATACATGGGCAAGTAAATCAGAATCTATAAATAAATGAATTTACGAAAATACGTTCCTGTGCTCGGAGATCATGCGGTTACTTTTGCTCTAGATGTGCCATTCTTATTACTAAATA
This sequence comes from Varroa jacobsoni, assembly GCF_002532875.2. Lineage (NCBI taxonomy): Eukaryota > Metazoa > Arthropoda > Arachnida > Mesostigmata > Varroidae > Varroa > Varroa jacobsoni. The sequence continues at coordinate 307,134 of NW_019213254.1, read as the reverse complement.
CGAAACGTTTCGCGATATACGTCCGTCACTCGGCACTATATCAGTCTATACCCTTCATACATTCATCATATACACCCATCATAATCACGAATGGCCCCGTGTTTTATCTGGTATGTGACGCATCTCATTTCATTTTTTAAAATTTACAAAATATCCTGTTTCTCCGCCCCCTCATCTACATATCTTTTTAATTTTCGGTATCAATCGCTCTAAAAGTCGGAACGTCTAACCCACGTCTCGACTGTCCGGCCAGTTGAAAAGAAACTTTAGGCAAATTCTTGCTTAATCCCCTGAAAAATTATTGGCGAGGTGGTTTCGGATCTGAGCGAGGTTTTATTAAGGACTAATATATACATTTGGTGAGAATTCCGGGCGTTGCCTAGTGGTCCGTGTGATCAATCTCACAGCGGCCTCGGCTATCCATGATACTCCTCCTTCGCTTGTGCTTGTATCGTCGGGCAGGATTTTAGAAACCGCTAACACTCCACAGGGCTAGTCTTCTCTGCGCGTAAAGCCTGCGAAGGAGCCTATTTAAATAAGTCTAACGTTCAAATATTCGGCCGCAGAAACAGGCTTCTTTCCAATCTCCTTTTTTTACCCGTTTCTTTCATACGGACAAGATACGGATGTAACATGGAGTATAATTCACCATTAACATTTTTTAGAAAACTCAATTTTATTTTGTGCACCATAGAGGCACATGGGGATGATATCTAGCAGATACATACCTCAAACAATAGTACTTTATCTCATAAATAGAGTATTCCCGGTGTCTAAATATATTTCGCACAGGTCAGGCATTTTCCCTTATAATAGTGCGTTTTTGAAAATATGTTAAATAAGTCGAACCTTAAGTTGTATCATAAGCACGGCATAGCTCATGATAATCTGAGCAGTCGATGTTTAGCCGAAAAACGTGAAATCAGATAGTATTTGAATGAAGAAGTAAACGTGCACGAGTAATCATATCTTCCTATTCGTGGGGACGCATTGATTGGAGATTCAGTTATACCAAATTTCAAAGAGGAACCCGTAGAATACCTTTTTGCATGTATTTTATTTTCGTTATTCCTTCGGTCCTTTCCATTTGTGTGATCGACCGTGTTTATTATTTGGCTCCCCAGTAAGTTGATAATGTTTCTTATTGATACTTATAGAAACAAAGAAATTTAGATCGCTTAATCAACCTGCGATATTAGACTGGCTACGACCTGTAACCGCATTTTTTAAAATCCGCATCGCAAAGACCGCTATCTTACTGTTCGACACTCCACTTACTAACGTCATAGACAAACGTTTAGAAAAGTTTATCAAGGTATTGTTTTATCTTTATTATTGGCCAATGCGGTGGCCGCGTTTACGGAAACATGTTGAAACTGTCGGAACAGATTTAAATATCCTTACGCGGAATCGCACTACGCTATTATATAGGCACTTAGTAATGCACTCTGTATCGTAGGACTTCAGATTTAGAAGAAATTGAATACGTTAAAATTGATGAAAAACAGTAGTCTGAAAGCGAATGTTTAATCCGAATAGTTGAGTTTATGGCAAGTGATTGAATCAACTATATGTTCACGTAAGCAATGATTAGCCAGTTTAGAGGCATAAATAATGTTGTTTTTTCTTGTTTTCGATAGATTTTTATATTTACGACAAAGTAGTGGTTCTTTGTGTTCTTTTTACACGTCTGTGTCTCATATTATCTTGTTCCATACTCGTGAATCTTGGAAGAAAGCATCTGATTATGTTCGGAATCGAGTCGGTGTCGTCTCCTAGCTATTTGTGTAGTAACGAGCAGCAGCGCGCATGTGTAACACCTGATACAGATACTTTGATACCATATCTCAATATCAGCAAAATTCTTTAAAAATATTACTCAATGAAATATTAAGTGTGAAAATGCCAACATTTGAAAGTGTTTGTCGGGATCAACTAGAATAGAGAAAATAGTTATTTTTTCTAAACGTCTCGTTTTTTTGATTAAATGATTTTTAATTATACCAAAAAAGACGAAGATCATTAGAGCCGTTTCCAAGGTGATCGGCATATACATACATACACACGTATAAACACTTAGGCATTAGAAAGAATGAAGTACATCAGCCGATTTCGGCCTATAATTTTTCTGCTGTTAATACTATTGTAATTATTATCGCATTTTACGAATACATGTACATCCCACTAAATGCATCTGATTTGACCATTGCGTTACGGCTAAGGTAGCTAATAGGCAGCAGAAAGCAAAAGTCCGCATCAGTATTCAAAGACCCATATGGCTGCTGCTGTCCAGACTATAAATACAAATAAACAATGTGTGGATACAACAGGGTAATAGAGTGGTCAAAAGTTCCTTAGGGATGTAATGGCACAAACGGTATGGATGGAAATGAAGCGAAGTGCGTGAGTGCTATCAATTGCTTCAATTGCCATCTTGTTCTTGTCCGACTGCTCTAAGAGGTTCTATGCCTTCAGAAGGGAGACATTCTGCGGCAGGGCCTGGCGCTTTGCAGAACAATTCCACTCACTACTATCTATCCGCTCCGTTCTTTCGTCCCCTTTAGTCACTTCCCTTTTTGTAGCAGAGCTTCTTTCTGCTTTCCAGGACGAAACATAGATACATAGATAGTGTCCTGTGGGAATCCTTCAGACTGCTAAAGACGACGCCTGAGCAGCAATGCCTTTTTCTTTTCTTTAGCATTTGGCTTTCTCGGCGCCCGCCCCATCAGCGTCATCGTCAATAGCAGCATCGATAGCAGACAAGTAGCGATGGACACTACAGCCCTTGGGCATTGGGCTGTCGTAGCGTTCACCGCCACTGAAGCCATCGTTGGGAAGTTTGGCTGGCGCTCGTTTCTGCCATCCCAAATCGACGGAGCGACGCCTCGACTGGGCCCGTCGCCCACGGCTGGCCTGTGGCACTATCGCCACCACGGAGACACAGGAGCAGCGACTGTGGCGGTAAGGGCGCCCAGTAGCAAATCGAAACCACTCAGTGGCTTCTTCACCAACAGCTTCTCCCACTTCTCTTCGTTCTTCTTTCTTGTCGGGTAAATCGTCGTCCATTTCTTTGCTGACTACTCACCATGCTGGTAACTCCGCTGCTGCTGCTGCTGCTGTCTTTGTTACTCTATCTTTGTTCATCGTAACAGAAAAGGCGAGTAGCTCTTCTCGGCTTCTTCTTTCTCCTTATCCCATCCTACCCGCCGTTTATCTTCGATTTCCTTGCCCTGGATTCCTCATGGCTCCTATACCACTTTGTTTTCGTCTACATATGTGTCTATCTAAAGTAGACATGTATATGTATGTTCCTTCGCAGCGCTACCTCCCTTAATTTCGGTTTTCCTCAGTCGGCTTTTACCCTTTTATTTGCGAGACGGTCAGTGATAACAGGAGAACAGGCACCAACCACAAATGAGCGTACAAAAAACTGAATTGTATTATCCAACACATCCTACCTACGAGACGAAGCCGTTTGCCTTTCATGCAGGAAAAGCCGGCTTTTTGACGCAGGACACGCATATGTGAATTGGTATATTTATTGGACTGAATTGGCAAGCGACGATTTGGAAAACAGTGCTTATTCCGGAGCGCGTTTATTGGATTGGCCTCTTTTACTTTTCCAATCTTCCCTGTGCACCTTCCTTGATAGGCGCAAAGAAAGAGATGGAGCCAGCGCAAAAGAAAGCGATACTGCAAGCATCTATTAAGAAAGGCAGCGAAAAAGCAGATAGCTCTTTAGCCGTTGCAAAGGCCGTCGAGATCCCAAAACGCTATTTGACGTTTCTCCTCCTGCTACTGAGGTGGCGATGTCGCCAATACGTTTTGAGTCTTCGAAACGGCCGCCATGTGCTACTGTTGGTCCCCCTCTGCAAGACTCTCAACACCTGTCCGGCTGCTACGACTCCTACCCAGGGCTAAAGGTTTACGCGCTCTCCACCTTTCGTGCCAACTATTGGTTAGAAAGAATGGCTTGGGGCGTTAGCGGCAGGTCATTTCTTGGTCTGTAGTAGCTATGCCTCTTCAATAGATGCCGGCTGGCGTCAAGCGAACAAACTGAAGCTGAGTTACCGTTTCAACCGAAACAACCGATCGGAGCAGTGATGGCGATAATCCCCTTAGAATGGTAGAATTCTTCCAAATTGAGGAAATCCGTCGTCCCGAATCCAAACTTTAGTAGAAACGTGGTTGTGGCTTTCTTCTGTAAAAAAAGAAAGACAGAAAGAGTAAATTAGAAAGCGAGAAAGAAATATTACTTAACCATGCTTTTATCAGTCTGTTTGTAAGTGTTGGAACCAGTACACAAGTAGATCTTGCGTCAGGCGTCAAGCAGGTGGTCATTTTATAATACATTTAAGAACTTATGCAGTATTAATGCTCCAATATATCCCCATTCCTTATGATTATCGCTATCCTCTATTGTGAGTCGCCGTTGGGCCACGTGCTTAACAAGCTTGAATATTGTATACTTGGTTTTCTTTTGCTCTTCTTCTCTAATAATCTTTCGTGTTTTTCTGACCTCTGACGCTTTCTCAGAGAGCAAATAATAAATAACGTCTGCCATAAGTACTTATTTCCGGGTTTCCTGCTGAGACTTTTATGGGAAAAAACGACTACAATTAAAGGGTCATAAACCTTACCTTCCCGGTCTGATGAACGATGCCGGCCTTCCAAATTTTACCCAGGTTTTACTGTAAATGGCCCAGCGAAAAATATACTTCTTGCAGTAGAGTGAAAAATCTCTTTCAACGTAACGTGCGGTGTTTCAGACAGTTGGAATCCATATAGATAATTGCACTTGATTTTTTCTATTGCGTTTCAACGCTACCCTGCTATAGTTATAATTGAGAAGCCAGCTCATGGTTATATCGCTAAACTACCTTTACTGGCTAACTTGAAGAGGTAACCTCTTTTTTTAAGTTTTTTTGTAAGTTTTTATTGCAATAATTGTAAAACAGCGGGTTTGCAAGTATTATTTACTATAACGAGCCTCTATGTTAAGCAAATTATCACTGTTATAGCTGTTCTAATGGTTCGACTCAGAACAACGTTAGTCACTTACGATTCACGTACCTATGAACTATATCAGGTTAAGCGTGAAAATCGCTTATTTTTGAGCACTTGAAAACGAACTTCGACTTAAATTAAAAAAAAAATAGCAATCGGCAGTTTAGAAATCAAAATGAAATAGCAAAACGAGCGAAGCGCGAAATTGACACAGGTGAGGTTTAGAAAATGGAAGGCTTTAAATCAAAGGCTGGTGGACAATGGCCAGAGACTGTCATACTAACATTATATACATTTTAGGATACGGTGCTTAGCATTTGTGGTTTTGGACGGGTAAAAAACGACGCTTGAGTCGTATTGCTTCCTTTTCGTCTCTCCTCTACAGTACATACGGCGTCCTATTAACCACCTTTCCTTCGCTATTTTCGAATATTCGCCCTCGTCCTGTTGAAGTCCTTTGCTACGTCTCCGTTCAGCAATGTTGCTAGTTGAAGAACATAATTATTAGAGGGCTTCATCGAAAGATATCAATACCGGACAATGGGGCTATCGAACCACCAGTGTCAATGTAGCGGTGCCTCTGCTACTTCGTTCGAGTGCGCGTTTTTGTTCACCCCAGTAGCAGCAGTAGTAGCCGTAGCAGCCGTCTTGACTGACTAATGGCAGTAGCAGCAGGCAGCAGTAAACGCGACAAGGCAAAAGGCAAGTATAGGATTAATTGATTCTCCGATAATTAATTGGCTTAACAGTTGTCGGACCCTCAGTAGAACGCCGAAGTGTAAGTCTTTAGCTGCTGTCGCAAGCAGAAGCGTCAGAACCGGTACGCTAACAGACCCACTTGGTGTACCAGCGATAATATCAAAGGCTCGGTTCTTCTTTGAGTCCTTCGGCACGGACCATCACGTCAGTAACATGGTAAGAACGGAAGCAGGAGCTGTAGAATCTGACACTACCAGCAGCTTAAGGTCACAAAACTGCTCATAGCCTTGGAGACGAACGGAGCCATCAAGCTTGGTTTTCCTCTCGCTTTCTTCCGCTATTCGCGGAGAGTATCGTCACTGTCCTTTTGATGATGGCCGAAAGCCAGCAGGCGACGGGACTATGGAAAAATGGGGATTGTCGGACGTCGTTCATTGAAATCAATGAATGCTGCTGCTCCAGCTACACCTACATTCAGCCAAGAGGGCTGGCATTCACCCTGCCACCTTGAGCTATTCCAGCACGAAAACCGCTAGGCATTCTCCATACGGACGGATAGTGATACATTGTGGTGTATGGGAAATTTCTTCCACTGGTAACTGGGGTAGTTGAAAATGGCCGGCTGCGACTTATCGAGAAGGACAAAGAGTAGCTTGCGAAAAGACGCAGAAATGGATGCTTGAATAGGGCGAACGCAAATAATTCCCGGAAAAAATGATGTATTCTTCTGATGTGATGACGACGACAATGAGCGTGGATAAAAAGCTGAGAAGATAAAAGTACGTTAAAGGAGTTACCTCAGACCGATCGATAACTATATGTGTTATTTGAGGTATAATTTTTAGGGTAAATAAGCGCCGAAAAAGGATAGCGAAGGAATCGGTATGAACTTTTCACTATAGCAACAGAATCAAAGCGATAATTTACATACAAGGATACTTATCTATGATAATTACAATATTCATTATGTCTGAATGCTGCGAAGGAACTCAGAAGCTTTGAGAAAATTATACAGTAAGACCTTTGTGTATACGGTTGCCACCCTGCAATAAAAATATTGAAAAATGCAAAATATATTAATCCTCTACGTTTTGACCTGGAGCCTATTATTTGAAACCCAAGAAGGTCTACCTATACAACTAAGTGGAATGCACAAGCTGTGAGTGGCTATCTTAACATACTTCATGGTTAATTCTGATGATCGTCGACAAGACATCGAGGGTCAGCCAAGATCCAGTGATTCTTTTGCTTACATTGCCCTTCCCCTCAACAGTATTGTCATTACCCCCCTCCCTTATCATTTTGTCCGCGTTCACCATTTCACAACCTTGTTTTATTTTGATCTATTCTTCGCGTCTTCTCCTCCTACGCTGCCTTCAGTGGAACGAAGGTTGTCCTTTACGGAAGGAAGTTAATAAGCGTTGTGCCAGTTCCAGAAAATTTGAGAGGACTAAGACAAGGTGGCCATGCAGCGAGGAACTGTTGGACCTACGCGACTTCGGTAGCGAGCCCTTGTCAAACGTAGCGATCGGTCTTCTTTCTTCACTGCTGTCGTTCTTATTAGCATAACTACCATTGCTAACGTTTCTAAGCTTGCTTAGATCGGTTGCGCAAACGAAGGCAGCCGAGCAAAACCGAAGTGCTACTCTCACTGAGTGAGTTCTCACACAGTGAGAACGCGCTGTCACCATCCAAGAGAAAATACCGCACTCTGTCTGATCGCTCGGGTATTTCCTCAATTGCCGAGTATGGCAACTGAGGAAAACCGTTCGGTTGCCATACTCGGGACGAAAAGAGCAACAATCCATTATAATTAGCCATCACTTAATGTATATACACAAGTAAACCCCTCAAGAGCACTACAGGCAAGATATTTCTATCGCAGTAGTCATGTCACTGAATTAGTTGAACTAATTAGAGTGTTAAGCTACTACTAGGAAAAAAGTTTTGAAAAGAGGTTTTATAGGCAATCAGTTTTCTTGTGTCAGAAGGGTAAATTATACTACGTTCAATATTTTATCGAAAGTGAGCGGCGCCATAAGTATTAAAACGACTTAAGGAAAATTGACTTAAATATTCGGTCAATTATTATGGAATGGTAAACAGCAACGCAGAATCCTAAGAACGATACTAGCTCTGAATGTGGATCCTTGAGACATTCAGGTAAGGTCCTGCCCGTCTGGTAGTAAATCCAATGCTTTTAATTAGAAAGCTTCCTGTTTCGACTGTGATCTTATGGGTTCTGGATAAGGTTAATTCTGTTAAGTTTTTAGTTTACTCAACAATGCTTAGTCCTCTTTTAATGGTAGAGAAAAAGACTGTAAGCCAGGAAAAGCTAGCAAGGATTTAAAAGGAAGGAATTGGTTGATTCGAGTTTATGAGAGGGCTCAGACGACTCACATTTTAGAAAAGACGGGTGGTTAGTTTAAAAAATTTACCATTACATGGGAAATCCTCGACCTGTTGTTTGGCCGTACTTATTTTTACGTCAATGATTCGGTAGCTTTCTTAGCAGCAGGCCGCTACAACGATCACTAATTTATGACTGGTAATAAGGGACAACGATTGCGATCCAGGCAACATGCAGAATTAATATATAATAAAATATTATATACGTTTGAATATCTACTATTGTATATTCGATCTCTGAACAAATGTTTTCTGGCTTCATTCAGCCCGTATTTAGTTTTGCATGTACCTAAAACTTCACTAAAGTCCGTATAGAAGTCCCGCTGTCGCGTGCTTCTCATTTTTGGTAGCACTATCGCTTGGACTCATTGCACACATCCTTTTACCACGAGTGTTCATTCATCTCAATTGTTGTAAACAAGAGACAAAGTCTAATTGCGACAGTGTAATGCCACGTGTAAGCTTTGTTGTTCTAGATGTTGCTGTTAGATGCGTTTATAAAACAAAAAGATTTAAGAACTAACATTGTCATAATGTGGGTGCTGCGACCATTACTGTGACTAACGACGTATGACCTGACCCACCAAGCACGAGTTTACACGATTCATGATAAATGCATCTGCTGATTTAGGTATGGGCGGTTGAGGAGGAGAAGAATGATGGCCGGGTGCCTCATAAAGGGGAATGGGTCATGGTGTTGCAATTTCCGTCATTAAAAGGCTGGGCCGGAAGTAGGATACGATTGTCATTTGAATTGGCGGCCGTGGAGCTCTAGGATACAAGACAGTCGTCTCTTCCCTGGATGATCGTTACAACAGCTACCCCCAGAACAACGTTGGTTGCAACCTAGGGGACAATGGAATTGGATGCACGATATATTGTTCCTCTGAAAGGTCTTTTTAATCGTTCAGACAATTCGTTATATTTATCGTACTCTCTACGCCAGATAGATGGAACACTTTTGATCTCAATTTGTAGACCGGCAATCAAACGAGAATGTAGAAGAGGTGGCACGATAAACTTTTCAGTGGTTGGACGAAATCAAACGTTTGATAAATCTACGCAGCAGTGCAGTGGTATGTAGTCATGTGGAGCAGTATACGTTCTTAAACATTTACATCGCAGTGTTATCTAGAAGAAAAAAAAAATGAGAAAATACATGGCTGACTTGAAAGCAGTCATATTTGATAAAAGCCCGCGTAGTATCAGAGATCTGGGTCACGGAGATGCAGGTCACCGCGTTAAACGGGTTCTCTACTTTCTGATAGGCTTACATATTACACTATGCTAACATCTTAGCTTGATACCGCATGCAATTATCCGCCGATATTTCTTATACAAAATTATCTCTTCGCGTTTCAGAATGTGTACATTTATATGGTTCTATATCATATGAATGTACACGGTTTCATCATGCCGCAACCCTTATGTTTAAGACCCCTAGATGGAGTCTCGTGCTTATCTTCAGATGAAGAATTTCTAGTCTTCGGTGTTTGTCCGGCTTCTTTTAAAATTTTGACACATAGAAATGAAAGACCCGCCGGCCATTTGCCTGTCCTGTGCTTAATTGGCTAACGACATGATAATGTCCTCTCTTATCTTCCTAAACGTAGCTTCCAATCCGCTGTTAGCGGTGGTCTTCGGTACGCAACTACTCTCAAATAGCGTTTCTTTAGCTGCTGAAAAAGCCGTGAAATGAAGCAGAAGGAAGAAAGTCAAGGGACTCGACCACATCGGGCGTATATGGGTAGCCGCGGATGGCCACCGCCTCGGTTACGAATTTTCTCGAGTGTCGTCTGTTGTGTTCTTCAATTGTGGCGTTGTACCTCCCTGTTTCACGCCACAAGGCTTACAGTGTACTTTGCAGCAGCCGTTACAAGGCGATGTGCCCACAACATCAAAAACCGGCAAGCACATCCATCGTCTGTGCTGTAGTTATTGCCTTCTGAAAAGCCCACTGCATCAGCTCAGCATACGGGCAGAATCCACCGGATAGTCGAATGGCAAGCAAAGTCAAGGTAATATCGCTACGATGAAAAAGGAGAGAAAGAAAGAGCTGAGAAAAGATCTCAAATTAGATTTCGGCAGCGAGGACCGCCGCGGGGCTACGGAGCAGAGAGCAACGGAACATCTTTTCCAATGTCTGGGGAACTATATTATGACTAGTAGCTTCGTAAAACTGTATTTTATAGGAAAACAAATGACGTTCGTTTTTCATAGCTACAATAGATCTTTGGTCTGCGTGCATGGAATTTTCGTGTTGGAGGTTATCTTTGTTTTCCAATAGTGAGGCAAAGTCAAAGCTATTTTTGCCTCGGCAGGACGTGCATTAGTAGCGCACATATGCACGTGTAGGCGTATAATAATAAAAATAATAATGTTGTATATACTAGTATACTGATCCAACCCTATGCATTGTAATATTATAATAACGTTTGTACAAAGATATGTAATAATTTGTTTTATTTACAGGTTTGAAGGTAAAGTACTACATCAATTGGCACGTGCTCAACCAGATTAGATTAGTAGTATAATATATCATATTAATCTTCTCAAGAGTGAAAACAATAGACAATTAGAAACGAACGAGAACTTGACTTCAGTCATCCAGTGTGAACATATTGAGCACGTCTTGTATCCACTGCGTGATATGCATAGTCTTCCATCATCCCTATGCTCTCTATCTACGTAATTTATATGTAAAAGGAGCAGTTTGCCCGTCAGGATGAGCCGATGTTATTGCTCGTCGCCGTTGTGTATATGAAAAGTCGCATTGGTGAAAATAGAATCGCCATAACAGGCTATTGGCGTAGAGGCAAAAATTATTGCAAATTATTTCTATGTTGCATCTGTGATAGCTTTCATTCATTTTTGCATGGTACGCCAGTTCCTGCCGTTAAGTGTGTGTCTATGTGGATGTCGTTATGTTGCTGCTTTTTATATTATGTAGCTGATCTTGTCGTCGGCAGTGATGACAGTATTGTCTACCTTTCTACAATATTCTTGCCCTGCTCGGCCACACTGCCCTGTGGCCATCAGAATGTATGTATAGAGCGCGAACAGGTCAAGGTGGTTATACTTCCTTTTCTATTCGTCCATTTCCCCCGCCGCCTCACCCGTCCTCATTTTTTCTTCGGTTTTGAAACCCATTGGTAGCGGCCAGCTCCATTGAAAAGCCAATGTAAATTATCCAAAATGTTTCTTTGCCCGTGTGTCGTGACGGTAGTCGTTTATTTTCTCACTAAGTCACGCATAGCGTCGAAGCACAGCCCCGCTTCATCGAGTTCGCGTCGCGAACCCGCGAACTTTTTGCTGCTAGCTGCCTGCTTGTTGCCATTCCCTGTCCCGTCCATTCCCGTACCGTTAGACAGTAGCCTTCGCGTTTTGTCATAGTCCTTCCCAGTGCTCCTTTCCACCGTCGACAGTGGTGCTGCTGGCGGAGAACCAAACAGAGCAAGCTTGTCCCAACTTTCCTATTCTCGAGGGCAGCAGCAATAGCAGGTCTCGTTCTGCTTGTGCTGTCGTAGTTGGGACGGATAAAAGGCGCGTCTGCCTGCTTCACTGGCGGCTGACAGGAAAAGTGGATGGACGAGGCCTAGATGGGTGACCTGGTCGATTCTCCAATTCGAGGCATTGGGACAAAAAGAAAGCAAAGACAGAGAAGGAGACCGATGCAACGAAAACGAAAAGGCAAACCTCCACTCACAGTCACGAACTAGCATTTCCTGCGCTGCTGCCATGACCACTTTTGCTGCTACTGTTGCCATTGTAGTTCTGCCTACTGTAAAGGTGTAGTCCTGGGACAAGCAAAAAACCAGTTTGCATCTTGTCCCCTGGCGTTTTAGAACCAAAAGCGAGGCTAGGGACAGTCAAGAACTCTGCAAAACACGAAGGACAGGAAGTCGAAAAGCAGAGAGGCCATACTTAGGGGTGTAGCATGACAACTACATGATTTTCATCTAGTCTTTTTACGTCTTAGTAGCTCAATACACCTTTTTTATTTCTCTCGATGTCCTCCATGTGGTATGGCAATCGAGTCTATACGACTTAGCACACTTCAGAGAGAAGACAAATTTTGAAACAAGGTTGTTAACTCTTGACTCTTGAAACTCATGTCAAAGATCGTATGCAGTGAGATGATTCTCGTGGATCTACGTGGCTAAATATAAAGCTAATGAATCGATCGACAGCGCAGCACTTATACAGATAATCCCCCCCCCCCCCCGCACGTATTGGAAACCCCATACGTACACCAGCGGGACATTACCATATACATGTGTCTTATTTCACACTAGGAAAATATATGTTATATATAATGCTGTGACTATTAATGAACTTTAACCGCCTGAAGCAATGGAAAACGCAAAATGTGGCGAAGGCGCTCTCCGAGCAGAGATGTAAACCACTATAGCTACCATATAGAACCTTATAATCGATTCAATCCACTTGTAACTGACGCTGTTGTTGTTATTTTCTTGAGTTTAATATTATTTTGGCTTCACTTAATGGATCAGCTTATTTCGTCGCTTTCCACTCGATGCACCCGTACCCTGCGTTCATCGATATTTTATGCTGGGTCTGTTTTTTGCTTCTATTTATAATTAATCCGAGGCTTGACAGGTCTAGAAGTCTGTATCACGGGCAAGCAATGAGCTATAAGCGACTACTTTACTGCCTTGTCTATCTAGAGTGATTCAAGATTATCTTCAAAATCGATCAAAATTGCCAAAAGAGTTGGTAGACATGGTTTGTCGCTTCATAGCATCAAACAATTGAATCAAACATGAAAATACTGAATACGTATTTGTGTTTTTTATGTTAATGTATTTTCAAACATACCTTGTTGATAGAAAATTTCCTTACATTAGGCCTGCAGTGTTACTTAAAATGGTTCATACACTTTACCGTTACCTGGCTACTTATAAGTTAATTAGGATTTCATTTTTTTTTACATGTGTTTATCTATCCAGATATCAATCCTAGAGTAAGGATACCGCTCACCGTTTGTTTCCCAATTTGATAAAAAAAAATAACACTTCCCAACATAATAACATTCTGTGTAAAATCCTTTAAGGTTATGCACTTACGTTTCAAATATACACATCTGCAAAAATAGAATCTATTTGCGTTTTATTACGAAGATTATACAATTGAAGATCATTAAATCACGAATGTATACATTTATTTACATATGTACGCAAAAAAATGCTAAGTAATTAAAGCGACCTTGCAGTCTCCAGCAAAAAGATCAAATCAAGTCGGAGCTAGCTGATTTCTCTCAGGCTTTCTCGTCCTACATTGAAGGTGACATATACAAATACACAAAATGATTCTTCACACAAATAAGTTTCTAGCGCAAAACCCCCTATATCTGTAATAATCTTTTTGTCGTTGTTGTTGTTGTTTGTGTGTATACAGAGTTATAACGAGGAGAATAAGAAACGAAATTGGGGAAGAAAAACTGTTTCGAATAGGCTCTGTGAGTGTAAAATGTCTGCGCCGCGTACGACAGATATTGCAGCTAGCTCTGGGGAAATAGTGCCATGACCTCAGCTCTAGAAGGGTAGTTATGGGGGCTTATGACGTGGAAAGACGCAGAAATATAGGGTACACAAGTGACGTTACTGTTGCATCGCCGGTGTTTGTTATGGCTGAGACGGTGGTTACACATATACAGCAACGGTGTCATCTTAGACGCAACTGGACAAAGAAAATCGACTCACTTTCAACAGGTCGCTCTCAGTGCAGCTTATACTTCTCACAGGCCAAATCGGCCCTAGTCATCAGCATGGACACTGATTAAGCAGTCGACAAACTAAACGACGAATAGAATCAGTCAATAGAAGCGAGCTACGATTGTAATGCAGTGAATAGATGTCGCGGTCAATTGGTGACTATGGGTCTCCGTTTATCGGTTTCGTCAGTGCACCGTCTGTTGCTAACGGCAACGACAACGATTCTAACCCACTACCACACGGCCGAATTAACCTCCGCAAATACCGCAGCAGCACCAATGCTAATAGCTACGAAAGCAGAGGCGTCGCCACTCTGGGCCAACGCAGCGTGTCTTGTTGTGTATTAATGGAAAGTAGCACCGCATTCCACGAGCCAGTTCCAACTGCCACCGTTCCCCTACGCAGGCGGTGGGAGTTTAGGGGAAAGAGCAACCATTTAGGACAGCGGTATGGCGTGATCGGTGAAAATGAGGAGCCGCAAGCGAGTCGCACAGGCCAGAAGATATAGAGCAAACTAGGAAGGACCGGAAAGGAAGGAACCACATCAGGACCTAACAAGCATGGACAAACTTATGAGCAGTTTAGCTCATGCGAAGCTCGCGCCGTAAAACGTCATTCATATGCAGAGCCCGGAACAAGATGATTACGTCGTTGTCGAATGAGGTAAGGAAGAAATCAGCGGGGACGTAGTAACGAGAATGCAGTTAACATTTTGCTTCCTTTTTTATTTTCCTATTAATATATAAAAGCCAATGGCAGCCACAACACAGACAGAAAGAAGCACCTTGGTTGCGGACAACACAAGTTGCAGACCGTTAATCGTTCGGTTCGGACGGATTTAAAATAAATGAAGTGTATGAGTAATACTTTGAGGCAAGAAAAAATATTTTAAAAATCAAAATTTAACTGAACCTAGAATAGTTTAGCTAAGCTGAACTTTTTTCTTAGAAAGCCCTTAAAGAATTAATTTAGAAGGTATGTTTAAAACTGAGAAATTTGCAAATTTCTACTCTGGAGTGTAGGCATAAGCTGTAGAAGAATCCACACATGAACAGTTTTCATTAAAATAAAACCTGGATATAATAAAGACAGTCATAAGTATAGCCTGTATTAATAATTAGCTTATAACTAGTCACAGTACCACGAGCTCTATACGTTGACATGCTATCCAGTAGTCCCTGAAAATGGCGACACTAACGATTTAAGCAAATTATGCGGAATAACAATACGGACTCATGTGCTAACACATAAGCGTACCACATTGTACGCAGGAGTAGGATGTTATTATGAATAAGCGGACCCTCAAGCTAAAGCAATGTTGAAGCAATATTCTTTTTTACAATTGGGACCATATATCAGATAATACCATATTCTCTACTTGGCTGACTCCAGCTGAGCTTCCCCTTATCGTTTATATATCGTTCCTATATATACGTTCACTCTATATACGGCAGTCAACTAGAAGCCAGCTGAAGGTAACGTCACCGAAGCCAGCCGAACCCTAATTTCAATCGTACTGCAACTTAACTGTGCGCCTTTTTGTGAGCCTATCCGATTTGTCTAGCGAAGAGCGCCGATGAATACGAATTTCGAGAAAACACGAAGACTGGTTGGCGGCGGGCGCAGTATACGATAGCTTCATTTGACTAGGCAAGTAGACTCTAAGTGCGCTGGATCTAGCCGACTGATTGGCAGTATCTGCGGCCGGCCTGGTAAGCGTCTCCTTTTCAAGTCTAAAAGTTTTTTCCGACAGGGAGCTCTTACGCTTGCTCGATACTGCCAATAGTAGCTAGAGCCGCCTTATTCGGCGGGTTACGTCCGGCCTTAGGTTCGTAGTAGTGGTGACAGTGGTCCGTGGATTCAAAGCGGTTTACAACGACGGAGCCCACGCCGACATCCGACTTAATGATACTACGATGGCTTCTTAAACGCTGCGCTTCACCCCCCGTGAGATCGCCGTTCACCCAACCACTCTTTGCGGTTGCTGGCTTTACTCTCGCCATTTCCTTTCTACGTGGTCTTTTCGTACGAACTCGCCTTCTTCTTCTAGGTTTACCACGTGTCGCCAGAGAGCTAGTTGTGTGGCCCTCATTGCAGCAACGGCAGTACAGGACTGCCCGGTGAAAGCCGAAAAAAGAGCAACGAAAGAAAAAAAAATACTTGAAGACAGGGCTTGACACGTCGACGAGGGGAATGTCGAAGTTGCGCGACAATTTGAATCAACAGAGGAAAGAAAGGGAAAAGGAGGAAAGGGAACTCGGGAAAGAAGAGAGAGCTTGCTATCAGAGGGCGAATGTTGGGCGACGATAATCACGCTAGCGGCGATGGCGGTGAGAACAGGGAAATTTGCCCGCTCTCGATGTTCTACTCTACCATATAAAGAGATAAAAATGGAAAGATGGGGTAGACCGAACGATACCAATTTTGATACGAGTGAAAAGCATGGAAAAAGCAAGAAGATAGACGAGTGAATGAGGGAGACAGTTTCACACACACACATGCATACACACGGAGCAGGAGAAAGTGAGGGGGCCTGCGAGATTCCATTGAGGGGGCGATTGTGTCGGCAAAAAAGATAAAATGCGTCTTTGGCGATTCACGCGCGCGAACGCTCAAATTTGGTAATGGCTTCGGAAGGCAACAATGGGAAACTTGAAGCAAAGCAGAGCATCATTCTCAGTTATCCGTTTGAAGTAAAAAAATATATAGGAAGTTCAAAGAAATAATGGCTCATTAATTACGGCGAATAGTTTACTATTTGAAGAGTCATTTGTCAATCTCTCAAAAAATATTTGCTTTTGTAATAATTAAGAATATGGTCAGATATTTCTCAATGATCTCAGAATTTCACTAGCATTATTATAGGCTGCTTAAAATGCATGTATATTAAACATGCAAAGCGTGAGCTTTTCTCATTATGAGATAATCGAGTTTTCCAGGATAAAGTTTTATCATTAATCTTGTAAGTGCAGCCGTCTTTCAACATCTTTCATATTCTCCATTTTGGTGGGCCTTCACGCAATTTTCACATAAAAGGAAAAATCAAATCTTTGCTTCACACTAACCATAGGGAGTCTAGCAAAGCCATCACACTTTTGTTCACTCTATTTAACAGTCTACAGACCCTTCGAGTAAACTCAACTATCGCCATTAAGCCATACTCTACAACATATCTAACTATACCAGTGAGCCGTTGATCTAATTGTACCAATTTGCATCACTGATATCGATCCAATTCAATTGGGCAACTGTATATCGTTATGAAGACGTACCTAGTACGTTCCGTTGCCGGATATGTACGTCTGTATATAGTGCCACTCAGTCACTCAAGCAGACATATGCACCGATGGGACGGGTTTCAATTGTGCTCTGATACCCATTCAGCTGGCAGGATGAAGCAAAGGGACTGAGATGTTCTCTTGGCACAATGCATTTTTTTTAAATAATTAAATGTTTGCTTTCAGACCACACAGATAGAAACTAGCCATCATCTCTTCCACCTGGGCGGCCACAAAACGATTAGACGATGGATTAAAGTGACATGAAGTGCGGGAAGTCGTCTCGGATGATACCCGACATCACGCATGATGACGGCACGTGACTTAACTGAAATGCCCAGTCGAAACGGTTTTCGTCTCCGAGCAGCAAATATCAGCTGTGTCGTTAATGTCTCGTAGTTACGGACATTTAGCCTTTTACTTGTTCAATGCTTCAAGGTTTAAAGGACGGGTACAAATCCGACCGGGGTTTTGTGGCATATCAGCGCCAGTTCTGAAAATTGTGGCGTGTTCCACATCCGTACGACAGAACACATATAGGAACACAGACACATAGCAGCAATTTCGGGATCTGAGGTTGATGTCGACTACAGCCTCCGTTGGCGCCCACGGACCCGACGGTTATGACAGCAACTTGCGCGAAGTCACGTCGTCACCATAACTCACGCTTAAACAAGCCAAGTCGCGCTTTGGCGTTACGTCGGCTCCATAGACTACCATTCCTTCTCGCAACTGTCCAAATTTGCCCCTATGGTTCACCACTACCGGCACTTCTGTGTCTTACCACCTACCACGAACAGATGTTTGTGGTCCCTTCTTTTTTTTTGGCGCAGTCGTCTTGCAATACGACGACCAACAAGAAAAAGAAAGCCAGCAAGCATATGCCCGAGAGAACAGTTAAATTCGTGAATAGATAAGAGTAGCTCTATAGCATAGGAAGGGCGACGAATTACCAAGCAAATGCCATTTTGAGTTAGAAACATACATTCAAAATACACGAATGCTGAAATGATAAGCTTGCTTGGCTTTTCATGGCTGATATAATGCTATCGTAGGGTAGCACCGACCGTGACAGCCAGCTATGGTCTATAATTTGGTTACGGTACGACAGTAGCAATGACACAAGTCCTTAATCGAAAATATAGTAAACCTTATGAGTCAGTTTGGCTATCACCAATCTATCAAAACTTAGGAAAAATAGTCAGCGTTGCATATCGCGTATCACGTCCTAGACTTACCAGTCTCTAACAACTTCTGTGTTCTCTTTCGCCCGATCGTCCATAGTTCAGTGTTTGCTGTTTGTCTGTTTCCCTCTAAGCAAGCGTGACATGCTCTGCTTTTTTTCGTAGGACTAGTCCTATTTAGTTAGGCCTTACCGCCCTGAGCTAACCCTTTTAAAGGCAACAATTAAAATATTATTCAAGCCAAGAAGTACAGTGGTTTAATAGCTCGAAAAAAAGCATTTTGTCATATTCTAAGCTGACCAAGCGAAAACAACCGCTAGGTGAACTATAACAGTAAAGAAACTTCGATATAATCTTCTATGAACAAAATATTTCGAAATTCTACCGCTTTAATAATAACAGATACATGTTATCGGACATGTTTACTCATAACATTAGTTGATAGCTAAATGAGTGTTTACACATGTAGATTCTTGACCATAATCTTTTATAACTGATTTATAGATTCTCCGCACAGACGACCTTTATATGTTAACGAAGTGAACGTAATCACGCTAGTAATGGGTGCTTTACCATAATGTTATCGCAATCTTAGAAGACATGTAATTTCGACGTTTTTAAGTGGAAAGCCGGAAAGATATCATGTGGAAGTAAGCAACTTCCATACGTTATAGATATTGCTTTACCCAATGTGCGCTGGCAAATGCTTAAGGAGTAAGACCTTACGTTACAAGCGAGTAGAACTTGTTTCTCTGTTGGCAGTGGAAGCTCAAAACAAACAAGTCCGAAATAGGCTACATATTACACTGATAGATTTCTCAGTTTTTAACTCCACGATCCATCTGCTCGCACGAGTGTTGGGTAAGTTGAGGGAAGACATTGATTGATTCAATCCTAAAAGATTATGTATTTCCTACGGCAGGACAAACTTCATAAGCGTAAAATATGACTTAAAAATCTCTTCCTAATGGCTATTAATACCGAAAGTGCGTATTTTATATGAGAAAATCCAGATCCACTATGAGTTCCCTTTCTGATATGAAAAGACGAAGTAGTCCTCACACTAAACAGGAAAGAAATAAAGAAACTGCACACGAAATAGCTAACGCTATCCTCTGCAAGTGACGACTCTTAATAATTCCAGGTACTGCGTCAGGTAAATTTGTTGCTAACTTTCTTCTGTCTAACTCAGCCTATTGAGGGACATCTGTTACTGGCTTCAGCCTACCGAAAACTAAAATAAACGGTGGATTTTTATACAAACGTGGGTTTGGCCACATTGTTGTGCGTGTGCACATTGTAAAGGCCAACGCTGCATCATTTTAAGGCCTTGTAGTACTGCGGGTTTCTATTCTCACGGTACCTATGTACGTAGTTGTACAAAAAAAAGGGAGTCATCTGTGTGTACGTGTCTTTCTACAAGGCCTAATTCATGTCTGTGATTCTTCATCTGTGTGTCTGTGTGTGTGCATGTGAGTGTTAACGTTGTTAAGCAAAGTTAACGTTCAGAGTGCAACTCGACAACTTTGTATCTGGCCTGGTTGGCCTGCCTGTACTATTTCTAGTTGCTTTTCCTCCCTGTTCTCGTTCCCAAAGTTAATCCGCCAGATGCAAGCGAGAAAGAATTACATCATGTCGATATGAAAGTTGTCTGGCTTGGCCTAGCGTTAATTTCATACGTGTGTCTGATGAGCAAGGGGGAGAAGGGTAACGATCGAATGAAACAGTATTGGGAATCGCTATAGCAGTAGAATACGCGTGATTGATAAATTATTACCAGGGCAGCCGACAGTATATTATCAGGCAGGTCTATAGTCAAAGGAGTTTAGCAAAAGAAGAGGAAAGGACCATTGCATACGGTGCTGCTGTTATTGTCGACACCAGCATCGGCATAAATGCTAGTGCTACTGCGCTGCAAAACGTTATAGCCAGGAGAATAAGGTCAACAATCGAATCGTGATACAAGAGGTAAAATGATATATTTGTGAGATTTATGAAGAGAGTCTCTTCACAGTTAGGGGTTGTGATTTTAGATTTTTCAATGTAGCAGGAAGTACATAAGTTACCTTTGTTACCGAAGCAGCCCATTACCAATTTGTCATATATATATATATATATATATTAATAAAAAGAGACTTTTGTCTGTAATTGCCTCGTAAACTGATTTTTTAACTTGCTACAACTGCTTTTACCCTGCGCTTGAGATGGAAGTAATTGGATGATTTTTCCGGCGGTAACTTTCTCTTACCTACAGAGCGTAAGTTTCAATTAGACTAGTTGTCCATTTCGGAAAATTACTATCAACTTACTTAATTATATTCTTTGATTGTAAAGCGTGGTTGTGGGATACCTTCGATGAGATGGTTAAACAGTTGTTAATTGCATTTTCTAAATACACCGTATTCATTTTATACGCTGCACGGTGTGCATAACATAATATTACAGGAAATTCGCTATTTATATATATACATCCGGCTAGTGTATGTCTATTCGATGCAGGAATGTGCACCTATTAATCCTTCTGTAGAGAATCGTTATTGGTACTCCCGATTTTTAGAACTAGAAATGATCTTAGTATACCTATATTAGAGAAAACTTTAATTTGTTCGTGTTGCTGTATATTGCTACACAGCTTTGACAATTTCGAATTGCCAAACTGAGGTACTGCAATAGAAAAAAAGATTTCATGATATATCCGTTGGGTAGAGTGTCTACTGCAAAATGAAGATTTAAGCTTAAACTGAACCGTTGATTGGCACTCGACAAACTACTACTAATTTCGTACACTGCCTTTACAGGACAATTTATCAATCTGCTTGTCCGAAGAAGTGGTGCACTTAAGAAAAAGGCAATACCGAAATCTTTCAGGGATGCGTGAGCAAGGCACATGTGTATTGGTTGTAGCAAGAGCATGGGCGTCTTTGCGACTTGTATTCCTTCCTGTCTTGTGCTTGTATCGCTGAAGGATTCCTTGCCCGTTCCGGCCCTCAAAAAATGTCAAGCTTTATTGAAGTTGACGTTTAAAAATTTAATGTCGTCCCTCGCTACAACAGCAGGAAGATACAAAATTCAACGGATTCCGCCTGAGTGGAGGCTGAGACTGACGAAACGAGAAAGCGCGAGACAAAAGCAGCAGAATGACGAACGAAGGCACTAGTCTAGAAATGTACAAGGCCACGGTAGAACTGACGATCCTTTCCTTATCTTGTCGAAAAGCATAGAGGCTTTAAGGAAAGGAACACCCCCTGCTACATTAACGAGACAAAAAAGACGAGAAGACTACTGCTACCGGCTACATCAATTACGATGAGCTAAAAGTCATAAGTCGAGAGTAGGACCATTGTGCGTGACGGCAAAAGCAGTCAGAGCGACAATCAGGCAAATAGGCCAGCGTTATATCCTACAATCTTGATTTGGAATCGATAACATTACAAGAATAGAGCCATCAGATACCGCGTAAGTGCTCTCATGCCGAACGACTTTTATGGAAACTTTCAAGGAAAGCATGTTACGCCAGAATGGCAGTGGCATCAATTCACGTGAATGATATTATGCCCCCCCACTACAGTATATAGGTGCTCACTCTGATTGTTTCTATATAGTACATTTCTGTTTGTGCTTGTTACGTGGCGCATCTGAGAGTACTAAATCGAATACAACCGTTGTAACGAACTTAAGTAGTATATGAGAATTCTAAGTTAAAAGTATTTAAATAGAGCGCGATTATATATTAAGTATCAGGGCTTGAAATTGATAGCCCTGCGGAGAGAAGTAATGTGAAATGATCAGGGTTGCTATGCAATTATGCCGGTATTTGTCAGATAAGGCATTGGCTGGTTCATTTAAGAAGTTCAGCTTCTTCCACAGTATCCGGTAATTCCGGTTCGTTAGTTATTTGAAATTTAAGTGATGTACACACCATTTGCATATATAATATTTAGTAATTGTTCTATACACCTTAGTTAACTACCAACCTCAAGAACACTGCATAGGTTACTGGCCTGATTAAAGAATTGCATTAGTCTATTGTTAAATATATAGATAGCTAAAGATTAGATATACGTTGTACATGCTATTATCTTTACAACGAAAGGCTCTTATTTAATGTGGCATTCCTTGTACCGTTTTCTAATACGTCTAACGAAATATGCACACGAGGTACAGGTTTCTTGTCCCTCGTCCGACGACCCTCAATAGAGAACTAGGCGACGTGGTCAACACGTACGGAGCCGTGATAATAAAAATTGCAACAATGATGACCGCTCGTTGCCCAAGTCGGCGACAGGACGTTTAGATAAACTAGTATGTAGAAATTGGGCGTTACTTGGCCAAATTTATCAAGCTCGTATAATCTGTGGATCTAGTATCCTGCTAATTGAGATTACTAGAACACAGAAAAAACGTCCACGCCCATCATGTTACTGTCTGATAGGTGTTCCCTTGGGACCTATTTTACGGGTACCATATGCCTATTTCACTTACTGTGCAAATGCCTACATAAGCGATTTAAAATTGACAGTAGATGTTGTTAATGCCATCACAGCTATCGAACTTCGTAGGAATCAAAGCAAAAACAGTGTTATCAATCGGTGTATTTTATGTAAGCAAGAAGACTACTGTATAATCGAGAAAGCTACTTTCCTAAAATAAAATACCACAGAAATACAGGGTGATCCTAGGGATTTAAGGCCTGCTCGAATGGTGCCGTTTATCATAGCTGACACCTGTTACTGCTGGCACTAGGGGATTACGAGTTGTGTAACGGAACTGCAAACTCACAACGGCAGAAGGCAGCTCCTTATTTTTGCAATTTGAGCGAAAACCAGCTATTACCTAACTGTTCGTGCCAGACCAATCTTTACTAAGATAATCAACTCTTTAGATTATTTCTACTCAATTGTTTGCAGTGTTGTAAATTAGCATACAATTGCAGAAGGAGTGGAAGCAGGTTCCAGCACGGAATGGCGACAAATCCAAACTGACAGAGGAATAACAATGTGGATCTGAAGGTTAATCGACGTTCTCGAAACGTGCATTTTTGACGATCATGCTGCTTTTATTAAGTTGTTAGAGAGAAAGTTCGATGTATGTAGCAACATTTTTTATCATGCTTGGTTCACGAAGACCTCAAGGCACGCATCGTATGTTCTAACGGTCAGGCGGATGCTTACCGAGGATTTTAGAACTAAGAAAGACATTCGTTCGATGTATTTTGCTCCTCAGTTCTCTCAAGCATGAAAAAGCAGCCTGTCTTTGATTTCTCTATGATAAATAAATACCTAATCGATACGGAAATGGGCTGTAAGTCATCTACAAAAATGATCGCTGCCTCGCTCATAATCTAGAGAATGAATATATTTCGGCCGATTTCCGCGGTCTGAGTGTGGGTTCTAGTGAAAAAGACATCATTCCAGCATTTCCACTTCTTTCAAAAGGGAAACGTATCAACAGAAAACTTACTTTGTATATCCCACAAATCGTTATGTTAGCTAAAGTGTCTAACGGGGAAAGCATAAGCCCTCTAGCAAGCTGGTAAAGTGACTCAGTCAGCTAATACGGGACTAACTGCTTGAACACACGAACACATTCTGAAACGAGTACGTATGGCCGTCGTACTGACCAAACTTAAATTCGCTGAATTATCACGCATGGAGCATGAACGGGCAAAAACCAACAAGTTCAATAGGACAGCATCGATTCGTCTACTCAAATATATATACTGACACTGTATAATATCACACCTGATCGGAAATGACCCGTTGGCACAAGTCTCGGTGTATTCAATCTGTTTCCTTAATTACACCGACGACCTATCTGTGTGAAATTTGTACACCATTAGCCTTTCTTGTTCTTATAACCCGATCTTGGGCCTTTTCGCAGCAAACTTTATGTTGAAAAAGCTTCCTTTCATTAAGCATCCTTCCGGCACTCTGGAAGCCCACATATGACGTAACCATGCGCAAGTAGTAATTTTGCCGCAATGCTACCACAACTATATGGGATATATTCACCTTAATACTATTGATAGGACCTTATGATATCGAGTGTATATCGTCGAACAAAGTATTTCTTTGAATCATACCCCATTAAAGCCATGTGCAATGCTGCCGTCAAGGTTCGTGTCATCGACATGCTAAGATTCGATGCACGATATGTGGAAGCACACACGTGGAGTGAGCATTCCCTAGAATCTGAGACCGTTCTTAGAGCCCGTCGTGCGTACGCAACGAGCGGGCGAGAAGAATCACTGGAACACTTTTTTTTTTTTTATCATGTAAAGGTTTAAGTAGCATGGATGGCAGCAAAGTAAATAAATGACACCTGGTATGAGAGGTATGTTGGTGCATTATCGCCAGATTGGGACCTTACAAAGATATCAGCGATAGTTTGACGTTTAAGACGCTGAGCTGATTTGGCTGTGCTGTTGTACATGTACAATTACTTTTCATCCCTACTTCTCATTCGAACTTAAGAGTGGCAATTGACTTATACTTACAGCGCTTCATGTAACCGAAGAGCGCTGAATGCTACCAAAATCGTCTGCGTACGTCCGATCAAATACTGAGAACTGGAAACAAACCGACGTCCGACTAATTCGGGAAAATCCATTCGTACAAGTTAAGGTAAAGTGCGCTTCATGAGAGATTTTTACAACGATTATTTTCCTCGACGCTCGCTTAACGAGCCCTAAAGTTTACTATCAAGCGCTGCAGTTGTAGTACTGAATAAATCTATGAAGCTAAGGCTATTTTGGCAGTGAATTCCGCACAGCATACATCCAGCTATTCGACTGGATGGGGAAACAGGATTCATTTTATTTTCATAATCGTTTTATTCATCGCGATTTTTCAAATAAATAATCAACGGAAACCGTTGTTCTCATAGTTCGTTTCAAGTAATACTGGTCTATGAATGTGTGTGGTGAATTTGGGCTTATGACAACTAGCGTGTATGGTCAAAGCAGGGTCCCTGTAATACACAACAGGAACAAGACGCTCTACGGGTTCAACTGACGAATCGTCTTTCCAACAACCCGCGTCTTCCACACTCCTTGCGTATAGATGCTTATTTTACAACAGTGTATACCGAGCCCACACGCAGTCGTCAAAGCACTCTATCTAGCATCGCATTCTCTCTTCCTGCATCATGCCTTATCGAAACGTTCTCGCTAATCATTTCGATTCGGGAATTTAGCTTATAGAACGTAATTATTTCGCGCTACCTACACTCGCACACAGATGATTCGGGTTACCCAGTTTCGTCCTTTCCTTTCTATAGATTTATCCAATCCTTCTTTGGTTTTGGCACATTCCACCCAGTTCCTGTACTGCCACATTTATGGCCTAATTATAATGTCATTAATTACCCTAAACGTCTGTCCTCTACGCCCGTTGTAGTGAGTGCGAAACCATTATAGTACACTCATAGACGCTGAATGAGCGCCAAGAAGCTAGGTTTTACTGTTGGATCGGGCCGAAGATCTAAGCATCACGTTGGGCCGCATGGTCTGAAGGAGAAGCAAATAAGGTTGTCAATTACGAGAAAGCCGCTTGATATAAGGTATGCGTATGACATTAATTTTTCTCATTATTTTAACATAGAGAACCGTGAAATAAAAGACAGGGGCTGTGGGAATTGAAATTTTGCGTATATTTTTATGATCCCTTCGGTTAAGCGGCGTGCAGTAAACGTTGTCGCCTATGGTGTTTCGGGAATTGATCGAGCCGCGTATCGCACACAGTTCAGCATAAGGGGAGCCTAGGCAACTATGTATGCTTGTGAGTCATTATCTAAACATTTCCATATTAAGAAATTACCTGAAATGTATTTAATTGCCGTTCTATATGATCTGAGAATGTATTGGTAGAGCCTATATCTATTGAAAAAGTATTCAATATACATTCATATAATAGATGAGTTGTTATGCTTAATTAACCGAAATTGGATGAATCAGGTCGTGAACTGCTTATATGGAAGGTATCTATATGTAATAAATATAAGCAGTACGGGTGCTGGTCTGAGAAGTTTATCGAAAGAACGAATTGATTCATCATTTCAAACACGTATCTGTTAATGTATGAACGTGTAATTACGTATCAGTGATCTTTATTACTTGCCAACCCAGCGGAAACACGGGTGGCAAAAGCAAAATACTTACCTCCGTATACACAGTAGATAGCGTGCCCGCGTAGAACCTGCTAAAACTAAAGCCATTAATGTTCACTTTATGCAGAACTAGTTCTATATAGCTATACTGGTGGCGTTGGCTGAACGTCGTAATACATGTCCATCAACGTATACCAATTTCAAATACCGCTTAACTGTAATCCACCAGCAGATTGCAGCAGCTGATTAATAAACTTTTTTGTTTTTCTCAATTTAAGAACAGTACGGCTGGCATACATAACGTTTTATAAATATAAAAACAGTTCTTTGTTATTGTCCTTATTATTTATCAACGTCAGTCGATAGCACGATGCAGCTTGCTCTATTGTCACTTGAGAAACACGAGTGAAGACAAATTCAGATGCAGATTGTTCTTCAATGGCCGTCGAAAGTGTCTAGTGGTTGGAGACGATCAACACTGCATAGGACTACGACATGCAACAACCGAATATTGTTTGGCAACGACATAGTGGCCTCAGATACAGGACTTTGTTTAGGTCCACCCTTGTGATTCTTAAGCATAAATTACAGGCTGTTGGAGATGAGGTCTATTGTTACGGAAGCCATTAGATAAACATTTCTTCTTTAGATGTACATTTCAGGGAAACGCTTGTCATAACGTATCCAGATGGTCCAGCCACCATCGTCCAAAATGGCTTGAGAGAGGTGCTTTGTTATCTTAACCAGCAGCTTTTCTTTCTTTTTGTTAACATATATATATATATATATATATATAGGAATAGAATGAAAAGCTGTATAAGCTCAAATTTGTTCGACTATGCCGCATTTTAAAACCGCACAAGTTACGTTCGTAAAGCGCTAAAGCGTTCGCCAGTTTTTTTTTCAGCGTAGTTGAACACGGGTTTTCTCAGACCAAGATTAGAAAAGAGGGCCGGATATTTATCTGAATAGGACTGCATTGGATGGGAAACGTATACTGGAGCCCCTAGTTTCTTAGACAAGCTGAATTAACAACCGATCACAAGTCGGCACAGGTAGATTAGATACCTTAAAAGCTATATATGCTTGAATTTATCCAATAAACTAACCGATAAAACTACCTTCAGTAATGAACATTAGCTTCCAGTGTACTTAGCTGCCCCGTGCACGGCAATACTATCAGATACCCCATGAATATCTCGGAGCAGACGGTACGTAACACAACTATAAGAAGAAAACGCGATCGCCACTGGTAGAGACCTTTATACACACTTTCAAAAGCAATAATCTGCCAAAATATCATCAGCAAAACATTATAGCACGCATGGCTCGAATTTAGAAATATTTCGCTATTCCGCCAGTTGCCTTAAGTGCATTTAGGTACGCCGCGTTTTTATTTAAGGATTAAAATAGCTAACATTACGTACATCTTATCTTATGAAAATGAACGTCCTCTAAATTCTGTAGAATATTCTCTACGGTGTTGCGTTTACCGAAAAATACTTACTTTCAGATTTTTGTTTGAAAGATCTTGTCTCCTAGATAGAGCATAAACATTTAACAACGCAACATCTTAAGTTTTGTCTAGATTTAACGGTAAGTTACATTAAAGTGCACATCTTATAGGTGTTTTCTTAAGGTTTATACCTGGTTCCAGTTTCGAACATTTTAGACAAATAAATTATATGTACGCACGTTTTTTTTTTCTAAATGACCCATCGTATCGTTGAATCATGAACTAAGAAATTTAATGATAGATCAAATGTAATTACATTCTGCGTATGCTTTGCCCATCTAGTAATTAAGTATCATGATTTGATGCATCAGCTGCAATTCTACATGGGTTTTTGGTGTCATCAATGGAGTAACGCAGAAAACAGAAAAATGTAAGACAACAATAAATAACGATGTCGTAAAGTTGAGGCACGAAAAGAAACGTGCAGTGATGCTGATAATGGTCATGATAGTGACAAGTTGGTCGTCGGCTTGCCGGTGTTAAGACGTACAGGGTGTAACAGTTCGGAAAGAAATTATCCTAAACGTGGGATGAATGACGTCGAAGTTAGAAGCTGATTGGGCTAACGCAGCTGCCGTATGGCAGCACAAGGCGGAGGAGTCAGTTGTTTCCTTACGAAGGTGATCGTAGTGCACCCCTAACGCTCAACGATACGAACAACGGCGCGGCGGCGGAGCTGTCGCCCCATCCCCGCCTTCTCTTACCACCTTCTACAACGCTTCTGGCTCTTCTACTGCTACCGCTGCGCGACCATCTCACCTGGTGGGGGTAATCATTATTCATGAGCAGAGTGTTAGCGGAGTTGTACTTTTAGTGCACTGGGAGCGTTGAGGATAGGCGGCGTGTCTGAAAGAGCGTAGGAGAAGGCAATTGCAATTAGATTGCCGCTAGACTCGTCTTCTTCTTCGTCTGCTTCTCCTTCTTAATATGCGTCTTTTGCTCGTTCTTACCCTCTGTCTCTTTCCCTCCCTGCTCTTTGGGGGTCGTTATTGACTAGGTGACAAAGACGGTCGTGAACTGCTGCGGTCTTCAGCGATGCATTCCCCAATAAAATGAACCCGGTATAAAAAAAAAAAAGAAAAAAACGAGATCGTGCCGAACGCACCTGGCTTCGACGCTCATAAGAAAAGCCCTTAGCACCTCTACCATCATAAGACAGTGCACCAGAACGAACTATTACTAGCTAAATAAGGCCCATTGCATCGGACAGTTTTGTCACAATTTGCCGTGCGATGCAGTGAATATTGCGCGTAAATAGAGAGGTTTATTGCCTCTTTTGTTATTATTGAACCTAGAAGCACCATTCACCTGCTTTTATCCTTATATAGGTATGCATCGCCTAATCCAAATCTTTTTCTAATTACTAGATGCAACTATACCTTTCGACCTTAGGGTCACAATTGGTCGAGCAGTACCTAGGCGCAGCCGTTATCGCCAGGGTCTAAATCAGCGTTCAATGAGAACCGCGTTTCACGTAACTATGCACCAAAATAATTATATATGTTACGGTATATAAGTTTCTCTTTATGATAGTGAAAAAAAAAGCTGGTTTTTTTTGTTCTACGAGCATCACTACTTAACGATTCAAAAAAAGCCAGGACGACAAGTTCGGAGCCTACTTCCGTTCAGATGATCAGTCACTCAACACAAGAACGACCCT
Organism: Varroa jacobsoni; assembly: GCF_002532875.2. Taxonomy (NCBI): domain Eukaryota; kingdom Metazoa; phylum Arthropoda; class Arachnida; order Mesostigmata; family Varroidae; genus Varroa; species Varroa jacobsoni. The sequence goes on along the minus strand of NW_019213254.1, from coordinate 277,540 downwards.
TTCTTAACTCAACAGCGCTGTTAGTAAACATGAATCTAAACCTTCTCTGATATTCGCACACTCTTGTTATATGTACACTCTCGCGTTTAGGGCTCTAGCCGAGCGAAAGCATCCGAATACCTATATACAAATGTGCTTTTGGAGAACACCTGAAAACATGTGATATCTTGATCCATCCTTGACCGAATCTGGTTCCCTTGTTCCTTTCAGAGATCGATACTATATTATTTATTTGATTGCAACATTTTATAGACCTAATTTTCCAAATCGGTCTTGTTATTATAGATCATTACTCTTGGCAGATGTTAGGTATACAGGAAGAGATGTGAAAAAATGGGCCTAGTAGGCCTGTCTTTGGTCTCAGGCAGTGATCTGTCGCTTTCGCGTGCACACATCCTTCTTTAAGTTCGATTGCCATAGCGGCCACACCTATAGCCACAACCGTTTCCATGGAGTATGGTTGAGTAGCTCGTAATGCCATACATAAGCAGCTCTTTCTTGGTACGCGAGCGGTAGCGGCGTTCCTCACCCGTTTTCGTAGAATGTCAGCTGGGTACTGTTTCCGGCTTGCGAGCCAGAACGGTTTGAATCCCGTCAGATTCCACAGTAGATACTAACCCTTGCCAGAACCACGTCACGCTTCTACTCTTAGCCGCGCATTACCACAGCAATAAAACGATTTTGCAAGGTCTGTCGTGCAATTGGCTAAGTCGCAATCTACCGTTTGTGTAACCGCTACATCAATCATTGATATTGAACTCGAAAGTATTTATCATCTATCTGAGGCAGTTGTGCGCACAGTGGAGGTAGGCTGCATCTGCGTTGTTAATTGGGCCAATGCCTGTCAGGGTGGAAGGTTGTGCTCGGATTGAAACAAGGGTTTGAAGATGGAGACACGTTGTCTGTGTACCATTGAGGGTGAGTCGCTTTGCACGCCATTGTTCTTTAACCAAATGGAAGCATTCCGGGCCAGTGGAATTCAGTTCTGCTTTTAGCGTTCGTGGGAGAGAGAAAGGGAGCTAGCAACCGAACCGCCTTTAGCCGCTGCTACTCGAGGGCAAGGCACTAGGGGCCGATGCCAAGATATGATGAATGAGTCAAGTTGTGTCTGAGACGATTCAAACGCGAAACAGTGCCCTAGAACTATCGATATTTCCCGCCATGAGTTTGATAGACAGAAACTGTGTAATGCGCTTCGTGCAAATACAACGACGACGCTAGCTAACCGAAGTTAACCTAACAGCACTCGACAAAGCACAGGATAGAGCTAGTTCTTGACTAATAATATCTACGGGTTACGTGACCGCGTAATATCTGATTGTAAAAATATTTGTAATCAGGTTTCTGTTCAGTTTGCTGCTTCTGCCGCCTTCTGACGCGTCCGATTATGGAATTCGGAGGAAAATCTCCGTAACTACTTTCCCCTCTCCCGCTCACTGTTTCATTGTATCGAGCTTCGTTTGCCACTGTCTGCGCAAAGTGTTCTCTTTTATGAACTTCCAAGGTTAAAAACTTGGCGTATATGCACTAGCGGACATATACTGAGCATTTTATTGACACTCACATCAAGCACATATGGCAGAACCTGCCAGACGATAGCAGACTATAGCGGCGTGTTGGTTATCCTAGCCCACCGGTTTGCCTGAATGACATCTGGTGAACTTTGACTGCAGGCCAAAACAGGGTCAAAGGCCCTTTTCCGATGTTCGTGCTTGGCGAACTGTGCCCTTCTTGGAAAGGAGTTGGAGGCAGTAACCGCTCGACGCTCATGATTGATTCTCAAATGATGGATCAATGCAAATACCAACTCCTTCTGCTACCATAGATTTTCGTCTAACGATAGCCGGGTGACGTCAATAGTAATTTGACGCATCGTCTTAGGCTTTCGATATTTCCATAACCTCCAGAATCTCGGAACCGTATTGAACGTTATCCGGATCGTAGCAAAAAACTGCGAACCGACGAATATACTAGTTATAGACAGGTCTGATTAGACAAAAAGATATATTAGCTATGTATGGCGCGGATGCCGCCGACACAATCCTATAAGGTCTGCTTACACTGGGATTGCATTTGTTTTGAGTTTAGCGTGGTTGACAGTGAATTTTTCATTGATTTAATGATGATTTTAAAAATGTATCGCTTTCCTAGTGATTTTAGCCGCAGATGAAATTTTAAAAACTTCGACCAGATCCAGTAGAAATGAGACAACTAGAAAATATGTTTAGATGTTCTTACGAGAAAGTAGCTTGAGATATTGCTATTCATCCATTGCAGTGGCGGTGACAAAGTACTAATTTATACGTTCAATAGATACGCTTAGCTAAGCGTGGCTAATAACTCCTCTAGTTAACCAATTTGGTGCGCCACCAGTTATCAAGCTTATTTCTCAACAAAACCAAATACCGTTTTATGACAATGTTTAACCTACTGCAACTTATAAGAGCAGCATTCTAAGTTATAACTACTATTAGACTTCATAGAATAACTGATTGTCTCGGGCTCTTGACCTCGTCGATGACTTAACCAGTAGCTGAAACCGAAGTGGCCTGAATGCGGTACGCTACAACAGTGCATCTAGGTTTGACAACACAGATACGTGTTGTGTCGCGGACATAAATCTCATTATTTTCTTCAAGTTAGCTCTGGGAATTAAAAACTTTGCCCCTGAACTAGCTCACTCTGTGGCTAGTCCATTTACAATGAAATCACAAATGTGCTTACGTTGTAGTATAATTTTATAGGCGGGTCACAGCACTATTTGCTTCGGTGGAGTTCGTCAATCCTAAGCTTATCTACCTAAGTCCTAAGCAAAAAAGGCAACTCCGCTACTGAAATTGCTGTTTTCCAGTCGGCTTCCGAATAGGCCTACCACGTTAAGCATGCATTTAGCTCCATAGCTGATATCATTGACCGCTCACTTGGTTTACCCCGTTTTGCCTGCCTTCCGTCCTAGGATGCCACCGTTTTACCCGGTGACCCATCTTGAGGTGTCCAGAAGTTGTGCAAAGGCGGATCTACGGAACAAATGCTGTTTCTGCTTTTGAGTGTACTTTGCATCCGATTCCGAACCGCCCCACAGTGTCGCTTGGTACATCAATAAAATTTTGAGTTTAGTAAAAAGGCAATCTGTCGAGATAGGTCAAAGCGTCGCCGTCTCAATGCAGTCTCACATGTTCCACCAGCGACATGCCATCGTTGAGGTGGACAGTGTAATATCGCTGAGAGGGCCAATCATTGCTGGCAGACAGACTGTTCCAAATCTTAAACATGGACGCAAAGAAGATGTTTTATGGACATGAAGGAGCCCCACTCACGGTGTATGATAAATAAGCGATATATCTTCTACAAATGAACGCGGTACAAACTTGATTGAATGGATTTTTCTAGCTTCGCTCATATCAAAGCAATCAGGTTAATTCAATAGAGAAAAATTAGCACTTATTTACGTTATTGCATTGCATACAAACTGCATCAAATTCCCACCTCCCGACAGATTCAATAGGCGCAGTATACGACAGCGAACAAAAAAAAAAACAGTGCTCTCTATCTTCCAACCAACGATAACGAATTAAAAATAATATAATCTCTCTGTAAGAGTAAGGTAAACGCTGAGCGTTAAAATCATGATTGTATCTATTATGCCCTATGCCGTCGGAAGGTATTGCGCACTGAATTTTTAATAGTATATTGCAGGGATTTTTATGTAATTTGTTTTTACATAGAAAAGAAATGTTCCGCTATACAAGCTAATAACGGCCAATTTCGTTGAGAAAACGATTTATCTTATCTTCATGTTCTTGGTTACAAATGATATGCGCAAACAAAACAATTTACATAGACTGTAATCTGAGATTAAATCGGATGTGAATACCATTAAAATAACAATACCAACGAATATGGTTTAACTTAAAAAAGTATCTTGTTATCGGTCTTAGCTTACGGTCGAGACGAGCCGACATATAGCCATGTATTTCAATGTATTACTTATCTATAGATCATACTCGTTTAAGCGTCGTCAGAACGCTAAAACAAGTCCCTGGCTTTAACTATACTTTTAATCTGTCTCTGTCGAAGCCTCTTCATCCACAATTACAGCCACATGTAATAACCCGATCAACGCAAAAGCTAAGCGTCCACTACCCTAATTGTTACTTTTCTATAGTTGGTCATTCTTTGTTGTAAAGGTCTTTCTAGAAATCCCCTACAAATATTCTCGGTGAGCTTCAGCTGAAAATGTTGTGTCGGAAACCCTTCAGCGTGTAAAGGTTGCAGCAATGCGTCGTGGTATGTGGAATCACAGAGGGAAACATCCTCGTTACTGGCTTTTTGAGAAACAAAATTCGTGTACCATATATTATCTAGTTTCGATGCTACTTCGACTTCTGCCATTTGCCAAAGTAAAGCAATACTCTAGTAGTGGAAGTTACCGTTGCTAAGAAACCTTGAAACGACCGGTGCCCATTGCTCAGCTTTGAATTCAGCAGCGGTTTTGCCAACTTGCATTCACTAGTAAGTAACGTACATATGCATTGGTCTGATGGATTCATCATTCCAATTTGCGCATTTTCAATGACCCTTCTCAGCAAGATGAAATGTTCCGTATAATCACTCGACTTGTAGCTTAATGGCGTGCCGCATGGGCCGGTGGCCTTGACGCCGGTCAAACATCAAAGCCGTGTTTACGGGATTGTTCGTTGTCGTTCGCGTAGTAACAAGACCTCATTACGCATACGTATCAAAAAAAAAAGATTAAAAAAAAAAGAGCACATCGACGTTTGTAGTGTTTCTCATCCACATTGAAAGGTGAGTTCACACAAGCTCCCGTAAGAAATTGCCTTTTTCAACTGAACTTTACCGTAAAACATATGGTAGCTGTATGCCTTTGTAAATGAACGTTTCGCTTACACTAGCTGCCGCAATACAGCTGCCCCACAGAATACATACGACACCTTCGAATGATATGGCTGTCTCTATTCGGCAACTATTTTATCTTACTTCATAATATATATGTGCTTACAACGTTTTTTTTTTTTTTCGTTTCATAAAGTAATCTTCTCGAACAATATACGACTCAATGTTGTTTGGTTACTCTTGACAAAGCGTTATTCGCGAAGTGATGTCGAAGCTATGCGTGAGGTGTGCAAACCAGTTGTAGCTTTCCCGGCTTAGCTCCGTTACTCTACGTGTGTGTCGATGAGTGTATGGTACGTGGTGCGCTTACCGCTTTAACGGCAATGCATCTTTCTTTCGATGGCTGTTGCTCGCTATTGTCGACTCTCCTACTAACTAGCTAATTAGTGAGACGAAGTAAGCAGCAGGCCTTGGAGCAGGCTCCCCGGGCCCAAGTTGGCCGAAAAGATGAGACGGTAGAGAATGGTGGTATTACAGGGAAAGAAAAATCAAGGTAAGAGCCAGGCCATTGGACTACTGTCGTACAAGAAAGAGACCAGCAAAGGAGGAGAAACAGGAAGCGACTTAGCAGAACAGTAAAGGATAGTACCGCCGACGAGAAGGCCGCGGTGGAGCAGGACGAGTCCGTTGGCTACCTGATTGCTACTGGCGGTCGTCCCAGGCGTACTAGTAACACGGTGAAAAGTCTTAGGAAATACGACGAAGAGCAATCGAGGGATTGAGCTTGGCCTTTAACTAGGTAGGAAAGGTGAAAAAAATAGTTCAACAAAACGAGAGAAGGGCTGGAGGGAGATGTGCTGCCATCTTCTTGGCTTGCGCATCTGCAGGGAGGACGACGACGAGGAGAAGAGGCCATCACTGGAGACGGAAGACGAAAGGAGCAAGTAAAAGCAATACAAACAGTAGGAACTTAACAATGAGTGGACACTGTTCTATATACCTCGCTTTGCTGAAAGCGACCCAGAGTTAGAAACGTGCACTGGCTACTACTTCGTCCCCCAAGATGGATGAGCATAAATCAGAACAGGATGGAAACGAAATCTGGAAAGTCAACGCGTCAACTGGCCGAGCATGGTATAAAAAAGCGAAGTTTGGCAGCAAGTACTTGGCCTCAAGGATTACCTGTTCTTTGCATAGCGGGCGGCAGAGAGAAACGAGGCAGACGAGTGATAGGGCAGTGGAGGAGAGAGAAAGAAAATGGACGAAGGAAGACTAAAAAACCTGTAGAAGAGGAAGCAGGCGAAACGATCTAGGTGAGTTAGGACTGACACTTGAATTCTTCCGAGCAACGGGGAGCGTAGTTATGCAGAATAGAGCGACCGCAATCTGATTGAAAGAAATCGTCTCAGCTTGGAGCTATTATGTATAGATGGGGTTTTTTGCGATCGATTATCTTCATGATTACAGTAAAACATAAACTAACAAAATTAAATAAATTTGAACGTCAGCTACAACATATAACTTTTGGCTGTTCGGACATCACAGAAACTTCGCAGGTATCGTTAGACTGCAGTGGATCAAGGTCCTAGGCTGGTGCAGTTCACCTTACATACTAAAAATCCTAGCACGCACAGGGGGGCTCTTTTATCTTTTGGCAAAAGGATAAGCCAAGCAAATTCAAGTTAAATCAAGTCGCATGTTTAGTCACTATCGGCAAAGCTGTTTTCATTTCTTCTTCTTACACGTCTGGCTATTGTGCACGGGCTTAATTATTTTTTAGTGGTATACTTACCCACGGAGAAGTGACATTGATCCTTTCGTTATTTAGCATGCTTCTCGTCTTCTAGAGAAGAGCAGATAGTGCAAATTAACTGATTTGCTCCCTTACCGTCGTTTTCAACTTATTATGATTATTGAGTATGGAAGTTCTGTCGGTGTATGCAGAGCTTCACTGTAGCTATAGGCTATATTCCCCTTCTAGGACTACTGCCGGCAGAAGGCTGTCAGTGGAAACCTCCGTCGTCAACGATTATCGCTAGTCTCGGCTGTGTTTGGCAGGTCGGAAGCACGTATGGTGACGTAACGTTGTATTCACCGTCTTTTCCTTCACTAGCGCCGGCAAAGAAATAGGACGAGAAGCGGAGCCAAATCAGGTCGAGCTGACTACTGCTGTGTCTTATGTTCTTATTCGGTATGATAATATTAACTTGAGTGGCACGAGAGAGCGGCCAGGACGGGTCGATGCTACTGGAAATATTAACACGGCTGATCTAGCTAGCCCTCCACCCAGTGTTCGTTGATCAATCAGGTATACTCAGCCTCGCGCTGAGAGATAGGCAACGAGAGACAGAGAGAGCTCTAGCGAGACTCTCAACAAGCGCTGAAGATAGCAACGACGGTGTTATGGGGGTAAGATAAACACTGAAAGAAACTGCGATAGAGGATGTCGTTGGGATACAACTTAGAATATTCAAGGACAACATAAAGTACGCACAGCGCTCCGTGAAGTTGGCAAACGGCGTACACTCCTAAGTGTAGCCTAGACCTTACAGCAGTCTATCGCTGAAAAAATATGCTAGTAGACAGAGAACGAGAAGGACAGTTTACGCGGAGAAAACAGGGACAGACGTCAGCGACATCTTTGAATCTTCTCTTTGTATAGATGCGGGTGTCTCAAGGCAGCCTTGCAACGTCTACTATTTTGCATATATGACTGTAGGAACAGAATTATCATTGTGAAAAATACGGCCATCGATATAGACGGCACTACACATCCTTCAACTACATACGTTGCAAGGTACGGATGACGAGTTACTAGTGTCTACGTTCTTTGACATATATATAGGATGAAAAGGTAAATGAGCTCAGTATTCGAGAGAGCGTCGTCGGTGTCCAAGAAGATGAAAGGCCACATGCGACTCGATCCACTCTACTGTTTCGGAGGACCCGTATAATATTTTTCTGCTGAGGTTGCCACAAAAGAGAAGTCCTTGTGATTGCTTGTTAAGTAATAACGTGCTTGCTGATTAATCTACGGCAGACATATAAGAAATGCATATTAGGAAACAAGGGTAGACCTTATGGTTATGTTGAGAGCCAGACACCTGAGGTAGTCAGAGCCCAACGGCAATCCTCGACCCGAAGCTTTGGTTTCAAATGCATTGTATTTTTATTTAAAATCCCCACAAAAATAATATATACATCTCCACGATTAGGTGTTAGTATTTTTGATGGAGGATTAGGTATGTAGAGAACTGAAAGTGAACAAACAATCAATGCTTTGTCGTGTGCCGAAAGAGTATGTAGCGTGAACCGCCAGGATCTCTATATTCACTAATATATTGTAGTATAAAAAAAACTCCGGTAAATATCGAGATTGTTTTTTTTATCGCGATCACTATTCCCAGCTACATAGAGAATGAGCAAGCTCCTACTTTGAACGAAAATGGTCGATGCGCGTTCGCAGACTTTGTAAAAGTGCTGAGTGATGACAATTTGCCTGATGAGCCTAAAAAGCTATTTTCAAACTCCCTCAAACTGGATACTTTAAAATTGAATGAATAGGCTCATGCATTTGCTTTCCTCCAAAGCGAAAGTACGGTAAGATACAGTGGTCTAGTAAACCAACTTGCAGCCAGTATAACATAAAGGCTATTAGTCCGTTTTAAGCCTATCTTGGTAAATTCACTGCGTCACCAAGAGGTTCTTCGCCCACCAAAGTAAGTTGTAAAAGCAGCAACTGATCTATAACAAGTAATAATTAAGTTTTTTTTTTTGTGATGACTAGAAATCAAACATAGGAGTTTTAAAAGAAGAAAACATTTCATTGCATTATACTTAAACTTAACTAAAGCGCCATTAACTTATTCAACTCGTTAACCGTTGAGTGGGTTAAGTGTAGTAACTTGCCGGGGTGTTTGCAGCAATTACTTGGCACTTCCCACCATGTCGGCGTGCAACACTTGCTTGCTTCTAGCTTCTACTTCTACCGTTTGTCTGCAGCTGCTACCGCAGCTTTTATAAGCAGGTAAACGCTTCCACTCGGCCAGACGAACTCGCATACTGCTTGATCTGCGCCAACGAGCCACGTAACTCTGTAAGATCTTTCACACTTCCATTGTTTAATCAGTTTTTGTGGGAATAAGCGATGCCAGTGACCAGACAGCCGTTAAAAATGACTTCGTTGGGATAAGTTAGACTCATATCCACCGAAACAAGGTCTTTGACTATTTGGCTGTTTGTGGCTAGTACAGTACGAATCCACTGATCAGGTTCGACCAACGACTCGTCAGACTTGCCCCTGGAGTGTTTGGGTAAATGTGTCAAGAAGCTGGGTAAAGGTGGCTAGGTCTATAGTGGTCAGCTAGCTATATAGCTACCAAGACGTCCACAACCACACTATTACTCGTAGTAAAGCCAAAAATAGTAATACCTGTAATTGGAGCGAACTTTCGTCGAAGTCGACTGACTTCTTGCCGCTGCTATAGCCTAACGTGGCTGACCAGCCAGGATATACCTTTAGCTGAACAATACCACCGTCAGAGGAAACAGATATAGGCAGAGCAAGAAATAGAAAGCAAGTTACAAGGGGAGATTCTTCCTTCTATGCGAAAATAGTTTCAGATGTACGTGGATACTGCAGCAGGTGGCTGAGGTAAAGGAAAAATGACATTCGTACTTCGCCTATGTTGAGCTGCGAAATCTGCCGAAATGAGCGGGAATAGGCACGGGTAGTAGCGGGACACAGGAAGCCAAGACTATCCAACTACCAGGAAGCTAGCCACCCCACCTACTGCAGTACACTGATGACGCAAACCAGTGTCCTCTCCTCTACCCTGGCTCAACCTGCATCCCGCCTTAGTGTCGCTAGAGGTTTCGTTCTAAAATACACCTTCTCAATGTCGCTTTATTTTCGGCCCTTTTGATGGTTGTTAAGACGACAAGACCCTGATAGGCAGTGAAGACGGCAACAATGGCAGCTGCTGCTCCTACAACCTTTGTCGCTGACTCGTCGCTTTTTATAGCAGCCATAACACGGTGGCATGGCTTCCTCAGTTGTTGTCGGTTCGTTAGACCGCAGATGGATTTCTTTGCGCAGCAAAGGAGGGTTTGTGTTTGCCGAGCTTTGAGTGTAACAGACGTACGTCCTACGATATGGAGTTGTTGCCGTTGTTATTCCTACTTCTTCTTAGCGATGCGGAAAGGGTTAAATGCTGCGTCGTGAAACACGATAACGCTTTTTGAACGCGACTTCCTACAAGGCAGTGGTTTATATGACTTATAAGAACAGAGGTAAAGAAGTAAACGCTCAGGATGACGAACGTAAGAACTGGACATTTATCAGCGTACCAGAAAACCTTGTGGTCTCCTAATACATATTCAATACAAACTGATATCATTATTCGTCATGGACTTTCTTTGAATTAAAATAGGACAATAAAGACGAAAAGGTACAGGAACGCAGACATGAACATACGTAAATCAGTGCAAACAGCTGCGGCATGAAATGGGCTAATCATTTTCCTTAAGCACGAAAAGTTATCGTCCGTTACTAACGTCTATTGTTTCTCATATGGAGCTCGACACAGCGTTACTCGCCGCGCCTTCCATAGCTCGCCGCTGTCCTAGAAGAACGGTTGACTATGTTACAGTGCTACAATGGGTCCCATTTCGTTATCACTTGCTGTAGGAAAAAAATTGTTGTTAACGGATCAATCTCATAAGTGACGCCCAGTAAACAGTCTTTTATATTAATACTCACATAAAACACATGCTTCTAAGTACGAATACATAGCCTTCTATTTTTTTGCCCTATAATAGAGGGCACAGTTACGCCGTTCAGCCTATGGACTATAAAATGACCAGCCAGTAAGTCCTAGCTCCGTTAACAACTTGAAAAGATTATAGTGGTTGAGGCCGATCACTTAAAACATAGGTAAGTTAAACATCAAACAGTCCTCACGAAAGGTTTCGCTTATTCTGGTCTAGTTTAAAATCGCATCCTACTTAAGGTGAGGAGCAGATCTCAAAAAATCATTGAGCCATCCCCGAATAATAGTTATGAATGAACCCCGAGCCACGAATAATAGTTATGAATTACTATTGGAGTGCAGCCAACAACGGAGCTTAGAGATAATATTTACGCTGTGGTCCTATTTTGTTTGCATGAGCTGTGTACGTTACGTGATAGATATCCAAGAGGCAGTCCAAAGCCAATGGGAAGTGAAATCGCAAGCCCAATTAAAACAATGTGGGCAATATTGGCTTGGTATCCTGGCATAATAACGACAAGTGGCAAGAAACAATATTACTCACGATCAAAATTTCTTGTCGAAAGTTTCCTCTAAGACTACAAATGAATATTAGCTTAGACCTTAACCAACAATATACAGAAGAAGCTATTTCTTCTTCTCTTGGCAAAGCTTAATGTTATGATATTATTAGTACTACTACATTACAGAAACTGTCAGTTATCTGCCGGCGCGTCTGGAAGCACCTCCATATTGGGTTGAGCAAAAAGTTCCCGTCGGAGCCGACAGATGGCGCTAGTGCCGGATCGGCTGATTGTATCTAGCTAAAACTTCTCAAGATAATTGTTTTGCTTTTCGGCCGTGTGTCTTGTTGCTTTCATTAAGCCGTTATCGTTAGCAGTGGTCATTCGTTGCATTGAGTCATGAAACTCGTAAAGCTGGATATACGACATTGTCTTTGTTCACTACTTTCGTGTTTGACAAAGTGCTGCCGGGACAAGGAGAATTGTTTGCAAAGCTGAAGGCCAACGTACAGTAAGCATTAGCATTTTCCAACTTTAGCTTAATCGCTTCAGAGTCGAACATTTTCATTTGAACGGCAAATCACGCTCCGTTCACAAGAAGCGAACGACGCCGAATGGTCCTTCTTGCGCAAAATGCGGCGCGGTTAACTCGAGCTACAAGTGACCCATATGGCCGTTGTCAATCGTTTGTTTGTGGTAGCAGAGACTGAAGAGGAACGATAATACACCGTCATGAAAATGGCAAAACATCTGACGACATGCCTTTCATTGGTTGCACAATAAAAAAGAAAGTAATTTACTTACAGGATTGTTACTGATCCTTTGCGACACCCTTAACGTAGACCCGAATGATTAGACACTTCCAGTTCGACGCCGTGAAGAAATATTTGTGCCTAAAAGCTGCACCATTGAATATGGTAACAGGAAAAGGCAGTGTCATACTATGAACTATTCAAATCCCAGGATAAAGCAAAGCGATTCGTCCGTCGAAGGCACGGAATCGACAGAAAGAGACACTGGACTAACAAAGGATTGCTGCTTGGCAACGGTACAACGCATACAGTGCTGATGACCCAACAAGCCATTGGGAAACCCTGCACCACATGGTGTGCAATCCCGGACATCGCTGCACCTGATTCGGACAATGCAGTAGCGCCAAGAAAGTAAACATTTCAGAGCACAGATCGAATTCCGCAAATGAGGCGACAAATGGATGGACCGCAAGAAAGATGAGCGAACGTTGTAGCAAGGGAATAACACTTATTAAAATTAAGATATGTTCACCTGTTTGAAAATTACGATGAATAAAGTAGCTAAAAACAATGACACCTTTTTACTCAGTCTAATAAATCGATTTTTTACCTCCTAGGCGAAATTTCCTCCTTAGGGGGCCTGAATGCGAGGTTTCAGCGATTGATTGAATACCTTTTTTGAGAATGGATAGCTTCCTTATTCGACAAAGCCCAGTTGGGTTCTCAGGCGATTTGCTCCACAACTGTGAGAGCTTCTAGAGCGCCTATGTCTGGAAGTTACTCGTTTCTCAAGCTCTGTAATAACTGAGTAAAAAGATCACTTTTCCACAGTTTTGTTAATTTGGGGTAAATGCAGACACCGATGGAATTCTGTGAAGATGGCTAGGCATTTGTACATGCACTCGATAACTGGCTATATGTAGTATGGTAGATAACCGATGAATCAAGATGAGAGAATGGGTGTGGGGTAGTAGCCAATTACTTCAACAAGTTAACAATGCCAAATCGACAGGTTCATTGATACGAGGTTATAGGTTGATTAATCAGGAAGAACTAGTGAAACTGGATCTTGGCGACACGATAAAGGGGCTACAACAAAGTCCGAGCAGAACTACACCCGGACAACTGTGAAGACTAAGATTTATATTAGACTGCGTGTAACACGAATCTAAATCGATTATATAATTATTTATTATTATTAGAAAACATGCGCATAGAGTAAAGGGAACGAGACAGCAGAATCGTTTTAGATGTTTAGTAGGAAAATGAAGCCATAGGCTGCAACCAATCACGTGAATAGGGTAAGAGGATAACTATGGCAGAATAATAGGATCACTGAGTAAAGGCAATTGACTGAATCAGGAAAACTGGATTACTGCCACTGCCAACGAGTGGTTAGATTGCTCGTAACGCCAATCAAATTCAATTCTAGATAATCGGATTTTTGCAGCTAGGCAACAAGTTGTCAGAACATTCCAATGACAAAAATTCATACCTGCAAAGGTATAACTGTAACTTTTAATAGAGTTATACAATAATGAATCAACGATAGAACGAAAGTCTACTAAGTTAGTTCAATTGGATACTCATTTTCTTGTTTTCTTTTCCTGTTGCCCAAAAGCAAACCGGTCCGATTGATGCTGCGATAATATAGATCCATGACGGTCTTGAAAGCGCAGTCTCATCTGAAATCCTCTATCACCTGATTTTGACAACGAAAACTTAGTATCTCAGCTTTGCTTGGGCAAATAGGTGTAGCAGAAGGCAGAGCGCGTTTATATATAAATGGAGGCCTTTCAGATCTCTGTTACGAATTGTCAATTACCCTCGTGTAAATGAAAATTATCAAACTGTGTTCTTCCTCGATATTCCTGCAACCAAAATGCTTTATTCTTTGCAAAAAAGCCTTTTCGGGTCGGTAGGCACGGGGCTGCAACTGTTTCGAACGCCATGGTCTAGTCAACATATGAGCGCATGCTACAGATTTGTATACATGGCTAACCGTTCTACAGGTTAAGCCTGAGCACAACGTGCTGCAATCCGACTAAACTCTACATATAGATTGTTACCGTACTTCATGTCCATACGTCCTTCTCTTAGGAGATATATAGCTGAGGCCGAGCCGTTGCCAGAGTCAGCCGACGTGCACTTTAGTTCGGGTTTCTGTGGTATGCGAAGCAACTCCTAAACTAGGAATGGCACGAAACAAAGGACGCGTGTAGAATGTGAAGCTTCTAGTGATGCCTAATATGGAGTTGGGAGGCTTAAGGTGGTTGATGTCGGGCGAATGTAATAGGCAGAGGCTCGTCTGAACGAGGTCATCATTAGACTTGATGCACGGATAAATGCTCTTGGGTACGTACTCGTCAACGGATTCCTGTGTCGAGTCAAAGCACTGTTGAGGATTGCGTGAACCCAGCCTGAGGCTGCAATCATGCTTTGCCATTCCAGGAAGATGGGTAAACCATGCAGGAATCCGAAAAAGCTGTACAGCGTATAGTAAAGCGTTTTCACATTGGCCGCGGTGCATACGCTAAGGTCAGGAAAGTGGCGACTCGGTGTGAAAGTTGGCAAAGTTCAAGGCTTAGGAAACCAAATGCGCATACTCGAATGTCTGCTCCGAACCTGCACTGAGAAAAGCGATTGGTTGCAGAGGATGCTGAGATGTGTACCCGCTACGCAGAGGAGAGAGATTTGGTTCGAGCAAACAGAAGAGGCGCTCAATGTTTCATGGACGGTACGCAAATGCTGTAGATGGTCGAACGATTTGCAGCAAACTTTGCTACTTCTCAAGCCTGTCTCATCGCGAGTCACGATGTTTGGCATTTTGAAAAAAAATAGCTTAGAGGGCAAACTGCCCTGGACTATATGCGTGAACGCATACGTGAGTTGCGCGACTGACTGTTAAGGCGTGTGTCAGTAATATATTAAGTTCTAGGTATTTCTGTCGCTATTGTTATGCAAGGACGAGCTGTAAGGCAAATAAATCGAATTCGTGTCGGCACGAGGACGTCGTCGCTTCGACATATGCCTCACATATTTGCCAAAAGATTTGAAAGAAGTTTTCGGCTTCATTTCATTATGCGATCAAGTCAACTGTGGCTAGAACACGACACGCGCTACGGTAGAAGTGCCGGCAGTACGGGCGTACTTTCCGGAAGAGCGACGGTGACAAATTGTCTCTATTATCCTCTTCCGCCATCTACCTTACAGCTCTTCCATCCCCGAAGTTTCCTTCCCCGACGACCGTGTCTTTGCAACCAAAACTTCTCGGTGATGCGTGCTCGCTGCCATTGGCTGTGCAGTTTACTGTCTCGATAGTGTCCACGACAGCCCCATGGTCTAAGGCCCAACGTAATCGTATCGCTCTCATGTTGCTGTTCGTGGTACCAGTCGTGGTTGCAATAACAGAAATGGTTCCTAAAATTGGAGTTTGGTCTTAGTTTCATATTCCTCTCCCGGAAGGCTGATGGACCGTTAGCGCATCTAGAGCCGACAGCTAATGCAACTCTCAGATCTGCCGGTGCGTCTTTACTGTGTTGCTAGGCGCCGTCTGTCCCTATAAACTGACAGGGGGACGCATTTCTCTTTTCCTTCTTCCTAACACTTGGTCGGTCTTCCCCCGTTTTTTTTTGCTACTATTGAGCTTTATTCTATTGCTAAATAGCCTTAAGTCCAGTAGCTGCAGCAGAACTCTAGGGTAAAGGAAACATGTTTGCAATTGATAGCAGTGCAAGTAGAAAAAAGTTCCTCCATGACGAAAGGATCATAGTGAATAAATGATCACCACACACAATGGCATCCGCACCACCTCGCTAATATGCGTATGTGTAAGCCCTAGAAGTGTTTGAACAACAATAAATAAATAGCGTCGAGATGAAAACGAAGGAATGATGCATATAATTAGATGTGGACAACCTCCGTTAGGGCAGATAGTAGACGACACGCGTTGGCATTCGTACGCATTCATGCTAAACATTAATACATTTACGTAATTAGCAGAATCTGAAGTGAGTAAAAATTAGTTACTGTCACTGAATGGTGAACAGTATATATTTTCGATACGTTTAACAGTAAAATGGTATTTGTCGGCTGTCATAGTAGAAAAGAAAGGCAACTCAGTCATGGTGGACGACGTCCGCCAATTTTCGTTGCAGATATATCGCCCGATAAATATAGCTAGAGCTATTCGATATGCATATAGGTACGCGTATTGTAACTTTGTCAACAAGATAAAAAGGAAACACAAAAGGAGTAAGAAATGAATGAAGGACGCCAAGATATGATTAGTTCTCGCGTTCTTATGATATGGTTCTTGACGTAATTTGGTCTTTAAGCAAAGTCTGCAAAGGTACTAAGAAAAATGTTGAGTCGTTAAGAAGCCGAAGTGTGAAAAGGACGCGATTGCGCCCGAAGGCGGTAGCTACGCTTTGTTGCTTTTTACTGTCCATGAGTCGAAGTCCCTCGGGATATCCCATGTGAACGATGTGAACTCTGGTCTCCTCTATAAGTAATAACCAATAACTGCAACAAAAAGCACTCGTTGAGTCCGTTTGAGAGGAAGACGTTTCTTTACGACAGCATCTCTCATCCTCTTCTGCTTGAGCCCCTTCACTAACTCTACTACGTGCTCTCCTAGCTGACTTTTGCTACGCGATACTCTCTTGGGCCACCGGTTGCCGATGCTGCCATTGCTGCTGGCGCCGCCGCTGTGACGGCCCGAAATACCGACTCGAAGATGCGACGTTTGCATTCGAAAGTCATCTCCTCTTTCCTTTGGGTTGACGTCCCTGCTCTGCTCTTGTTGCTGAGATCCCGTCCGCCACTCAGCCGGCCCGCCCAAAAGCGTCTCGTGGCATGGTCGTTCACACGAGCTCACTCTGCTTTTTTCTCGGTGTCACACTTTCTCTCTCGTGTTCTACGTCTTCCCGTCTTTCTTTCTTATTGTGTCACTCTTTTGCGCTTCGGCTTTCAATGGTCTTACCCTGCCGAATGCGGACTTCCACTCTATTTCCAAGGATCGGAACGCATTCCAAGCTTGAATAGGCGGGTCTGAAACTAGCGTCCACAAAGTATCCCGTTTTCCCCATACCTGAGTTTTTTTTGTACCTACTCTAATTGAATACTTTTTGGAGGCAGAAGTGAAGCAAGAGGGTAGATCGAAAATAGCCGAAGGTAGGTAGGTACTGCATCCTACGTATCCTTCAAGAAGAAAGATAAATAGGATCGAGTAAGGACATTCCACGATACCTGACTCTGCTTGATCATTTTCTTCGCTTGAAAGGACGCCGCAAGAACCCTGATCAATTCTCAATTGGTGCCATTAGTTGATTAGATGTTTAGTAGCGTGGGATGTGAATTAAAATCTATCGAAATAAAAATTAAAAAAAAAGTATCCTAAAATATGCATAAACAAGACATTAAGTCGCTTTTGTTTTTCAGAGCGACTGTAAGTTTTTGTTTTGTACTTTTCGTCCAGAACATCCTACAGGTTTCAGCTATAGGATTTTTAGGACACTGATACAGAAGCCATGAGACACGCGTTTGGCCTGGTAGCTACGCAGCCCTTTTACGTCCCTCCGGCATCGTTGACTTAGGACAGTATTTTTCCTCGCATAAGAGATATTTCCAAGCAAGCCTTTGGAAATACGATATCTCAGGTCATAACCATCATTTTCGCTGTGTGGATAAATAGATTTTTGCGAGAGAAATCTCTAAAAAATATTTTCGCAGATGTTCAGATTTGAACACGCAGCGTATGACAAACTGCGTTATAAAATCAAACTCCCGCGTTTCGCCGCGACGCGTATGTCCACACACTGTTGCTTTCTGCTGAAATCCTCTCGATTAATTTTTATTAGATTGCTAATTATGGTCAAAACTACTTGGATTAAATTTTTGTTTGACTGATTAAATAGAGTGCATTATGTTTTGATCATCAAAATATAGTGAACCAGTTTTACCAGCGGCCTTGGAGTGGATACTCTCGAATTGCCAACTTAGCGCGTTTTCCACGCCTATCGACCAGAAATAAATCCAGTACCTTATCTGTGAACCTCTGTTGTTTGACGTGTGACGTAATAACGTACGTATTTGACTCCCCTTTTGCACCGAGTGGATCGAATATCGTCTGACTTTATCAGTACGAAAAAAGAAATCATAGGCAGATTAATTTTGTTATAGCGGTGTTAAAGTTGCAGTCGTCCTTGTCACGGCTCTGGCCGCCTCTTTCTTTGTTATGACGCTGCAGTGGTCCATACTGACTTCAACAAAGTAGTTAATATTACGGAATGGCACTGTTATAGTTAAAACGGCACAATAAAAGCCAGAACCGCTTGCTGGTGACCGTAGCCGTGGTGTGAGTGCTGATGCGCGCTACTCAAACTAAACGCGGTAAAATTCGAAATCGCGTAAAATGAAAGGAGGTTAAGCCCTATATGGGTAGCTAACCGACCGAAAAAAACTGAAAGTCCTGTCTTCCCACCGCTTCTTAGATTTCTCGTATGAAGGCGTACGCGAATTTGCTCATTAGGTCTTTAGCTATCGCTGTAAGCTTGCGAATGCCACTAGTCAGATGGGTAGCGGTCGCTGGGTCAAACGCCCCCTCGGTTGGATCCAACCGAAAGATCTGACAGAATTAGCTTCGTCGTTTTATACGCTCTCGGCCCGGCTACTCAATCCCGAGTGCGTTCCGGTGAATCCTCGCCGCTACCAGCGGCTACACATCGCCAATCATCGGCCTTCTCGCTCGCGTGCATATTACTCTGTACAGTCTATATGATATCACATGTACTAAGCAGGCGAAAGACAGTCCTAGCAACGTAACAGACCGACTATATGGCGACAGGATAACGCTTAGAGGGACTAGGCGAACTTCGAGTAGCAAAACTGCAGACGTCAAATAAGCAGTATCAATAATTCACATGCCTGCGCCATCACGACCTGTCGGGCAACGGGAAGAGGGGGTACAGAGATTTGGAGGTTCAGTAGTCGCTGATGCGTCAGTGTTGCTGGCCGGCTACTGAAAACCGCCACGAATCATCTATCGAGAAAGCAAAAATTGAGGTAAAGCCCATATATAGATACAGGTGCATGCATACTGCTACACTATTTAGACTTACGTGACCCATTGCGATCGGTAGCAAAACTGGTTTCTTTTCAGTTTTTTGTCCATGTTTCTATCGTCGTAGCATTTATCGACGGCAACGACAGACGTTGACGAATCAGCTGCAATTCATGTATTTAAATTATTTGCACACCTCTTAGTATTCTTCCTTGCTCCCATTTTTACCATGTCTCATGATTAATGTACTGTAGGCGTTCCTGTGATAGGCCGTGTGTGGCATGTAAGCGTTGTTGTCGATGCATTGTAACGAGCCAACTTCTATCAAGTTGGCTTAGATAAACCAATGAGAAAAGAGGTCCCCTAGCCAGACGTAGACGGTTAGGATATGATCTTAAAGGTAACAAAACAACTTACCGATACTATCCTTCAATTTCATTTTATAGATCTTTTGCTTACGATATGATACGTACCGTCATGCAAAGAAAACGACCGCTAACTTTCCAAATAAATGCTTTCATATCTTGGTTATCACCAACTTTCTACGATGCGATACTCATACTTCGAGTTACTTCTTATCTAATTTTGTCACTTAAAATGATTCTAGTTGCATTTTAGAGTTTGTGCCTTTTTTTTTCTCGGTGTGTGTATAAAGGGGTGACACTTCAGTAGCTAATGCTTCCGAGGCTAATTTACATGCACCATCTAACGGGACAGCTGTTATCTTGCACCGTTCTATAGACACATATAGACTACGCATGCAAGAGGGGTTCCCATGGCCGAGAACCCTTGCATAGCAGGAGCGGGTTGAAGGGGGTAGGACAACTGACTACCACTACTGTAGCCGCAGGTAAAGGAAAGGCAGGACCATACTTCGCAAAATTGGCAGTGTTACTGCGCATCTTACTATTCTTCTACTGAGGTTCCTACTTACTTACCGCTCGCTTCCAATCGCAAGGGGGTACTTCGTTTTGTCCTTTCTCACCACTTACTTTATCCACCATGCACATCGAAGTAAAAGTCGTGTCGTAGTATACACATCAACGAATCCTTCTAGTAGGCTATGTAAATCCATAGGGCAGAAAACGTTTGGAGCTTAGGCTTGGTGCGACAGCGACTGTAAGGAAGGAGTATAGATAGGACATAATGGGGACAGCGAATGTCGAGCGGGGGTATGCACAATAATAAACACACCATCGGGACTAGCTATGAATAGCTGTGAGTATTCTATGTGCCTATCATTAAGACGCTGTTCCCGCTGGTCGGTTCGGAAAAGCCAAAAAGAGGGCGGTGCGGCGCCCACCTGTAGCGTTGTTGTTGTTGTTGTCGCTGCTCGCTCTACTGGGGCAGCTTTAGCTGCTTGTGATGTTATGAGATAGATTTCCAAAGAAAGGTGATGGAAGAAAGCCTAACACGACACGAACATACGATTCCCTAGACGGTCTAGCTAACCAAGTGCTGCAAGCCAGAGTTGCAGGCAGGTGGCATAGATTGGGTTGGCTTTAGGAAAAGGGATATCGTACATATACGGTAAAAGAGGTAACGAAATGACTTGTTTGTTTGTAAAGATCTATTCGAAGCTACAACACAATCTTAGCTCCTGATTATTTGCGGGTTCTGGGCGATGATCTACTGTTGGTTGATTCTAGCTTCATTTCTATTGCATTTCTAAGTATGGTCGATGATGTTAGGCTTGAACCTATATATCAGTACGCTTATGCATCAAAGGAAACATCCTTAAGATGTATACAATGGCGCAGAGCAAATCTATTACGGTACGTTCTCGAACCAAAAACAAACATTACTTTAGTTGTATCCTCCCTTCTTTTGCGAGAGCCAATCTTGTAACACTAATGCACCCACACTAAGGCAAGGACCTTTATAGTTATTTTTAGGTACATTCACAGGACTAATCTATGAGCTATGGGACCTAAACATTTCGTAAAGTAAAAGGAAGACGAACTATTGAGGCTGTTAAAGCTATTAAGATCATTTGTTGTCCTTTTTAAAAAAATGGTCACTCGACTCTCTTTCTTTTTTTTCTAACCTCGTAAACATACTGCCGAACACAAGATCGCTACATGGGCTACTCTGTTCGGCGCAATTGCACCGGTGGCCGCATGCGGAAAGCTTCGGGCCATACTGTTTATGTGAACGTTACTCATGTAGTCTTCTTCCTATCCTCTGGCGCCGTAGTCTGGCAAGGCTCTATCAATGCGAATCCACAAATAGAGCGTTAAGGCCCCTCAGTCTCACTATAAGCAGTCTACAGTTCGCCCATGACCCATGCTCAGTTATACACTCCGAGGCTCGTCGATCAACCGACTGGAACTCGTCGCAGAGGAGAGAATCCCGATAATCAATACCCTACCTGCTCCGCAGCTACCCCAGTCCCCAAAAGCCCTTACGCACCGTACACATTTATAAGTTGTCTCAAATGATGGGCGTTGCAGAAGAGGCATATATCGCGTCGGAATATGATTTCTAGTTTAGAGCGCCAGCCACAAAAATCCCGCGCTTTAGACACGGTTTTTGGAACCGAAACTAGCACACGATGCCGTAAAGTGACTGTCACAAGCAGAAACACTTATGCGGACTCGTCTGTACCAGCGTATCCTAGCTTGCCGACTGGTGCGTCATCAAAAGAAACAGTAGATCTTGAGATTTGTTATATATTAGTTTAACACCACACAAAGTTTTCTTGCATTGTGGATCGTTCACCTGTTCCAAAAATAACCTCATATGGCAACCTATTTTAAACACAAACTATTTCAACTCTGGCTACTTTATAGCTCGGCCTCTAATTATGTAGACTCGATTAGCAACTTTGTTTTGTTCGGCAAATACAAGCTTTGTGATGTTAGTAATTCCTTTTGACCATCAAAAAATTATAGTGTGGGTAAACTACGATACTTCTTTATGACCTTCGAATACAACACTACCGCGTGAAAAGGTCAAGAAGAAGACTTATGCAGTATTTCGGTTCTCGTTGAAATATGTTCGCGGCAATGTGAACCATAGAGACTGAAATTATATATTCGCAACTAAATGTTTCGACAACCTAAAATTGATTTAATGTTTCAATACAGCTAGGTCAGGCTAAAGCTGGCTGTGGACTAGCTGAAAAGATAAAAATATGGAAGGTACACTCTTCGATCGTCACTGACAGAGAAAATTATCATCGTATGATCCCGTTTGGTCTATGTGGTAAGCCTTCGATAACAAGCAGATTCGTAGCAACTAATCTCGTTCAGGAGCCTTTCATTTCGCTCAGGTGACGCTGGTCATCAATTAATGGACATACAAGCCACGTTAGGGTGGTTCTCATTGTGCAGTTACCTACGGATATGGCTACTGACCAGACGTGGCCTCAGCAGGCCAGCAGTTACTGCATCAGCCAGCCAGCCATCTACTGCATACACACTTAGCTATAATAAGACAACAAAAAATGCTTGAATACGCTGAAACCGCCATCATTCAAGTATACGCTGATCCATGATACTGCGCACACTACAATTTAAGCACCTTATAATAGGACGTACTGGTTCTTGCAGTACTACCACTACAACCGGTGCATTACATCTTAACAGGACCGCAGATGAGCTTTACTTCAATTATTTTATTAATAATATCCAACGGCGAAGAGGGCTATTTAAACTGGGGCGTCTTTATCGCAAGTTTTTTTTATGGGAGACTCTTTTGTAACCTGTTGGGTGTACCTGCAGGACACTGAATCCAAGCACAACGTCTTCCAGAACAACTATATTTTCGTATTTTCACTCTGCTGCCAATAGGTGCGCTCAAAGCACACTAGCTGCGAATTTGGCACGATAAGTTGTACGGTTGATCTATTGTTTATTGACGACTACGCCAATACTCAAGCTGAACCCGAGCTTAGTGAGTATATTTCGCTCATTCAACTATGAACTTCCATAGATGCAGGCAAGAGTATGGATAAGATGATAGTGGTAGCAGATTTCTGACCTTATGTGGCCTCTGACGAGGCACAACGTGCCTAGGCGCTGCTTAATTATGAGTAGTAATGTTATCATTTTTCCTACGTTTCTTTGAAATATTTCAGGCCACAATCGTTTTTACTTGTTTCCTTCTTTTCGCGACTACCGCTTTCCCTCTTGTAGCATCGTCCCCGTGAGGGAAGACTGGGAGACAGTGGTATTATTAGCCCTGTATTCCCCTTCTATGAGTTTGTGTTCGCTACGAATTGTTCCTTCAGAGCACCTGGCAGAGAATTAGTAACGTAGTAATAGGATATAACGTAGCTGCATGTTGTAGGCAGTCCATACTGGCGGCATTGGGTGTCCACAAGCTTCGTTTGGCTTACTGCTTTTGCTGCTGTCAGTGAAGCTGCGGTTGTTGTCTTCGCAATACTCTTCTATTGCTGCTTGAGCCACTTGCGCGGTGGCTACTGTTCCGTTGCAGGATGCTGCTACTGTGACGGATGGCGGCTGTAATTGGTAGGCCGACGTGAGCGGCATTGTCCTGAAGAGACCGCCTTCCAGTTCCAGTCGGGTCTGTCTTCCTTGTTACGTGCCTGACTCGCCTCTATGGCAGGTTCGACAGGTTTCCTTCTCGTTCTCCTCCTCCTAGCCCCCTCTCTCCCTTTCTCTCTCTTCGTTGTACACTGTCAACGAAAATTTCTTCACCATGTTTATACTTCTATTTCTTCACATCCTCTATTTGCCCTGGCTCTGTTAACTTAATGCCAAATCAGATGCAAAGCCCGTGGATACACCAACAACGGGCGGTTGGCGGAGGCGGTGTGACAGGATGGTGTAGAAATGCGGGGGTCACAAGCAGTTGTATTTCATTAACCATAGCGGACGTTGGCGAACGCTAACGTTACATCAGCATATATCCACTTTCGGCTTGTTCGATTACGCCACAGTGACAGAATGGACAAGTTTTTATAGTCGTTTCTTAATCACTCGTTCAATCACGCAAATTCGTAAAGGGGATGGATATGGAAAAGTCGTAACTGAGTGGCAAAGTATGTTGGCGACTCCGCGTGGCGAGCGGGGCTAGCGATGACGCCAGAGTGACACTTAGCATAGCGTGAAAGAAACTCGATAAATATATATATATCCATGGCAAGTAAATTGTTAGGGCACTAACGACAAGTAGCAGAATCAGAAGAAATAAAGCGATATAGAGTGGTGGCTTGTAGATGTCGGGGCAATTATTTCCCTAAATACACGTACTGGCTTGCTCTTAAGCTCGCACTTTCATCCCCCTGCCGCTGGCGTTCTCTTTTTACTTTATATATCTATATATATATATATATATATATATATATGCTGGTGCTACGCAGCGTGCTGCAATGGTGGTTAGGTAATAACATTTAAGGGCGTGCAAAGTAACAAGATATTAGTATCATAACACAAAGAAATACATTTATGGATCAACAATCTCCCCACCATAAATTGCTCTAATTTATGATGCATACTAATGGCGTAAGTAGTAGCAATTTCAATATGAAAAATTAACATACGGTAAACGCGAGTCAGACGACCGTGGCGTAACATGAACTTATTTCGTTCAGCAGGAGTCATATAAAAAGGAGCAGAATGGCTGTTTACGATCGGGGCTACGAGGTTTTGCAAAAAACAGATTGCACCTGTAAACGTCAAAGGCATACAGATTCATAACGAATAGGAAAATTATTTACTTACAGATAAACAAGCTGTTACAGGTGGCATAGTCACCGTTAACTATTTAATCCTCGATTTAGTTTGGATTCTGGACAGAGAACTATTTAAAAGTTCGCTTACTTTATAAACCCTAGATATTGATCATACGATAAAATGTCGAGTGATCGAAATGGCTCTTCTAAGAGAACGAGATCCATATAGAAAATGCTCAGTTCCGAACAACACATTTTGAAATTAAATTTGCTCTTAATAGACAGTATCTCTTGATACAGAGTTGACATCCGGTCGGGTAGGCATTAAAAACTTCGCCGAAAAAACTTCGCCAGAGTCGAGACGAGCTAATGTTACCTCGAAGTATGATAGTTTGTTTGCGCTACCATTGGTTAATAACAGTGTCAACCTTTAGCCTTTAGCCTTAGTTAAGCAAATTTGTTCCGTTACAAAGTAGCTTTTATGTAGGACGCTATTTCAATTTGCGTAGTGATTGTAGAGGTTTAGTTTTACTGACGCAGCGGCCCTTTTTTCTGAAAGCTTAGCAAAGCATCTGACATTTCAAGCATTTTTACCATCAACTGGCCTTTGGCTAAGCATTCTTGAGCTTACCATTTCCTTGCAGCAGTCCGGTTTTGTGCTATCTATCCCCTATTAAGCATTTCCTTAAATAGAGCATATTTCACTTTGATATAGCGCAGGTTGTCTAACGCATATGAGCGTGTGTCATGACCCGCGGTAGCAGTAGTCCAAATCTAAAGGAAGTTACCATTTAAAGCGCATGTTAGCTGGCCAAATAGAAGCTTGTTCTGTGTCCCCTACAGCACACATAAGTGAGACTCATCTGTGCATCGGTATCATCTGCTTGTTCATCACCACGAGTATTCTTTAATTAGTGATTAACCAGATTTGCTTTCCGTTTCTTTTTTCGAAACTGTACTTTGTTTTATATTTATCCTCGAAATAGTCATGATTCGTTGATATGTCGAAGACGGAGATGTCTGAGATTATAGCCGACTTGGAGCAAATCAACACAGATTTTTAAGCATGGAAATAAGTTTTCCAAGCCCGAAGTTTCTCTTCATGAAATTTTCTTTTGTTCACCTGGACCTACCCACTAAGAACGAGCATAATCGCTCCTTGGAAATTACCGTATATACGTAAATACGTAAAATATGTCTCGGTCTATGGAGGATTTCGATTTCCATTTGCACAATATTGCACGTTTACAACACTTTTTATTATTAATTAACTATGATGATCAAAATGCATGTGAATCTGGTTGAATTTGTTAGGGTTCTGTAAATTCTTAAATAGGTAATCGGCCTTTTCAGTCAAATTGAAGAGATACATAGGTTGGGATACATAAAATTAGGGGCTATTTGTTTACCACGTTTATTTTCAGGTTTTCTGGCATTACACACCAAAAATCATTATCCGACCGCTTCGTTTGATCTTTTATTGTCGCTACAATTTTTTTTTGTGCTTGCTATAGCGCTCTTCCCTTCCAAAGCCTTGTCTTGAAATTTATCGCTTCTCCGCTGCATTTCTACAACGTCATTTTTTTCTGTTCTGTAAGGTTCCGTGACGTTTACCGCTCCTCCTTTTCTTTGTTTTGTCACCAGCTGTCAGCCTTTTTGTCTTTGCTCTACTGAAGTACGCCGAACTATTACTACTCCATCCTGGCGCTAGGGTTTAGTTCTCTACCTCCCATTACGTCGTGCTCTCATGCCTTTCCGTATATATTTCTTTATATACGACTTTTTCCTTTGTTTTCCTAGTCTTCTTCTTCAGGGAATGTATGAAAACACGCGTTCTTTTTAGAATTGCCTACCTTTCTCCTCAAACACTTCTCTACTCCCTTAATGCTATAGCCGTTTGTTATATCTCCCCTTGTCTTATGTTCCTTTCATTGACTTCTTTTGTGTTGTTTCCCGTCTCTTTTTTTCTTAAAAAAGTTTCCTTCTTTATTCATGCTCATATTTTTTTCCCCGTTCTCTTCACTCTTTTCGCCTTTTACCACATCATTGCGATGGCTATCATCTCGTTCTCTTTGTTTCCGCTGTTTTAGCTCGGCCGCCGTATTCCGTCACCTCGACACAGATTTTCCCATTTACTTTCTTTCACTCACCCTCCAACCCCTTTTTCTGGGCCTTCGTTCAGCTACGCAACCTTCGCCGTGTTCCTTCTGTACAACCACTTAATCCGTTTTCGCCAGCCAACCTCCGTAAGTTACAGGCTCTTTGTACCTCATTCCTGCGAGTGCCAAATGAGTAACAACTCTGTGCTCCGCTACTCGCTACGGTAGGCCGGCGGCGTACGTTGAACGGCCTAGAGAAACAGTTAGGCCTCCAGGCGTCGCTGTTTATCCTTAGATCTATATAGGTAAGTGAGCCTGTCTTTGTGTGTACTTTACTAACACTCGTTTCGTGTTACTAGCTGTTATATTAGCATTAGCAGCTTAGAAAGTTCATCACTACAAGTAAACGCAAGTGACCAGTCTGCGGAGCCCGTGCGCAAGCTCTGCGGTAAGATCTGATGGGACTTAAACGGACTTTGACGGAAAAGAGAAGCAAAACAAAGGCCAATTTCACGCCTGGCGACCTTTACTGGCAGTGCTATTTACTGAATGTGTGGTAGTGAATCGACGTGTGACTCGGGCGGGCTGCTGCCGCCCAGAATGTCGTCCGGCGATGTCAGAGACACGTTCAGATTCTTCCTAAAATGGATTAGAAGAAAATGCCGCTACTGGGGGAGAGTTCACGATAATTCATTGTTGCCACCATGGCACACTGTTACGACCAGCCGACATAATCAAGCGCAGCCCGGACATGTGGGGTCAAGCATGATCAAGTGCTTTCATCTGTTAGCAGGCAGCACGAGTCGCCGAGATTCGTTGTCTGATGACTCAAACACCTGCACATACACAGACAAACATGTGTCTCAACTTGTAAGCAGAAACTTTTCAACCAGTTCTGTATAAACATGTATTATACAGTTTTCCATACGCATAATGTCAACTAAGTACAAATATAATATCCCATATTTGAAAACAAGTGAAGCTTATGCACATATGTAAACCATCCTAGCAGTGGTCAATTTCACTAAAATATTTGTTTAGAAGTTATGCATTAAAAAAATTGTTGTTAAAGTTAATAAGCACAAAGATAGTTATGCGAACAACCTCTCGGTGAGTAAGTAATCAAATAGGACATTGCAAGGTCCCTACTATTAAATAGATAAAACTTCGTTGTTCTAATGTGGCTTGCATATACCATCATTTGCAGCCGCTTGGGAGTCGCGGCTTGTTTCGCCTAAACATTCACCTTTCTGACTTGCTACTGGAAATGTTTACTAAAAGGTCTAGACTAGCCATGGTAGAGGTCAGGATCTGACGCCTACAGAGTCGATAAGGAAAAGAGAATTTCCCAACCTTCTTTACATAGTGGACGAAGGGTTGCTTTATAATTAGCGACATACCACTTACTTACGACCTCATCCCTTCAGACGAGTTTCAAGACCAGTAAACGCAACCTGTGTTACAATTGTACTGATCCTTAATAAACAATACGGTCTGTCGTAAGCATTTCCAAACAAGCACCAGATGGTATCGCATAGGTTTTGTTTTATCTAACATCATCGCACTTAATTGCAATGGAACTTGATTCAAAATTTTAAAGTTTTTTTTTTTAATTAGGATTAGCCTTTTGTTGTAAAAGAGGAGGCCTGTTCCACCGTTCATTCGTTTTTAATACTATACTTATTATCGCTGGCCAATTTAACCGTTCGTAACTTTTTCTTTTAGAAGCTCACATTTGTAAGTGGTATAACGCTATCGAAACGCCATCGAAAATCTACGTTTAATTATAAAATTAACAGTTCTTTTGAGAATCGGTCGTTTTAATTGGCTTGTCGCCGAGCAGCAGATTGTTAACGTAGGTAATGCTATATCTGTAGATAATGGAGCCTTTATTTTGTGTCCACTGCACAGAGAGGATAACTAGTTTTATGACACAAGACGGTAAAAAATTCTATAGTAGGCAGACAAATTGTAAACGAGGTGAGAAGCTTGAACGGCAGAAACGCAAAGGAATTCATTACGGATCTTTATTTATCCTTTTATTTCGATTCAACTAATTCAAACATTTGTTTTTCCTTTGTTGGTTCTTACTCATTGTCTAGCACAGACAAGACTTTGGTATCAAAGCCTAGTATGTATTTGAGCGTCCGAATGTATGAAAAGCAGACGCCACGAGTCCGGGCCTGGTAGTGACCTGGATCGTCTGCGCCTATCCACCCAAGTTGCTGATGAGTCCGCCTTCCTTCAACACCTATTCGCTTTTTGCCTTTTCTAAATAAGTCTCACTCTGTCGCTTTGTTTCCATCGCTACCAGCTGATATAGTTACAATATTACAACGGATGAAGCCAACGCGTTCGGCCGTGTTTCTAGCCCGTGCAGCTAGCCAGCCAGCCAGCTAAACTTCATAAATATCGCGATAGCGGTAGTCAGTTGTAGTAGCGACTGTAGTCGCCTTCATGGTAGTCGTAGAAGGAAAAAAAGCATCGGACACCTGCACTGTCGAACTTCTTTTTCGCTAAGTTCGCTTTGTAACAGCGCTAGACGCAACAAAAGGCTCTGGCGGGGAAGAAAAAGAAGTAAAGTGAAACATCGAGAGAGAGCGAGTAGACGGTAGGACGAGATATAGAGATGCCGTGGAATTGAGGCAACAGATTCTTGTAAAGAATGAGCATCACCGCCGCTATGTGTGCCGTACACTATAGCGGTCGACAGACTCTCTCCTAAGTGGTGTAAGGGTTGTCTGTGCGTGAGAGGAAGCGTCTTAAGCAAGAAAAAGGAAACGAAAGTGAACTAGACAGATGTAATACGACTAGGCCAAGACGGTCAGACCGTCTTGGGGTAGCCGCTGCTGGCGGGCGTCACCGCAAGTGTAGCCGATTCGGCCCCGCCTACTTAAAGCCCTCAGGGTGTCTTTTCCGTCAGGGGGTGCAAACAAAAGTTTGCGCTTGACTCTTGTTTCTTCCGCTATTGCTCGGAAACAAACTACTCGCTCTCGTGGGGTCGTTGCGGTGGGAGGATGAGACAGTCCATGACCGCCGTCCTAGTCAGTCCATGACACTACTGATGTCGATGCTACTTCTAGGCGAGAACAGCACTAGCAGCAACAACAATACGAACAGCAACAACAACAACAATACCAACAGCAACAACTTTGACAGCAGGAACGTCTACGAAAGCGATGACGACGAGACGGCTATCATCTTGGCGGTATTCGTTCCTTTCTTTACTGCTATGGTCGCCAGAGCCAGCGAAGTTGTTGCCACCTCCTCTTCAAGTGTCGGTGTTCCCTTAAGACCCGCTATTTCGTCTTTCAACAAACTAGGGCAAACTCTTTAGCCCCGGCGAGTACAGTGAATGTATACGGGAGCCCCCGTTGCCCGTCTCTGTGTTGTGTAGGTTTGTAACTGAATATTAGCTAAGACAAAGGCGGTCGCATCAGGAGCGGGTTGTTTCAAGGCTATACTATCCGTAATTATAATGAAAGATTGCACCAGCCCGTTGTTACTGTCATCGTCTTCGTTGTTGATTTTCTTTCGTCCTCTTGGCTCAGGAACTTGTTTCCTGACTTTTAGTGGCAGGCTCTATCTGCAAGAGCCATTTATTAGGCAATCAAATGAGAAAAAAGTTCTGCCTATTATGCAGCGTACGTAGTAATCCTGCGTTACATTATATGTGGCTATAGAATCAGCCTATATGAACTAGGATTTGAGAAACGATAAAACACACAAACGGTCGGATCATCAACATATAATATCAGTCAGCTGAACAAAGATTTTGCATTGGAAGCATCGTAATCAAATGTCCCAATAACCAATGATAAATAGAGCACAGTATACTTTTTACCGGGATCACGATGTGAAATCATGTAGGGCTATAGTTAAATTCTTGTCAAAAACGTCCTCTAGAACCAATTTTTTTTTAGACATACGGATTAAATAATGATTACGTACCTCTCAGCAATGTACTGTTCCTAAACAAGAATATAGACATAGCCGTCAACGAAAGACTATTCAAGCGCCGCGTATATAACTAACGTTAGCTCTAATCTAGTGAGGCGCCTTCTTACTCGAAGGGTAAATACGATATGTAACTTGTCCGGAACTCTAGTCTCTCCAGAGCTAGAATCTCTAGCTCAGATAGTCGCATATATATAACATTACCTAGATAGGGGTATCGATGCAAGATGCACACTTACGGAAAGTTGCTTAGTTAAAATAGGATGTGCACAGCCATCACCCTCTCATGGGAAACAGAGGCAGGCTTGAACGAAAATTAGTAAGCTTTGCCATTGAAAGTATACAACGCCGGTTCTATCAAAGCCGATGACCACACCGTATTACGGGCGCGCCTGTGTTGATGGGCCACGTTCCGTTGCCAGTCCAGCAATGACGCCTCATACCTGCTCCGAGTCCGTCGCCCTTTAAATTAACCCTAGACTGGTTTAAGTGCGTTTGACACGAGCGTAGCTGGCCATAACTATTATTATTAGTAATTTTCTGGCTGCAGTTCTTCCATTATCTTGTTTTAATAATTCCAGTGCGTTATTCGAGTTATTCTGTTACTTTACGGAGTTATCCAATTGTTCTCTTCGAGCAATTGATATGAAAACACCATGCTCGATAAACGTATTTTGCTCTGCTGAGTAAAAGGAGGTTTTTTTCATAATAACTCTAATGTAAATAGAAAAGAAACTTATTTGGGCAATTGTTTCAATAACGATGAAGTATCTGTGAAGCATAGGTATGTAAAAGTTGTTAGACCTTTCCGATTCTACACTCTATTGGGCAAGAATTAGATTTCTCAAATAGAATTCATGGTTCGTATTTTCTCTCGAGCAAACCAATACGCCGGCCGGCTGAAAATTTCTTAAATATATCAGTGTTTTTCGCGCGTGGTATCTATTCCAGTAGTGTCTATTTCAACGCTGACTCACAACTATATCAGTCGATAATTTTAATACTCTTCAAATTAATTGGTCCGTTTGAAGCCCGCCTACTTAACGGCAGTACCAGATGTGAGACTCAAAGCATGTAGATCAAGTGTGCTTACAGCATATCTGCGAGTGGCTATTTCCAAAACAGTTTATTTCCAATTCATAACATTTCTCCTATCATGCTATTGATTGAAAGGTCTTGCGTTTACCATGTTAGATCATGATGCCGATATACTTGATCTTCTATTCGATTCGACCAACCGGGCCACAACCTTCAACGCAAGAGGCCGACGTTTTTTTTTTGATAATTGAACACTTTTAAACGATACGTATGTGCGATACATATAACCCTCCTTAGCTTAAGTTAATTAGTTCACTCTCATCATTACGTTGGATGGCAAAATTGATGGTCATACCATTTATTGCTTCGTTTCCCTCTAGTTGTCTCGCATTAGCTCGTTGAATTAATAAGGCCGGCAAGCGTCTGAGAATAACTATTTAATTTTAACTTCAAAGGTTCGCATTTACTTTTTTTGTTAGATGAATATTCAGTTAGAAGATCACTAGTCTTTTCAACAATTTCGTGTTCCCTACGCTTGCTCTTCCCTCCGACTTGGAGCAGGTTAACACATTTGCTGATTAGTATTTTGCCTTGACAGTCTCATGGCCTCTACCTTAAGGGCAGAGTTAGTACTACTTGCTGTTTCCGATGTGTCTACAGACTTGACCGAATTAACAATGTTCAATTCACTGGAGTAAAACGCAATTTTGTTCGCGTTTACTATTTTTTGGTCAATCTCTGCCAGATTTTACCCCGATAAATTAGCCACTGATCTTTTTCACCAAAGCATTTTTACTACTGTTTACGAATCTGATGCTGCTAACTGCAGTCCAGTGTCTCTTCCTTTGTTCAAATGATGTACTGTCGTCACGTTTGACAGCGATTCTATCGGTTTCAGACCCCCTAGGGATCCGCTAATGAATGTACCTACCTCCATATACAAAGATTTACTCGGCTGATGGCAAAGGCTAAGCATTATTGTCAACGGTGTTGTCACTTTCGGTGCTGCCGTAGTCTAGAGGGGTTAAAGCTAGTTAAATTCTAAGTAGCAATAGCAGCACAAGCTGGGACGCGGAACATTTCACCCAACGTCCGCCCGTTACTGCCTGTAGATTGACGACACCTGGTGATCACCTGATGATCCATCAACTCTGCGGCCGGGGCTGTTTACCTCCCAGCGGAGCAGAGTTCACCGCATCATTAAGCCTGCTGTTCCTTGCTTCGCACTTTGCACGGATCATCTATCTGTGGCATATCACGCTTCGAGGGCCGCCGGCCAATCACCCTAGTGTAGCGTGTCGGCACGGAAGTCGAGTGGGCGCCAGCTGCGTCACCGTCTCGCTTTTACCATCCAGTTGCTGTAAGAGTTTGAGCTCCAGCGGCTAAGCCACCACTTTTCTCCATATATGTGTCAGTTTCTTATGTGTCACTGGATAAGACTAGCTAAACTTGGTTATGTTTACTGTGAAGCTTGCTAAGCCCATTCATTATTATATTTCGCAGAATAATTGCCTCTAACTTCACTGGCTATTGACTACTACTACGTTTTTTACATACTACGTATAATACCTTTGTGATACCAACACTTTGCGCATTCAATACCTACGATTATGTCTAGAAATAGCTATACATATTAGCAAGGATAATACCTAAAACCTGAAGCGAACGTGTTCTGAAATATATGTGACACAGTTTATGCGATATATATATATATATATATATATATATATATATATATATATATATATGTAGCACTCTCTTAATCATAATCGTGTCTGCTCGTAAAAGTAGAGCGTTATATTTCGGTATATAAGATCGCTTCGAACGAGCCGTTTCGGCAATATCTTCCTAGATTCGCACTCTCCTTTGTTGATGTTACGTTATCTTTAGGCTTTATCTTGTTCTTTGTGTCGGTTAAGGTTACTTCCATTTAATCTTCCTACTTGCCCTTCCAGAACCTTTTCTAGTTCGCACTTACACCTTTCCTTCTTTAAGTGGTACAAAGATTTAATTGCTTACATGTGGTTACGTCCGCGTTAAATCGACACGTTGCCCCCAATGCGAGTGGCGCCTGTGTTTATTTTGTGAAGCCTGAAATTCGCTGGCCCTTTGTTTCCGCCCAAACCGGTCGCTCTGTTGCTTAACGTGCCGTGCTCAGCAGCGTTCTGAGCGCTGTGCTGGCCGTCACTTGCTGTTATCGAAGCGTTTTCTGCGCTCGCTCGCTTCCCCTTGAAACCGAACTTACCTCATATGCGGCCTGCCACCTCTCTCCCTCGGCCTCCCTTTTTCTCGCTGCGAGTATCCTCTCCGCGTTCAGACCACGCCGCTGTGTCCTTGCCATTCTTAGCGTAAGTTCATTTTATTGTTTCTGCTACGTTTGCTGCCGGCGGGGGTGTCTCGATCGCATCCTACTCTCGCTGTAGTCGATGGCCCACTTGCTCCTTGTGCTTCTCACTGTCAGGCCTTCCTGTCCTGTTGTTCTGTATCGCTCCCGCCGAATTCATCCCTCTTCTTCCTTGGCTTGGTGTCCCCGTTTTTCTACCTGATCTCCTTCGCGCATCACTTGGCATCGTATCCGTTCTAAATTCTTAGTTTGAGAGCCCCAACGTATCGCTCACTTATACGAGTTCTCCCTAGCACGACACAAAAAAAGTTGGGTTTGTCATTCCACGTTCTTCTCTCATCCTTGACTCAGCGCTCTTGGCTACTGCCCGCCTGTCACAGTAGCTATTACCTCCGCAACTACCTTCACCAGCATCATCACTGGCCTGTCTGAACCCGGCCAGTGTAGCTGAGGCTGATGGGCGCGGATCAAGCCTATGCAGTTCATTTCGCTGGTCTCGTTGATACGTGCGTGGACGTCCTCAGCGCTAGCGCTTTTTTGGCTCCGGAGCGATCAAGATTGAACCTCTCGTTACCACGTCATCGGCAACAAACGCCCACAGCGCGAGCGGAAAACAGCCGAGGCAAAGTAACCTCTGCGGAAACATCAACAGCTACTGACTTCAACCGCTAATCTTATGTTCCCCTACTCCTATACGGATATAAATTCTTGCAGCGTATTTACTAAACAAAACCAAAAAATTACGTCGTAACAATTTCCATTCAAGTTCAGTGGCATTATTAAGAGCCATGCCTAAACGTTAATTTTTTGTCATCATTCATTTTTGAAACTGCTTCCTATCAGAGTGTAAGTGACAACTACATGATGTGACGGGTCACAATTGCTTTGTTGCGGAAGCCTTTAATTTGGCGGAAGTGCAAATCAGTGAGTCGATGTGTCTGTTTGGGTCTACTGGCTGCTTTTCTATGTGCTCCTTTCCCCTTATTTTCTGGACAAAGCCCAGTAACTCGAAGATTGTTATGCTCCTGCCGATCCCTGCTATCTTTCCTATTCGAATTTGATTCTTACGCTAATCCTTTCGAATTGTAAGGTGCAATGTTTATTCGTGTTCTCGTCTTCTACGCCGCTTCTTCTAAATATGTAGCCTTCTTGAGAGGATAAAATTAAACTTCCTTACTCACTTTCAGCGTATATGGTTTGCACAAGTTCGGGTAGAGCTCAGTCTTCAACAAGATCTTTGCGCGCTATTGCGAACTGGAATCACTTCGCTCGGCGCGTGTAATAACAGCCGAAGGTGTTACCGCATGTACAAGATAGCGTTGACGCAACCACTGTTTATCACTACAAATCTTGTCTATAGCTAAGCCTGAGGTATCTACAGTTATTTCGCTCAAATTTTGAATTTGAATGTACATGGCAGGTCATAACTGAAGAGAAATCTGCACAGAACCGCGTTTATATCGAACGGGGTTCCCAGTGCTTCGTCGACCTTTATTTCTGCTCTCTCCGCGAATCAAACGCAGCCGCTGTCCATGCTGCTAAACAAGGCAAGCTAATATCCCGTGGAAACGCCAGCTGAACGAGAGGGGGTCCATTCACAGTTAATTACCTATTCGAAAAATATAGCAGCTTTGTTGACCGTCGAAACGAACTTTCACATCTACTTCATACGCCCTTTAACTAGTTATAGGTGCTGACACATCAATGATAGATTAACCTCACCATTCGGGTTTTGTTCTTCTGCTAACCTTCTGTGCATTTTCTCGCGATCGCCAAGTGAAGCCGCCAGCGTATTGATTAGCGACTACTCTCGCGTGAGCACTGAGCCTGTCAATCCTGCTATTCCAGTTGTTCTTCACAACGAGAGGTCCTATTAGACCGTCTAGCTGCTAGTGGTGTCACATATATAGTAAGCGCTGTATTAAAACATTGGCAAGTCCAAAGAGAAAAACTATTTCTCAGGTGATTTATCATCGCGGTAGACGATGTCCTGTACCATCGTAGATATAAGAAATTCCGACCCACTTATCATATCATTTTCCTCAAAATAAACCGACGTAAAAGATGCATTTTATAGTTAACTAACCTTGCTGCAGCGCTTAGAAAGCCTACTTTCCTCTTCGACACTATCATTGCGGCTTCCGATGGCGTCACACGACCGTCGCTTAGTTTTTCCTAGTTTCAACCACAAAACAAGGCACTTCTATTTTGCATCTTTGTTTGAAACCTGTCTCGCAATCCTATCCTTGGAAGATTTCATACGCATACAAACATATATACAGAACTTACTTTTAACTTATTTTAGGATTTTTTGAAGAGGCCTACTGTTAAATATATGAATTTGTTTTATAGATTGCGTACATACAACGCAAAAAACAGGGATCTGGACCGACGAGATACATAGCAGCATAGGTAAATTGGTATATAGGCAAGTGACCGAAGTAACGGAAATCCATCTAAAGCAGCCTATTTCCGGTAGCTTCCAAGGGTGCAGGCTTCTGTGTGCTTTGGCTTGTACACGTTTAAATAAACCTATCCAGCCATTTACCGTAGCTGCTGCCAGTCGCGTTTATATTCCCCTGCGTTCAAATTTAGAGTTTTATACCAGTAGGGGAAACTGTTCCGACTGAACTCGATGCAATTCAACTTCCAACTTTCCTTTTTCTTTCCGTAGCTTTGCAAATTTCTATAAGAACTACGTCACCATCTATCAGCCACGTACAGTCTTGGTAATGACAGCGTTAGGCCTTGGTGCCTATCTAAGAGGTATAACCAAGCCGGTTTGCCTCATTCATAGAAAGATAGACGCATACACAGACGACGCTCAAGTGGTACACTTACGAAATGGAACAAAAACTGCCGTAACGTTCAGCGTGCTTCACTATTGCAACAATGATATGGCAGAGGTATATTTTTGTCCCCTCACCCATTTCCCTCCTCGCGGTGGGGGAAACGCACTGCTTCTATGCTTCGTCGAGATCGTGTCTCGACAATATGGTGACTGTTATTTTTTATTTGTCATCGCACATACACACACAAACACGCGCAAAACGCACGTAGTACAACTACGGTTTGCTTAAGAAGATGATAATTACAATATGGTGATGGCGTATGCACTGAGGGGGGCACTGTTCATAATGCAAACGTTCCTGTACGCTATGGTGTACTACTGGCGTCAGTCGATGTCGGCTGGGAGAAGATGCGCTCAAAAGGTCAGGCGCTGAAAGATCGCGCTTCAGGTGCTAGTCGCCTTTGTAGTTTGCCTAATTTAGCATGATATCTACATTAAAATACAATAAAAGGTAGGCATCAAACAGGCGATCAAAGAAATCCTATATGTTAAGGTTGCCAAAAAAATACTCAGTATTTACGCATTGGTAAACTGGAAATTAACCACTTTCTAATTCTTGAATTATGTGCACTTATTTGAATAGCAGTGGCTTCATTTATCGCAAGTCTGATAATAGAATTTATATCAAGCTTGCTTCCTGAAATGAAAATTATTAGGTAGGTAGGTAGGTAGGTAGGTAGAGGTCGATTGCGCTGAGCCGAATATGAATTTTTCCGTTTAAAATATTTAGATATTATTCTTTGACCTACCAAGGTAGTTTCTCAACCGCTTATGACTAGTTTAAAGGTACCGCTTCTAAACCACATGTAGCTCAACTTATTTCGAACATCTCGTGGCCTTTAGGTACTAAATTTCGGCAGAACTGTGACATGTACAAGTATTAGATTGTTAGAATCCAGAAAAACGTCCCGTGACCAGCTGTTTGAAAAAGAACTCAAATAAATGAAAGTTAATAAATAAACAGCAAAATAGAAAATTGAATAATACTCTTAAACAAAAGTTGGCAAACAAAAGTGAAGGTGCCGAAAGGTGCAAATGATCACACTAAGGAGTCGATTTAATTGTCCAACCATAACATGGCAGATTAATACCACATCTATAATTCCTATAATAGCGTATCTATGTGCCGTAATGTCTAAAACGCAATGGCTTCTGTGGTTGTTCGATTTATATATAGATGGTT
Source organism: Varroa jacobsoni (assembly GCF_002532875.2). Lineage (NCBI taxonomy): Eukaryota > Metazoa > Arthropoda > Arachnida > Mesostigmata > Varroidae > Varroa > Varroa jacobsoni. The sequence continues at coordinate 239,484 of NW_019213254.1, read as the reverse complement.
CTATCGACTCATATCATTATGATTTGCAGTATGCTTTGAACTAATCATTAGTGTTCTATAGTCATATAAAAACCGTCACCAGAAGTTCCTGGCGACTTGTGCGCTTTTTTGCGCGTTTAGGCTTGGCCTGCTGCGAAAACATCATAATAAATAACCAAGACAGATCTGGAGAAGGACTTTTCTTATGCTGAAAATGTAACCGCTAATGTAAGGTAGCAGAAAGAGCATCTTTCGCAAGTGTAACAAAGATGAGGATTTTATAACATAAGTGTGACTATGTCGAGTTCTACAGCGGGACAGATACAGAACTGTGTTTTGAAAGTAGACTGATTCTCCTTTTTATATTCTGCCTTAGAGTCGAGAATGGTACTCTATGCGATTGGCTCTAAGTAACGGTTGATGTTTCCACATTGCTCACTTGACTCATCTGTTAAGGCGCCTGATATTAATATAAGATTACCTATATGAATATTATATGTAAATTTAGCTATCTCAATAAAGTTAGTTAATATTTGCGATAGAATATATGGACCAGGAATAGAAGTTAGGTAGGGGAATGACTAAAGTAAGGTGACTGAATAGCCAACTGTACCGGGTCTACTGAAACAGGGTGATGATGGCAGAACTGCTACGGAACATCGAGTGCAGCAATAATGGGGTAATAAAAGAAATAAAATAGGATAATAGCTCAATGGATAATGGTAAAAACTGATGCTCAAATTTAAGTGCAAAGTTTTGTTTAAAAGGAGTAAAAAAAATATTATTAGGTAACATCTGCTATCTATACTTAATGCAGACTACATGTGAAAAAGAGATGACCCTCGCGCGTTCATGCGTGAAAGCGGACAAATATTGTAGGTGTGTAATGTTTCCCCTTACGACATTTACTCAGTAAAGACAACTGCTCAGTCCCGAAATCAGTGATTAAAGCAACAGCGATAATGCTTGTACGACCACGATCTAAAAAATTTGAAATAGGTGCGGTCCGCCCCTTTTACGCCGAACGTACACTGTGTATATAAGGTCTTCCCTGCAAGACCTCAGCCGTTTTCCAGAACGCTGCTTCCACTTTCCTGTTTTTCTTCTTATGGCTGCCGTTCGACTTCAGTACGGCGTACGGCGCCGATAGGTGAGTTCATTTGTAGACAGTTGGGGCGAAGAAAATGGAAAGAAGAAACGTAGTCGACAGCAGCATTTGTTAGCTGAATTTTGCTAAGACCGAGTTATCCCCCTCCTTTTCGGAGTTGGCTGGCCCCGACCAGATGATTCTGATCACGTCTAAAGCGTCCGTACTGCTCCATCCGCTGACTTACCGACCCCACGGAGACCGTCCCCTTCGTCCCATTCCGTCCGACTAGTCAACTAGGCGACGCTTCGCGCGTTAAACTCTCTGCCTTACTCGCAATACCCTGAGCAACTCCGCTCCTCAAACTATCCGTAGCATCACCACGTTCGTACCCGTGACGGACCCGCCGGCGGCGGCGCCACTTCTGCTGCTCCCGCCGTCCTGAGTTGTGGTTTTTAATCAAAGAGACAGCCACGGCCCGCCTTAGCTCTTGGTGAACTTCATTCCCTTCTGCCCGCCCGTCTTCCTCTCACACAAAGGCTTGTGTACGTGAACATCAATGGCAACCGCTATAAATGTAACCGCTGCTGCTGGATTGGCCGCAGTAGACTTTTGCTGTTCCCCTTCTGCTGCTGTCTACTCATCCTGCTGGTTGACGCTTTCTGCTCATCTGAAGAACACACACCGACTGCGGTGTGTACGCTTCACTGAGAAAAATGTAAGCTTTTTATCATTGTTTTGTGGCTTTCTCCTGCGATGCAGACACAGCAAGAAAAAAGCGGCTGCAGCCGGTTTCGACTTGTATGATTTTTAACCCTAGCCATGTCCGTTTCAGTCCAAAGCCAATGCATCCAGCAATTCAATAGCAATGGGAGAATATGTAGCTCGTCTCAACTGAAACTAACTGAAGAAGAGTCGGACGGAATGGGATTAAGCTAGCCTCTTCTCAGCGCTCTAGCAGAATCGACAATCAACAGTATTTAGTCAGTTACGTTTATCGCTAACGAACGCCTCTACATAAGTAACAGGTGTTAATGTATGCAAAGGTACCTCTTCACAGTTACTCTACCGAAGCTATCGCCACTGCGCTACATGAACTTCGTACTCTACTACGACATGTTGCAGTATTGCTCAGTACTTGCAGCGTAGCTAAGAATAATCACTTCAGTCATAGCAGAAACGGCATACTTTTGGCATTATCACACGTCGTCACGGTCCAACTTTTTGCAATAAGCGGTAATGGAAAATGATACCTTGCTGCTTAGGCCGTCAGGAGAAGCCTAAGGCTTATGGCAAATGATGTTAGAGCGATTTTCTAAATCGATAATGACCATTTTAATGCTTTTGCGTTTTACTTACTTATGGACTACACCGGGGTAAACTATAACATCGGATTCACCTAACCTGGATTATTAAGACTGAAACCAGTTGAGTCGTTTTTCCCTTTAGTACTTCACCCTCTACATTGGAGTTGGTCATTAAGCATCACCTAATTTTTGCTCAGTTCGCGTTAGTTATATCCGTTGAAGTGTTGGATCGTTTCCACGGTTCTCCAATTTGCACGACTTTTTCGGCCAAGTTGTGCCAAATCAAATAATTAGAACAAGTGGATAAACGTTTCTGTCAGGCACATTTTAATCCTAGCACCCCAAACGGGCTGTCGTTTCATCCGTCTAATCTGATGGATACATAAGTGGGAGCAGCCGGACAAATGAACTCTATACACATAGTTGTCAAGACGGCTCATTTTTATGTAACTGAGTATAGCCAGTATGATGGTTAGATATGTCTAGGCCCTTCAAATGCATTCTTTACGAAAGTATTGCATCTAATTGAAGTGGACATTAGCGAAACCGCGGTGCGGTATATTCCACTTACTCACTCTATTACGTTACACTTATTCAAGTGTAACGTAATAGAAATCAAATACGTTTAGATGTGTCAATCGTGACTGTTGCTTTTTCGGGCACGAAAATAAAGTACGTGTATGCTGTGCATCTTGATGTTTAACATAAAATTAATTTTCTGTTTGCCTGCGTGCCGATATTGATTGGACTAATTTAATAAGCATCTGACCGAAGCTCACGTCTCTTCCGTTTACTGGTACGTGCACATATTACCACGTATCCTCGTCAGCCCGCCTTTGCATGTTCGTAACAAGCAATTACAACTACGTCGTTATATTGCTTACACCGTTTCGTTTACGCCCCCGAGCTTGCAACTACTGTATTATATTATATAAACAGTCAAAACAGTTCCACAGACCGAAGCAGGCCGAAAGCAGAAATTCAATAGGGTTTATCAATTCTCTTTGAGGACTTCTTATAGACGAGCGTATCATCGTTGTCTTTATAGCCGAAGTCCTTTTCTGTAGCGAACGTGTGAAATACCGGCTTCGCCTTTCTCGTATGCTCTTCTCCTTAACTACGCTGGGAGACGCCGTAATGGGAGAGGCAAAAATGAGTAGCCTTTGATGACAGGGGCTTCAGTGGCAACATATTGAACACCGCTGCTGGTAACGATACGACCAGTGCTAATTTTCTCTCTATTTATCATTATACCGCGTACCATTGGTTCTGCCAGTCATTTACAATGTAGCTTAAAGAGAGAAGAGCAGGTGCATGGTGCGGTGATGGAAAATCAGGCCACAGCGACGCAACGAAATAATCTGTCTAGTGCTATCAATGTCGTCTTCGGGTAACTTGTGTCAGCTAGGCGAAGCTGAATTGGGCTTGACGGCTACTGCGGTCGGCCGAACGGCAAACGTTGAAAACGATTCCTAACAGCTCGTTTCCACTGCTTGTACTGCAGCGTCGGTGACGGTAGGTTGACTGATGTTTTCAGCAGCCATTCTTCACAAATGTTTGGCCCCGTTTTTCGCCGTGCTTTATTCATGATGGGTGAACTTCGAAGTGTCCATTCTCTATTTTCATTTGCATTTTTTTGTGGGACTGATGCGATGTCGACTTATTATGATACTAAAAGATTTTTTGCTTTGGATCAAATGGGTTTGTGCAGCATTCAGAGTTTGCCAAAACTCCAAAAAGTGTAACGCGTTTAGCTAATATATCAACTCAATTGTGTTACTATAGTTTACACCGGAAAGGTATGGGTGCGAAGAGAAAAACCTTCGAGGGAACACGACGCTGTGGATTAACAATAACGCTCAGTCTGTTGTCAGCCTTGGATAGATTAAGCTAACGTAGGCCACTTTTCATTGACACAAAGATCCAACTATACGCACAGACGGTTATCTGTGTCTCCTTGCTAATGGTTTCTTGTGCCTCGGGAATGTTGAAACAGTTGATCAGTTGATATATGTATCTTTGCCAACGATTATAAATCCCTTGCGTTGGGCTTGTATTCCCCTGAATTAGTAGGGGAATGAGCTGTCAAGTTTCCATAAATTACTGCACAGAATGATCTTTCTCGGAATGTGGACGGCCTGACCAGATGATCGCTCAACAATCGTCTTATGCTGTGCGTTGCCTTCGTGACTTCTGTCGCGTACGTACGTACGTTCGTACTTCCAACTTTCGTGTGGTCTGTGTTCTCCTTGTTCCATGGCTCGTCCTAATTTCTTATGAGCATTAGAAATAGCCACTCCAGCAATCAGTCCTTCGTTACCATCTCAGGTTGAGTTGGTGCTGTTCATCCCAACCTTCTACCCTTTAACTCACTTCAGGTCCTTTACCGGTCTCCGAACATAAACTGAGCAACAACCAAAAGGGCTTGCACGGCTAAAACAAGCCGAAGCGTACTTCGCACCTGATTCGATGTGTATATGTTGCAGCCAATGATAGCCTGAGGGCAAGAGAAGCGTGTCTACCGACCAAACGGCTGAACACGCAAACAGGCCGACCGATGGATGAAGGGACTAGTTCCAGATCGCTTGATGGCGAGGTTGAAGCTCACGGCGTGCGTAGAACGGTGGCAAGTTCGGTTCGTTCTTTTTCCAGGCAGCGGCCTATAGCTTTGGACCGTTGTCTTCTGTTTCCAACGCAATGAAGAATAGAGAAAGAAAAAAATAGCGGACGCAAGTGGCGAGAAGCTTCATCTTGTTCGATAAATGCTAAAGCCTTTGTGCCAGTCCTCAGCTTCGGTTGACGCTCTGAGAGATGTTTTTTTGTGAATGACTGAATATCTATAGCTCCATGATAGCGTATCTGCAGGAGACAAAGCGATGAAGAGGAAGGATATGGCAAAGTGTATCTAAACTTCGAATGAGGGACACCGTTTCAGCTCGTAGCCGAGTACATGACGAATAATGATAATATCTTAATTTGCCAGTGTATACGTAGTCGGAATGTATGCATCTATGTGGAGATTTTCGTTCGGGTGGATTCAGCTGATAAACGATGTAGTTATGAGGCTCGTTCAGAACAAGAAGTGATACTGTGAACGTTAAGAAACAGTCAATTTCCTACGTAAACTATAGACTGCGAAACATCGTTTTTAGCACAAATTACAATTGCTTTTGGAATTCTTAAGGCTACTAGCGTAATTTCCTAGAAAAATGAAACTTTTTTTGTAACTGCATGTGCTAAGAGGCCATTATTAGCAGGTTGACACGTCGCCGTTGGTGAACGGCTGTGAGAGGAGTATATGCCATGTACAGCTAAGCACGAGGTAAAGTGTTTTAGATGGAAAATACAGTGCCGGAACAATGTTAAAATCTGTGAACGACTTCGGTGTTTCCTTTGGTACTTAGCTGTTACAATTAGTTCTTTCGAAACCCAAAGCCATTATTCTATTGCAAACGTTAAACATGCAATCAGATATGCGGATCTTCCTGACACTCTGTGCATTATATCAGTATAGGTAAACAAGTGAAGAGTGATTATTTAATGAAAGTGATACGGCTTTTGGGCATTATTGCCTTTCGAGCTATTTAAAAAGTGTACCTTTAAACTTCCGAATGTATCGTGGCCCAGGTTCAAGCTTATGACGCTCTACTGAACTAGCCATGTCAAGGTCACGCCACATAAAGATATCGCGGTTCTACTAAATAATTCACAATAGGAATGTTTAACTCACAAACGCCTGGGTCTGCTGTCGGCTTTGAAAAACCGATACGTCTGGCTTCGAAGAAAGTGAGCGAAATGGGTCAGCACAAAAGGCTCCTTCGCGCAAGGGCGCATAACAGTTTTTATGAACTGCTCAGATAAAGGCACATCAGCGCGGAAGAAAAAGGAGATTGAATTGTCTGACCAACGGTAAACTTAGAACGAACTTGAGACATATAGGCAATACGGTGACAGAAAGTCAAGAAGTTAGTGGTAGGGGAAAGGTTATGCTGATTGTATTTAAATCAGAACTGGAAAATGCGCCGAGTTGATCATCAAGTCAGGTTGGGTAAAGGTAACATTTTTGTGGATTGAGATCACGAAAACATGGAGAGCGCATTGGAAATGGGAAATTAGTTAAAGGTGTACCAAGTGTATCATATAAGTGTTTCCTCGGTCGCTTTGCGGACCGGGAACCATAAGTAAAATAGTGTGCGTAAGGGAAACGAATATAAGAAAACAATGGAGACAACTACCACGGCAATGCATCGAGGTAGACGACAGCAGTTTAGAAAAACAGGAACGGTGTGAAATGATATAAAGTAGAAAAAGCAAAGACTAAATTTCGGTTACACTAGTTGGCTGCCGTATTTTTGTCGTCCTCGACACGGGCTAACTAACGTCCGTCAGAGAGTAAAGTAGATCCAATATAAATTCCTAACAGTCACGGGTAACTATATAAAACACATATACATGAACGGAATAAAACTATAAGCTGCAATGATGAATATGGGGCTTAAAAGGCGTTGATCGACTTCCCACGTCTGTTACAGGAATGTTAGCTCACATTGGACCATGAAATCGCGCTACACGCAAGTGGAGTAAGTCACATGTAAATTTGTTTATTAGTGAAATAATGAGGACGTCTCTAGCATCCGACTTTCGCAGGTGAAGTAATAGTCGAGTCGAGAAGTTTATGGGGTATAAAAAGCATCGATCCTGACGGGGGACGCTTTAGGTCGGCGGTTTCGGGGCGACAAGCGTAATTGTATCGAAACTTTGAAAAAACTCTGGGCAGCGGAATGTCGCAGAAACCGCCAATCAGGTGTTTACGGTTGGCTGGATACATATAGGAGAAGGTCGCTTGTTGAAGCTTGGATTGTTGGTCCACATCAAGCCTGGGGCACACGCCTTCGGTCCTTCCCAGTCCCTTTCGGCATGTGCCGCATTCCCTTAGCTCACCTGTACCTATATTCCTTTCGCTCCCCTGGCCTTTGTTCTTCTGAGCCATTCCAGTTAATGTTGTCACCACTTAGTAAGGCTTCTTCAGTGCTCCTCGCGATTTTCTCTGTTGGCATACCTGTATCGCAGAACAACAGGGGACGGGATCCGTTAGGTCGAAATATCCTACTTTACTATCTTTTCGTACTACGGCTTTCGGCGATGATCCCTTTCGTTGGGATTTACACGTTCTGCTCATAATTAGCTAGCGTAATACTAGTAACAACTGTACTGCTCCAACTAGTAGCGATCGACACATGCCTTCTTAGGTAATCTAAGGTGAATTGCAACATACAGGATTCTCTTAGTAGGGCGATGCTTCGTACCTATTTAAGCTAAAGTACCTGTCATTGCCATGGTTAGGCTAACTATTGCATGCTATTGTATCTGTCACAGCCATTTACAGAACAAATCTGTTGGTTAGAGAGCTTCATTCCTAGCACCTATCAGATATTCATATATTAAACCGTAATGGTACGTTAGAAGAACAACTACATGCACCTTTAATGTTTGCGAAACCATGCTTCGATAGGTTTTCGTCGATATAGTTTTTTCTTGCGCGCCTGTTACCCGTCGTTACTCCCTTGGGTTATTTTATTTTCTTTCATCGGTAATCCGTAGATCGCTCATTCGCGTCGACCTCGATTCGTCAGTTTAGCCTAACTTCGACTCGAGCAAAGGTGATAGAGAACACTCGTTACGCCCCCGTACAGACCAAAACGTATACAAGAAAATTGTGCGTGGGTACGTATTTAAAAAGATATTTGTTGTGCGTTTATGAGTAGCATTGTGTTTACTGGAAAGATGGATAAACGGCTGGAAAGATCCTGAGAGTGGATATGATAACTACATTCTTTCTATACACTTTGTTGCTCATAAGATTAATATGTGATAATGAGTCCAGTTGTAGAAATGCATGTTGCTTTTTTATACTCTATTATGAGGGTAAATGTCCAATGCTGCTTGTCGAATATTACATTACGCGAAGGACTGCTAAGCAACGAAATAAACAGCAGAATACTAACTTGGTGAGGTTTACCCTTCTATACTATCCATGTTCCAAATTTCATTCCGTGTATCTGTGCCTTAAACCTATTACTTAGCACTCCTGTCTAAGGCAGTGACCCTGGAACCGCTTGTACTACATCCTATCTATTAAATTATTTGTTGCACATGATAACTTTAACAAATAGCACTGTTAGACTAAATAAATTTTAACATTTGTTCTAATTCACCTTCACATTCATTATCTCGTTCTTAGCAATTCGGAACAGTTTGTCTGATAACACATGATAAAGTTTGTTACGTCCTATATCTTGCATCATGGCCTAATACTGTGTCCTCCTGTGGCCATACGTCCATCCCATGAGGCTTCTGTAATTTTAATTGACAACCAGTATGCTAATAGGATAAACCCACGGAGTTCGACCCGGAGCTACGGAGTAAGGAATAGCAGAGCTTTACTACGCTTAAAATGGTATCGATTAAAAGAAAGCTTCGGCTTTTGAACTTCCATTGAGAGGTAAAATAGGTCATATTTTACGGCCACTTCTAAGTACCAGTTTCGTTACGGAACATTATTCATGTACACCGTATCGGCTTTAAAAGTATCTACATATTATATACGCGTGGCTGACATAACGCTCGTATTACAGAAATAGCTTTTATTCTTATTTGATTCGGTGTAACGGGTTCGTGCGGTGCAAGCGGTATTATGCCGTAACTAAGAAGGGCAGCTCTGGTAACATAGCAGCGTTTGTGGCCTGCCTTGTTCTATTTGATGGTGTGTACGTGCGTGTCTTCTCTCGTCGTTGTTTTTCTTAGCAGCAGTATGCTTATCGTCAAAGAAAGGAAGGCCATCAGATTAGTGGCCAGCAGCCTTTCTTCATTAGCTATCATCAGTAAGCTTCATCAGAGATATGCTGCCTTTAGGGGAAAGCCATTGTCCCCACCTCTTCTTGTTCGCTCCCTTCCCTTTCGGATTCGAACTGATAACGGAACGGTACCGAATGTTGACGGTACCAGCCTAGCCGCTGGAAAGAGACCGAATCTAGTCATTGCAAAAATGTAGAGATTACAGTCTCACATATGGCGGGCTATTCTTTTACTCCCTGGTCGAACCGGGCCGCGCGGGAACGGCGTGCGTTAGAACAAATGAGCGACTGACGGTGAATAAGAGAAAGATTGAAGTAACTGTTTTCAAGCAAGCAGCATTATTGCAACCGGACATTCGAACGATTGACCCTGCAGTAAATGGAAAACTGTGACAATGACGACATAACTGTCAGGCCACATTTTTAAGATCACCGATCGATCCTCAATATATGTTGAGAATTAATGGTACAATAATGCAACGTCTACTGCTGCATAACTGAAATAGTACTCTGACACCGTGCATCGATTCTGTGTCGATTTGGAAAACACAGACCATATTACAACGGAACTGAAATGGTCTTCAATTTTGATCAGATTGAAGAATTGTTGCCAAGCCACGAAAATTAAAATCAAATTCAGTTTTGTAGAAGCAAAAAAGTCACTTGCTGTTATTATTAAAATTCTTTTTTTTCCCCTACCGACATTGCCACCACGGAAACATATTGTAAACAGTTATAGAAGTAGCAATATTGTGTTCTTATATATCCAGTGCATCTCAGTATATTATGCTGTGCCTCGCCGGCTTTCGCTACGTTTGTGACCTAGAATAGATGATTAGTTGCGCCCACAGTTCAAGGAACACTGTCATCCCTACGTAATCCATCCTGGTTACCGAGGCGGATCATTGGGATTATGCCCAACCCGCAGAAAATAATTAATACAATGCTTCGACGTCTGTACGTAAACTGTAGATTTAATGAACATATCTCTGGTAATTTTCGATAAAATAAAAGCTCTGTATACTTTTCTCACTGCATCTTACCTTGCTTTCAGCTATATCAATCTGTCTGTTTTAGGGCTTTGAACGGATGTAAGAGGTCTTACAGGATCTTCTTTTATCGCGGCGGACTCCTTGCAAAGTTCAAATGTGAATACAAATCCCTGGGGGCTCGTAACGGATAGACAGCAGAAAGTTGTGTGTTGTCAACTAGCAAATATTCTTAAGACAGAAGGGTTCTTTCAGTCGACTTTCTTCTCACATGGGCACCTACTCCTGCGGTTCCCCATCTGTCCAAACGTATGTATAGACATACCGATAACAAACGAATACACATAAACATGCACACACTTTTAGGGAAGATACACGACTCTCTTAGGCGCTGTTCAAAGCTAACGATGCCATAGATTTCGTGTTTTTGTTGCTTTGCCTTGTGCTGCCTTTCGCCTGTTACTCCCTAGTGCAGTGTTTCTCTGTTGTTTCTCAATTCACACCACTGCTGCTAATATCGTTGCACTAGAATCATAATGCATGTTGCTGTCTTTTTCTTTGACGTGCACGTATGTGCATTCACACATTCAGACTCACATTTATACACGGACAACTATGCTGTCGCACCAGCGCCGAGTGACGTGCAACGCCAAGGGAGTTTGAAGTCTTCTTCCTTTTCTTCTGTCAAAAAAAGGTCTACATACGATTTTCACAGCCTCGACAACGAAGCAGGCGGCGATATCGCGGACGAAAAAGCGGGCAAATGGATTCGGCAAGTACGTATTTTTTCAGAAGAGACAGAAAACGACACGTGAAGCAGAAGTAAAACATGCTTAGTGCGGTGTTTTCGACGTGTTCGATTTTTGTGCACCAGTGAAGCATTCTCGCATTGAGCTTATGACCGTCATCGCAACTGTGGGCCCGATGTATACTTGAGCCAACTCGGCCGGTCTCGGAATCATTTTTAGAACACCCTCTATTTTTTAGTTTCTATCGTTCTGTTGTTACTGCTGCCGTTGCCACAGCGTCCTCTTCGCAGAGATAGTTGTGATTTAGCGTGATCACCGGAAATATACGCGTTACCAAAAAGGAAAGGAGTTGTTTCCGCCATTACAGCAATGTATATAGGCTACGTTGACGGCTTAGGGCAGCAGCGACCAACCGTTCCATTCGATCCTAAAAGAAAATTATTCGCTGTCCTTGTTGAGTTCTTGCCTCAGGCGTTCGAATTCTTAGCAATGGGTCTAAGACCGTTTTGGGTAGCTGGGCCAAGGTCGTTTTCTTGCCCACCTGACCTCCTTCAGCGTTTTCTTGTCCAGAAGCAACGCTAGCGTTGTTTTGGCCGCCAACATGAACAAGTGTCAAAGAATACCACGGAACCTTCTTGTTGACTCCAATGGCAAGTGTCCGCGTTTTTAGTTATGACTTGACGTCCATGCTTTCGTGTGACTATGTGCGTCTTCGTTATAGTTAGGTTAGCAATGTAAGACTGAACAAATTTTTTACGTCACGTGTCACGATATAATTGTTTGGCAACGATGCATATTCACATGCCTGCCATCCAGCCACCAGTGACTGGCGGGGCCTTCATCACGCTTCAATGAGCGCACCAATATTCCTTTTACGTCTCTGTATACCCTAGAGAAATTTCTTCCATATAGTCATCAATGTTGTTACAACACTTCAATAGTTGTAACCTGTACATTATCCCTGATTGGAAGAGGAGTTCGAAAGAAGTGAATCAATTAGCTTACGTGACTGGTGTTAATAATAACAGTGAATAAGGATGGAAAATGGGACACTATAACAGAGTTTGTTGCCCTTTACCCTAGCAGGTCGAATTGTTTTGTGCTTTGTTCCTAATTGGCAGTAGCCCTTTCGGTTATGTCTGAGGGCCTACGAGAAAGGCAAATTCCCCCCATCGACAGCTTTTGCATTTATCAGTACTTAACAATATCCTACAAATGACCCTTTCGTCCGTAAGAATTGGTGAGTTATGACTAACCTATAAACTAAATGAGGAATACTTTATCCCAATTCATAACAGATGAAGACACAACAGTCCGCATTCACGCTATATTTAGCAAAACTGAACACAGTGATACAGATTGAAGCTAGCCTACCATGTGTACCGTTAAATTATTGGCATTACTGACTATAATTAATGAAGAGAGCTTGCATAATAATAATAATAATATTATTATTAATATTTTTATGATTATTATTATTATTATAAGCAACAAATCAAAATGGTTACCTTTTGAGGAATGCCAGTGTTTCTGCCCCGACTGAGCAATATCAGAAAGCTTCTTTCAGAGCAGAAAATCCTCCTACTACTGCGTGGCAGATATATTAATTAACAAAACTAGGTGCTCACGTGTGATTTTGTATGGCCATTGGACCAAACTGTCGTCTCGCCGGCCGTACTCCACTCAATAAATCTCCGAGTTGAGCTCATCTATTACCGAAAGAGTGGGATTTATTAAATTCTAGATGAGAACAGCCTAAGTGTTGTGTGGATTGGCGGTGACGTTTTTGTAACACTTCAGAGAAATATGGCAGAACGCACTTGATTGGCAGGTAGAAAATGGCAAGTTGTCAACTGCGAGATATATTTGTGTGCGCGAGGATGTAATATGCATTGACGATTGCTGTGCAGTGTCTGTGGTAAGTATTGTTGTCGAGGGGCATTGATGGACGCGATGATCAGCAGAAGCAACCTAACGACGCCTAACAACGACTGTTGAAGGACCTTCCGTTCCTCCTGTCCGTCCGCTCTTATAAGCCTCTTTTCGGTTAACCTTTCTTTAAGCCCGGCCCTTCGACGATCTCTAAAAGACTCGATGTGAGAGTGGGCAACACTCAGCAGAGCTCAAAGAGGGATGCTTAGTCGACCTCGCATTTGCTGCAGCGCTTAAGATTCAATTCTGCCCAGTGAGATGGTCGCAATATTGCTGACTGTGGTAACTAGGATTAGCCTGTCTACTACCATGACTACTAGTGGTATCGCTGTTAACCGGACGAAACGAATTAGTTCTGTTCTATCGCGCAAACGGACCCTTTTGTTTTCAACCCCACTCCTGGGGTCGTCTGCTGCGACATTCCTTCGTTTCAACTCCAAGCATGTTGGCTGTTCTGTGCACCAGTCGCTTTCCCAGCTTGCTATCATTCACATCGCTACTGCTGATACTCGACTCAACTCAGCCAACGCAGCCCCTCGCCAACACGCCAGCCTTTCGTTGCTTGTGATCGACTCGTGTCCTGTTTTCTCATTCAAAGTCTCTCTTTTTCTATTTTTACTTTTCAGCTTGAATATTCGTCTTCAGCATCTCCTAGTAGCTAGCTTCTAGCGCCTCATGCTGTCCACCAGCGATAAAACTGTAACTGATCAGAAGTAAGTTCAGCACAATAAAACACAACGCCTGTTAACGTGACTCTGTTCCTTTAGAGGCTGTCCGATAGACTAGACATACAGCAGAGATAGGTCGAACCGAAATTACCTCTGCTTCTCTACCTCTCCAATCTCAGAACTTTAAAGGTGACAGGGCCGTAACATACTCACAACATCGATTTATTATTATTATTTTATTACTATTATTAATTTTATTGTGCCAATGCTATCCTTTCCTCAAACAGCACTAAGAATTACGGTGTAGAGGGACCGTGATGAGATGGTGATTGGAATCAAATGTAATTAAGCTCTATAGTCGATAACGTAAAGGATATCTAGGGGGTACGTTATGTCTCGAACCCTTTCCAAGTTAATAGCGATGGCGTGCTTCGTAGCATTCCTTTGAGACCCATTGTTATATACACAGACATACGTATCTAAGGCTATGAACCATGCATGTGTCTTTGTACTGAAAAACGAACTTACACCGTAACTTAGAAGTTATGGTAAAAGACAGAAAGAAAAGCAGAAAGTCGATTACGATGGACTATGAGAAAAGAACAACCGCTTGAAAAGAACCCAGCGTCAAATGGCTGACTGGTTGTGTAGCTGAGTGGGTCGATTGATGCGTAAAACGGACATTGGAACGACAGCGATGTGATCTGCGCCTGATCAGGTTGGTCGAATTAGATGGGTACCAATGAAGCCAGACTCATTTACTGTCACCAACGAGAACTGGGTAGAAGAACGAGACTGAGGGAGGTGATACGGCAACAACAAGAGGAAACAAAAGTGGCATGAGACGGGCGGCTGTGTTGAGGGGCAAGAAAAACACACCGACAACCCTGGAGAGATCCCTTTCAGTGGGACTTTGCCTAATAATTGTGTAAACGGCATTCAGACATCTTTGCCGTGGATCCCCACTCTGCCTTGCAATAATAGTAAGTACCCTAAAATACGTCTACACATACATCGGATGACGATCAATGAACTTAGTGAACTTAGTTTATATGCCTTCGCAGTAAACGAGTGTATGTCCAACGCTGCCCGTACACGAACTACGGAATATGAAATGTAACGTCTCACCTAATTGGAAAAACCAGTGCGAGATAAGTATTAAGCAGACCAAATAGGAAAGTAAAGTCAAGATCGCCTTATTATGACCAAACAAGAGATAATAAGACGCGTAATAACGAGTACTATTATACTTAGTAGTATTAGTAGCGCAGAAGCAACTGAATGGTTCGTCTTAAAAACTAGTATAATACAAGCCAGCTCCTTAATAACTAATATCGTTCACTCCATAAATGGTTCTAGTAGACACAAAAATTGTAGGCATTACTACGTTTACGAAAAGAGAAAATTTAACTTAAAAAAGAAACTTCTGTGGAACATCACGACAAATCCAAGTTTTGTTTTAATGGTAAACCAGCGCAACAAGACGTTGCATATTAGATTCGCAAATTGAGCCATTTTGGTTAGGCGGACATTGAAGTGTGAGTTGATAGCCACTACATTGCCGAGATCTCTCATAGGCATGACAACAAGTACTGTGTATTGCGTGTTGGATGCGGTAGTATTTTTTCTTCGGTTATATATTGCAATAACTAAGCTCAAAGGCATCGGTTCCAGACAAGATTCTTAAAAACTTCCACATGTGCTTCCACATGAAGTTCTACGGAGGATCATCTGCTCTGTACATAGTTACTGATTTACGCGAATGGCCTTCGATCCGTATTAGGAAGAACTGCTTTCCCATTTAGGCAACTCAACCCTCGACATGCTGAAGTACTCATTATTAATCATTTACAATTAAGCATAAATGGACTAATTGGCTGCAGTAAGTTTCTGCTCGTTTCCATTAGGTTTTTCATTGCGTTTATACATTATATAACATTATTATGTTTAGTATAGAACTTTTTTTATAAAAATTTTATAACAATGTGATATTTTACGACACATTTTTAGGTGCACTTATAGTCCTTGAAATGAAACCATCCATTCGGATATCGTCGCTTGGGCGTTTAGCAGGCAGGTTTTATTAAGTCATTGAAAATAAAAGAAGTAAAGTGGCTTACGAATATGAGTTCCAATTTAGGACTATAGGAGCGGAGACAGCTCACCGTATGAACTTCGTACTCGTTGAGGATTCTTCTGCTAGAAACACTGTGAGCTGTTGGTTGAAGCAATTTCGGTAAAAAAAATCTGAACTTGACAATGACTTTCATTCAAAGCTCCCCCTGCCAACATGACTAAAGAAGAGCTAGGAGCTGTGGTAGAAACTGACCCCTCTCAAAGCGCTTGGATCTTAACGCGAAGATTTGATGAATGCAAAAACACCTTTTACCTTGGTAAATAATAAAAAAATTGAAAAAATGATTTGAGCCGTGACCAAAAAGAGAGAGGCTTACTTCTATTGGCTATCATATAACAACAGTGGCCCTTTCTTATATCGAATTGTAACTTGTGTGGAAAAACTGATCATCTACGATAATCGCAAAGGTACGTATCGGTGGGTGGATGCTACTAAACAGGCGGGACATCGTCTTGAAGCAGCTGTAGAGCTACGAAAACGTATGGCGTCTACGTATGAGGGGTCAAACTAGCATACAGAAATAAACCCTTTTTATTACACAATAATACTCTACCTCATGCCGTAAGAACTACGGAGGTAAAAATCCAGAATTTTTACTGATGAAGGCTCTTTGTTAGCCACCAGATATTTTTCCACAAATTATTTTCAATTTTCAATACTTGGACAGATTTTTAATGGGGAAATTATTTTAATTTTAAGGTAATACCGAAATGGCCTTTCGAAACTTGATAGGCTCCAGGCTTTTATAACAGAAATAAATTACTATCCAAATGACAAAACCTCATAATGCATCATAGGTCAGCTAATAAAGAGCATAAAAGGACTGAATGTGTGGAAGCTGTTCGTGACGTTAGAATTCATTATGTCACGTCCTCTACTGAACCACTTAATATATGCGACCAATCAACTAAAACCGTCTGCCACCAAAAAATAAACGTGAGCAGTGTAAAACGTCCAACGTAAAAAAACGATTGAGAAAATGAAGCTTGTGAGTTCTATATGTAGGATACATAAAACTGACTGAAGATATACAGAGTTTACTGCTATGTTTGAGGATGTGCGAAAATCGACAAATAATTATGTCGAATCATCATGAGAACCTTACGCATTAAAGCAAAACGACAGTACTTAACATACGATGAACGATACCTTAACTGGATCTCTATAGGGGAACCAGAGATATGACTTTATCATTGGTGGGATAAGAAGGCTCAGCGCCTGTAATAACCTTTACGTATGCGTCCGAGAATGGCTCAATTTTTGAAAATTAGCTTAATAGACGCCAGCGTATCTTTCAAGATGCTCAGGCCTTTTTCAAACAGCATAAACTTCATATTATTGTATGTTAAATACACGTATCGACAATTTGTTTCGAAAAACGTTTCTATTAATGCTCCCCAATATTAAAGAAAGTTTATAACCTATTTTTGGGAAATCGCCGATTGTTTTTAGAGATACTATTACTTTTAAACTGACAGAAGTTTAAATGAAAGCTTTCTAACGTGCAAACTCAAAACGACCACTTTGAACGAACTTTAAATCGATCTGTCGCCTGATAGATCGGTTCAGGATATCCGCAGTATAAGAAAAGTTATTCTAACAAACGTAACTTTCTGCACGCGGTAATGGGATATATCTTGATTTTTTTTTGGCTAATTCATTGAGGTGTAGATAATAATAATAAAATGCATTTTGTTATTTGCAGAGCTGATAAGACAGATCAGTCGAAGCCATGGGTCTATTTCTTTTGGCCAAGATTGTAACTGGCGTCCGCTGTGTAAAAGCTATACAATCTCATTTTTCAGCGCGGTAGGCATTACGACGGGCACTCCCGTAAGGATAGATCACCTCTCGACTGGTTTAGTCTTAACAATGCTCCTATGAACAGGAAAACGCACCGGGAGGCTGTATCGAAAGAGAACTAAACGAAGCTTTCACCGTGCAAGTTTTCACATAGCCGGTCCGTCACAGCAAACACAAGTTGAGGGCCACAAAGCCACTTCTAAAGAATGTATTGAAACACACAACGATATTGAGCCAATCATGTTGAACGGAAATGATTAGAGGATACAATTGAAGTCGGTCTAGCGACTAGTGCATTTTGTTATTATCGATACTCTGACAGAATTAGAAATAGCCAAAAGGTAAAAACAAATGCAAAGGCACATATATTATTACAAATTGCAGCTCTATTAAAATAACTGTGTCAGACAACGGATCGTACTTCACTCTAAAGTGAGAGAAGTTAATTATAACTAAGAAGTTTTGTTAAAAGTGCGGTATTCAACTCACTGAGTATTTCTCGTCCCGTCCAATATCAAACAGCAAATGTAGAATAATACAATACAAATGAAGTAAGCGTTAATCGGATTAAGAAGAAAGGAAGGTTTTTCAGCTCTGAGGTCACACTGTATCCTGAGGTACATACAGCCACATGAGATTTTGTATGACAGTTACAAGTTTCATAGATTTTATAAATTACGATAGTACGACGAAAACAAAGGCAGTCTTACAACTAATACTGTTATAATATCGTTGTCGAAATTATGACCAGAATCGTTTTATGTCCTCTTATTTAGCATTTACTAAATATATTGTACCTGTCGTATCGGTTGTGTAAGAGTGCCAATCAAATTAAGTCATCAGTCATAAGGATTTATGGTTAAAGCTGCGTCTGGCACATTTTGTACCTTAGGTCCATATTGGAATATCTGATAGCTAAAAAAAAAATATTAGAAATAGAGAAGTTGGTAAATAGTGCTTCTCTAGTATTCAATATAGGAACAGTAATTTCAAGCCAATGGAACAGCAACAGGTCAAAGTTACGTCAAAATACAATTGGCCCTACAATATATGAAGAGAAATTGTTTTATCTCAGTAGACTCCGTACCACTATTCAAAGTGATGGTATTTGACGGCTAGGAATATATAAATCATAACATCATCATATAATTACCTAGTAGCACTGCTCCAATTTTTAACCTCACAAGCCTGAAACATTTTTCTTACGAATGCAGGCCTCGCTATCTTTAAAGCTGCAATAATGACGAAAGACACTACAACGATTCCTGCAGCTGAACCCCTTGCAAGTCATCTCCGGTCCGATTTACGATTCAGTAATTGAATTGTAAGTACTAATTAATGCATTTAAGGGATTGCATCCTAATGAACGCATAGCGTGCAAGTATACCATGTGGATCAATTGAGTGCTTATTTAATTATATATACAGAAAAAAGATTTCCTCGTTTCTAAGATTCCTCGCCTATCCCTTACATCTGCCCAAATGAAAGTGGTCCCATCGTTAACTCCAGCTCCTCATTGTGTGAGGTATTGCTTAGGATTCGACTTCCAAAATTCTTAGACCTCAGGATCTTCGTTTCAACGCCGAGAGCCTAGGCAAGTCTGTATATAATGGTTTTTAGTGGTGCTAGAGTCTCAGGCTTGGTGGCCTGCGCCTTTTGACTGGAAAAACTTATACGCAAAGCATTTATTGACGTCAAGGAGTCTTTTCAGACCAAAGACCATAAAATTGGTACTATCTGGATCCATCTTTATGATCGAGATTGCGGTTCTTCGTACTTTTATTTTTTTTCTAAGGTCAAGTTTAAGGCTTTGTTTTTAATCTCTACCTAATTCTGTTATAGTGCTTTGAAAGCATTTGCTAGCAAGCGCGGAAACAATTATCCCAAACCAGACTCTATTTGCGAAATTCGGTTCGGTTGGTCAAAGCTTGAAGAAACACGGTCCCTTTACCAAACAATAAAGACGAATATCCTTGTCTATGTACCATCATGGCCGCCTAAGTGCTTAGCTATTATGCTGCGGCACACATCGGAGCTCTGCGGGTATCTAGTAGTTGCGTGACGCAACAAGCAGGGCGCAGAAAAGGAATTTTCTGGCAAAGGGGCTCAAAGCAACTACATATATAGTGGATATGATAAGAAGAGGACTGAGTCTGGTCGATAAAGTACTTTCGTCGACTCGGCCTAGGGCGACGATAGGCCTTCCAACGATAGGTCTTCTGGTAAAGCAACCAAAGGCATTCGACAGCAGGTGATGTATCGTCTAAATAGTATTCACATTATGAGCGTGGGGTGTTTATCAGGACGCAAATCCTGCATAAAGCTTTAGTAAATCTTATAGAGATGTACGAAATTATTCAAATTTATAAAAGTATCCACGATCCAAGTATAGCGCACCCACGGTATGCTTTTTACGAAACACCCTCGGTGAAAATCCTGTAAGATGAAATCCTTTGCAGGATTCGCATATAATTTTCTAAACAATTTAAACTTCACTTCTACGCAGACCCGTTCAAATAACAATGCAAATCATTTTTTAATCTTCCACCTCGACATAACCGTACCATCAATTATCCCAGTAGTTACTAACCCAACATACGAAACTTAAGGTAAGATGTTTCACATGTTAAGATCTCTCATGAAAATGGGCTTTATGGAGACTGAGTTAAACGAGCAGCCCTGTTTCATATACCGCACTGGAGACTCAGCGTGTATGCACCGCCGGTTAGAAGCTGTGATGGGACAAACGAGGCGTCCCCGCTAGTGTCATCCGTTCCCCGCGGCCCCTTCTGGGATACCTTCGTGCGCCTAATTAGCCAGCCAGGTGTCAGCCAAGGTTTAAACCATTGCACTTACCTTACGCTATACTTACGTTGCTTCCTGGATTCAAGCCGTTACCCTCTGACTCTTTTGACATACTGAGTAGTTGGTAAACTCCTACGCGATTAGTATTGTTCCCAACGCTTAATGGTCAACATCCTCCGCTTTGCATAGCAAAACATCATAGAGCATACGTCTATTGAGTAGCATAGGGCGTCTGGTCTGTGTCGCGAGCTACTTTTGCATAACAGGCCTCGACGACCTACTATGACCGGCTAGAGCTAGTGCCAAAGCGTAGAGGGGAGGCTTTAAGCTATAGTGGGTGCTATTACAAAAACGGTTGAAAGTGCTGTTAGAATGCCGACAGCAGCCGACCTTGACAGCGACGTTGTCTCGAACAAAGTGTGGCTATTTCTTTGTGTGAAATAGAGAAGGAAGTGCCTAGAGCTTTAAGGGGTTAGGAAGGAAGTACGCAGGGGGTCAAAGGAGTGCAGCAAAAGGCTTTGGAAACGAAAGGGGGAAGAATACCAGAAAAAGCCAGAGACAGAAGAAGAAATGGAAGGCAGAGAAAACTGCACTGAGGATGGGGTCACAGTTTGGTGGTCATAGAAGTTGCTGCTCAAGCAGTCAGAGCAGCACGGTCCTCGGTCACCGCATCGCGGCGGCAGCCACTGCGGCGGTAGTTGTGCCAGATGCGCGCTGGTATGTGGTTTACTGGGACTTGGAGAACTGAAATGTTTGTTCTGCAGCGTGCCAACGAGAAGGGCAAACGGCAGCTGTCGGCCGTGTGAACGCGCAAACCTGAGTTGAGCTAGTCAGGCATTGAGCTAACTTAGCACAGCGGAAGAAAAAGGAGACGAGAGCGGATGGCAGCAGTCTTGATCATGCTTCTCGGTGTTATAGGGGTACCCGGATGCAAGAAAGCATCATGACATATAGTTTTTTCACTACCCCTACATTTTTTTTGTCGTTCTCACCCCTTATCACATCTAGCCGTAGAATAT